>NW_022196905.1:91705676-91742416 GCF_008632895.1 Mastomys coucha
GCCCCCCCCCCCTCGCACTTATTTCCAAGGCAACCTGTCTCCAACGTGAGGAGACCTAGAAGGCAAAGACAGACAGGCAAACAGGCTGGGGTGTGAAAGAAGGGAATTCATAATTTGACATAAAATTATATGATGCCATAGACTCCATTGACCTGATAGAGAGAAGCCTGGAAGGGCCCTGGGAACTTTTTTTCTTTGCTATGACTCACAGAAAGACTTAATCCAGTCCCCATATGGGGAGTGCTCATCCTTGCAGTAATCCTTGAAAGTGTTTCTCCACTGCTGCTTAAAATCACCCCAGCTTTTTTATTTACATTGAATAGTAAGGTAATGTGCTTGCTCTCTCTCTCCCTCCCCATCCCTCCCTCCCTCCCTCTCTCTCTGTCTCTGTCTCTCTGTCTCTCTGTCTCTCTCTCTGTCTGTCTCTCTCTCTCTCCCCTCTCTCTCTCCCTCTCCCCCCCTCCCTCTCCTCCCCCCCTCTCCAAAACCTGGCTTAACCAGCAGGCTATTAAATAGCACTTCCACCTGCTACAGCCCAGTGATTCAGTAATTAATTTTCATAATGGTGATCTGGAAAGATTTCTAGAGCCTCCTGGAAGATCCAAGAACTCTGTCCACCCCACTGGCTACCCTGCTGGCTGTGCATATGCTTGTGGGAGTGGGTGAGAGACAGTCAGGTGTCCGGGCCTGGTGGTAACACACACTAGCTGTGTGACCTTGGGTAAATAACTTAACCTTTCATATGGTGCCATCTTCGAATCTGCAATATGGGCATGCAGTGTCTATTTAAAAAGATGATGGCTTGTCCTCTAGCTAGGGGCTGTGTTCTGTGAACCAAACACTGCCAGACATTTTGTCTGAATTATCTCATTTAACTCTCACAACTGCTGGGTCAATATTCAGTGCATGTCATGATGCTCTAATTGGTGGGGCATTACATCCCATGGCACCTATGGTGGGTGCTAACAAGAGTGTCTGATTGGCAGAAGTATCTTCCTTCTGTTGGACGGCACAAGCAGCCTGCTTTACAGCTACAGTCATTGCCTAAAATGCCTCCATGCTGAGGCTCCTTGAAAACCACAGGACAGTGTAGCTCATATAACCAAGACATGGTCTGAGGAACAGCTTGGCATTGAACACAAGAAGATTTCTGCAGCAAAACATGTGAATGACCTCCCTAGACAGGACAAGAAAGAGCTGCATAGCATCTCAGGGTAGATCTCGTTACCCAAACAACCCAGTACAGGCGGAACTGACTTTATGTTAGAGAGGAAAGGTGTTGATGGTTGTTCAGATTTCAAGATTTCAGCAAAGCGAATTTGAGCCCTGTTAGATAGAGGGCCAGGCTTCTAGTTCCAGTTCTGACAGGAGTTACTGTGCTGCGATCTTGGAAAAGTATGAGACTACAGTAACCTGACTTTGTCAACAAAACTGGTCATCTGTCCTGCCTGGTGTAATATGTAGCCCTAGCTTTCAAGCTCAAATGGTGTAGGATTTTTCACTGTTTGTATGAATAACACGTTCAGTAAATTCAAGTTGTTTATTACCCTTTCAGATTATTTTCAAGATGATTATATCTTTAATTATGCACTGTTTCTTGTTGGAAGGGCACAGTGTTGCTTGCATGGGACAAGATCCTCAATTAAATCTCATGCATGAGCCGGGCGGTGGTGGCGCACGCCTTTAGTCCCAGCACTTGGGAGGCAGAGGCAGGTGGATTTCTGAGTTCGAGGCCAGCCTGGTCTACAGAGTGAGTTCCAGGACAGCCAGGGCTATACAGAAAAACCCTGTCTCGAAAAACCAAAAAAAAAAAAAAAAAAAAAAAAAAAAAAAAAAAAAAATCTCATGCATGCATCATGTTGTTCTTTCTTGAATGTCAGTAAAGACCAGCACTGGTGGGATGACTGCACTGCTGAACTATTTCTCTGACTTAATCTATATTGGTATCAGATATCCAAACCCCACTAAGTGACATCAAACCCCACTAGGCGATAGCATGACTTGCATACCAAGGCAACAGTCACCATATTCCCAGAATCCACTTGGCACACCTCCCACCTTTACCTGCGGCTACGTCACTATCCATATATAAAAGGAAGACTCTTCTGATCTCTCTCTCTCTTTCCCTGCTTCTCTTTCTGCCGCCACCTTGTCCTTCTCTCTCTCAATAAACCTCACGTGGAACTGCTTGGCCTCGTGTGGTCTTTCCGGAGCCTTACAATGATCACAACAATGTAGAGTTGCCCTTAGGAGATAATGACACTCAGCTGTGTCAAATCACTCAAGTGGACCTTTGAAGAATCAAGCTTCCCAAGAGTGGTTGACCCTACTCTCATTCCACGACTTCTGGAAGCTCTGCTTGGGGCCCCTAGCCTGCCTAGTCTTATAGAGAAAGCATCACCGTAGAGTCTCAGACGCACTCACTAGTCCTGTCCTGCCTCTGATGTTCTCCATGACCAAGGTCAAGGCACGGCACTTCTCAGATGAACTCTCCAAGTCAGATGAGCCTGGCTGGATGGGAAAGAGGGTTTGCTCTTGGTAGCTAGTGCTCAGAATGGAAGATTCTCACTGTACTCAAAGTCTCACGGTCCCTGGCTTGACTGTGGTACTAACATCAGTCTCACGCAGCTGGTGTCAACCCAGCTAGGACAGCTGAAGCTAGTACAATCAAGAGCAGAGTGAGTAACCAGCACCCCTGTCTACTTCTCTTGGCAGGGATGCCCATTCCCCCAGGAATGACCCTCTCCTCACATGCTACCAGCATCCATAAGAAAAGCCTGTGGTCTGCTTCCCTTTGTATCTCTCTCTCTGCATTCCTTCAGCTTTAAGGAGTGCCAGTGGCTGAGGGGCCTGTGCCATTAGTGAGAGCTCTACAAAATTAACCATGAGCATTTCTCTCTGCATCCTGGTTCTCTGTCTGCTAGGAAACAACTGGCCCTGTTCTTTTTGTTTTGTTTTGTTTTGTTTTGTTTTGTTTTTTGTTTTGTTTTTGTTCTTTTTTTGTTTTTTTGAGACAGGGTTTCTCTGCCCTGGAACTCACTCTGTAGACTAGGCTGGCCTCAAACTCAGAAATCCACCTGCCTCTGCCTCCCAAGTGCTGGGACTAAAGGCGTGCGCCACCACTGCCCAGTGGCCCTGTTCTTTAGATGTTTGTGCCTGTTAATAGTGGTTCCCTGCCAACTGAAATGTCTCAAAGAAGACACCCCCACAAAAAAAGAAAATGTCTCAGGGGCTAGGTGTGTGTCTCAGCAGGAAAGAGCATGGTTTAGCATGCACAAGGCCTTTGCTTCAACCTCTAGCTTTATTACACAGAACAAATAGTCCTTGCAGAACCACTGCCAAACCCAGGGCAGGCATGGATGTTGTGGTCAGTGTCACAGACTTAGGCAGCACTGGGCTCGGAGCCCGAACTGTCTTGCTTCAGAGGCTATCTCGCAGTTGGGGGCCAGCACAGGGGGAAACTTGTGTTGTTTTATCCCTGAACTAAGAGTGTAGACTGTGATAAGAAGCCTATAGATTACTGTGAAAGACAGAACACCCCATTTAGCCTATCCTGAAGGTGAGCTGAGGCTTCTGGGAGAAAGAAGTTACAGATACTAGTTAAGCTCTCTAGATCTGTCAGCACAGTGTGCGTGTGTGTGTGTGTGTGTGTGTGTGTGTGTGTGTGTGTGTGTGTGTATTGAAATTTACATTATCGACATCAGCATTTAATGTTGAAAAGTCATGACTGAGGTTGCCATGACTTTGGGGCACAGCAGATAGTAGTTGCTGAGCCGCCACCTGCCGCCCTCTGCCACTGATAGGAGAACACCTTGCCCAAGCCGTGCTCCCCTAAAGCATCACTCTCACAAGAAGCTGAAGGTGGACGGGAAGCTCTTCTGCTGCTTGGTAACTTTCAGCAAATGCGCTCATCCAGCTTAAAGACCAAGCTCTGGGCACACATACCCTGTCACTGCTGTGGAGGTGCTCCCTATGAGCTCAGCATTCTTTGAACTAGAAGTAATGTCACCATATTTAGAACCTGCACTGTGTGACAAACCTGTCTCTGAATAAGGACAGATACGGTCACCCAAGTACAGAAGAGGGTAAAAGAAGCCAAAGTCATAGCTTACACAGGAAATGAGTAATTCACAAGTATTTCCCCTGTCATAGGTGTGGTGGAGGCTAACCCACCTCAAGAGGTTTGACACAGACTAACTTGGCTGGAGAGATTATAGGGTAATCAACTCTAACATATGAGAAAATGAAAAGAATTTAAAAGTTGGGGGTGGTGGCCTGTGCTGACGGTCCTAGAAGTCTGGAGGGTTGAGGCAGAAGGATCAGGATTTCAAGGCTAGTCTGGGTTACACTGCGAGTACCTGTCAAGAAAGAAATGGGCAGAAGGGAAGGTAGATGAAGTAATACTTTAAAAGGGGGGTGGTCAAACAGCAGAGGCAGTGGGAGCTCTAAAAGGTGAGGAGATTAGAAGAAAAAGAAGGTGGAGCAGTTCCTATAGGAAAGCGGTCTGCCCTTCAGGAGGTATGAAAGTTCCCCTGAAAGGCTTACCTGTGACCCCAGGTGAATCAAGGTAGACAGTTCCCCCGTCCCTTCTCTTACCCTGTATCCTTACTTAGGGTTGCTCTAAAGATGTACAAAGTATCTCTGTCTGTGTGGACTCCCTCACAGTGTCACGAGTAATGCAAGGCCCTTGTTACTTCTCAGGTTCAAGGATATGGCCAGCAGCACTCATGGCTAAGACTCAGCTACTAGCGTTTGGTCCCAGGTGGGAATAAGCCATTGGCTCTTCACCTTTAAAGGTGAATACACATCAAGTAGTTTCCCCTAGAAGTTTAAATCTTACAACAGGTAGAATGTTATTTGGGTTGAATACCATACAAAAAATATTAAGTCTTAAGGGCTTTAAACCTCAGAAATTACATCTGTAATTTTTCTCCCTTTCTCACCTGCTACACCAATCAGAACCACATCTTATCAACCCCACCTCCATGGCATCTCAAGCATCCAGAAACTTATATTCCTAAGTCACTTAGCCATCTCAAGCATCCAGAAACTTATATTCCTAAGTCACTTAGCTCAAACCTTTGTTACTCTCCTTCTAGCCACATAACATAATGTAAAGTTGTACTTGTTTAGACCCACTCTGTAGTTCATTAATTCAGTCTGCCAAAGAGACAACAACAGACACATTACTTTCAGCACACCCTTTGGTTGATGCAGGTGTGCACATAGGAGCCATAGAAAATGTGAAACTCCAAGACATGTAAGACAATTGAGGCTTGAATGCCCTCTTCACAAAGGAGAGTGACATGACGTGGAATGGTAGCAATGTTCAGAGGACAGTAAATGGCTTTTAGGGGAGATGCCGAGGCTGGAGAACAGAGGCATGGGATGAAGTCCCTCTGGACTCTAGTGCCTGTCCTGCAGCTTCTTCCTCCATGCCATGAGGTCACCTTGCTTGGCTAATGATGCTTCAGGGAGATGGCTGGCAATTGTCTCTCTTGGTAGCATCCCTGGGGTGCTCTGGGTCTGGGTTCAAAGCAGCTGACTTAGGACTGTCATTTTCAGAACACCAGTATACTATATTGTCCATATGCAATTTATAGCAGCTTATAATCACATCCTCCATCTCATCTCATCTTCAAGGTTCCCTCCCCTCTTGTGTTTTCATGTTGAAGTTTCCCTGTATAGTCCTGGCAATCCTGGAACTCACTCTGTAGACCAGGCTGGCCTCGGACTCATTGAGGCGCATCTGTCTCTGCCTCTTGTGTGCTGAGGTTAAAAGCATGCACCATGACACCTGACTTCCTCACCTTAAAGTTTAACCAATATAATTTTAATTGTCTTCTCACTTTCATGGTTAACTCACTCTCTGCTCTGATGGCTAACTACCTTCCCTAACATACATGGAAACATGCATGTGTGTGTGCTTGTGAGTGTACATGCAAATACACATTTTAATCTTGACTTCAATGTTCTCTATTACTTGGTCCTATCTACTGTTACTATATAATGAAAAGAGAGAATTCAGAAGCCAGATAATTGCTTGTTTGATTTTTTTTTATCCTCTTCAGAATGCCACCATCATAAAATGAGGCTCTACAAGTAAATGTATGCCATTTACAATTTCAGGAATGTTTTCAGAAAAAAACAGCAACAACAACAAAAACAGTTTACCCTATAATTCATTCTTATGCAAGGAGCTTAAAATTAAGCCTAAAATTGTGATAATGCGCAAAGTAGTTGATCACATATGGGGCTTAACTATAACTTAAGAGTGTCACCAATTTGATTCTGAATAAATTCATGATGAAGAACTAAAGCTCTCTATTTTCTATTCAAGAAAACAAAAGTTCATGGTGTGTCCTGGGTGAACGGTCAGTGCTGGGCATCCCTACAGATTTGTGGAAGATTTCTCACAGGACTACTCTTTAATGATTTGACCCCCACGGATTCACATATGAGGCTTGGCCCTCAGTGTGATCATTGTGGGAAGTGGTGAAACTCTTAGAAGTGACACCTAGTAGGACGTGACTAAGTCCCAGGGGTGACTTTGAAGGAACAAAGTTGGTCTCATGGGACCCCTAGTTGCTCCCTTTAGAGTGGGTTGTTGTAAAGGAACAAGATGAGCCCCCCTTTTTGCTCTCCCAATTCATCCCCTACCACATGATGTTTCCCTCCCACACACACATAATGAAGCCCTTATCAGAAACCGGAGTTAGGACCACACAGTCTTTCAGAATCTCGGGCTGAGAACTTAATAACCCCTTTTCTTTATGCAGTACCCAGCCATCAGCATGTCTTAAATCAGTGGAAAGTGACTAGTACAGCAGTAATACAAGAAGATATCTTTATGACCTAGTGCCCAAGGGCACTGTGCTTCTTTCTCTAGAGATGCTACATGTTGATCCTCAGATTCATCCTGCAGGAAGAGGTCACACTGTAGCTGAACTAACCATTCAAATCCATCATGACATCTTACCCATGAAGAAGATTTTTTTTTCCCACAGTAGAGAACTAAGCAGCCACCACAATACAGTTTCAGAATAAGTTCAGACCACTGGAATACTGGCAGATGTGTGATATTTGGCTTAGTGGTATAATATTTAACGTGTATGATTCATGCTTTCCTCATTTGTTAAAAACACCAGCTATAATTATGTGGCAGTATAACAATGGAGTCTAAACAAGCACACATAAATTACTTCAAATATTTTTAAAGGTTCTCTTGTTCTTTATTTATGTATATGTGCACGAGCCTGTGTGAGTTTATGTGAATTCTACCACCACAAAGGGCTGCAGAGAGCAGAAGAGGGTGTCAGATGTTCCGGAAATGAAGTTACAGGCAATCGCGAGGAACCATGGGGAGGCTGAGAATGGAGCCCAGTCCTCTGGAAGAGCAGTAAGCATTCTTAACTGCTAATTCACTTCTCCCACCCCTTCAAATAATTTTAATAGATACATGCAGTGAAGTCGTTATTCAGATATGTTGATTATCTCCCTGACCAGGTAACGGGCCTATCCAGGACAGAGTCAGAACGGGAAGTACCACCATCCTCAAGGGGGGAGAGGATGCTATTGGAATCTGAGGTGGAGCCATCAAGTGGAAGCTAAAACCACACTTGCCAGGGTCATGGGAAGAAGAACCACAAAGAAAATGCAACCCAAGGCAGAAAGAGAAGGGGTAGGGGTTGGGTAGGGGTTGGGGGGTGGGCTGAACAACATGGCTTCCTTCTAACCCATTCCCCCTATTTCCCCAGGGGCTTTAATGTCCAGACCTGGCCAGGAACCAGTGACCATCAGAGACTGCCACCCTTCTGAAATACAAAACGGAACAGAGTGGGGGTGAGATCATATCCAAAGGCCAACAACTCAAGACCTGCCCAAGACTCCACATAATTACTGTGAGGATTAAATGAAGCATTACATGAAAGCATCCATCACAGGACCTCATGCATAGTTAGCTTTCAATAAAGATTTGTTTGTGTAATAATATACTGCATCCTACGGGGAGGGCAGGGGGCAGGGTGACTCAACGGTATTACCAACTTATTGTTGCAAAGCAGAGGCTCTTTTTTTTTTTTTTTTGGAAAGAGATAAAAAAAAACCTACTTCAGCACAAACATGTTACCATCATCCAAATGAGAAGCTGCAGATGGCATTTGTGATTTTCACAGAAGCGTCTCAGTTAAATTAATTGCTTGTCTGTTAATTTTTTTAGCTGGCAACTCTTTTTTTCCCCCAAAATGATCACTTCATGCAGAAACCAACAGCCAATTAAATCAGAACAAATGACTGGCTGGTCTCTAGGGTTGCTCCTGGCTCTAGCTTTAAGAGTGCTTAGGTATATCAATAATACATGGATAGAAGGACTTGGGGTAAGTTCTGGTCAGACCCAAGTGTCGGGTATATTGACATAGCCTGGATACTATGCAGTTGAGTTTTTACATTCATAAATAGATTAGGAAACATCTAATGAATAGTGATGCTGCCCATATAGGATGAGAATGGTAGCAATAATAATAATAAATAATAAAGGAGGAAGAAGAAACACTTATATGGAGTTTATCATCAGTGCTTGGCATTGTCCCTGGGACTTCATAGCTATGAACTTACTTGATTTTTCTGCCAAGCATGGAATCCAATAGGTGCTAGTGGATTTCCATTTTACACAAAAAGCAACAGAAGCCCAAAGAGAGTAATTTGCTTATAGTTCTTAATTGGTTACTTTTCTGTGCAGTGATAAAATACCGTGACCAAAAGCAACTTTTAGGCAAAGTGTTTATTTTGGGTCATAGTTCCCAAGGGGTAAGAGTTTATCACAACAGGGTGACAAAGGCAGTAAGGGGCAGGCATGGTGACAGGAAGCTGAGCGGTCACAACTCAACTGAAAAGAAGAAGCAGAGAGAATACTGAAGACTGAGCTTCAGCTATAAACTCAGCCCTCCCGGGGCTGGGCCCCTCCAGCAAGACTCTCCCTTCTAAAGGGCTCATAACCTCTCCATAGTGGTTCGAATGAGAACTGTTCTCCATTTGCTCCCCAGGTGATAGCACTTGGGTAATGTTTGGATGGTTGGGCCTTGCCAGAGGAATAATGTAACTAGGGGTGAGCTTTGAGATTATAAACAGCCAACACATTCCCGGGTTGTTCCCTCTGCCTTGGATCAAGATGTGAGCTCCCAGGTTCTCCTCTTCCTGCTGCCATGCCTTCTGTCTGAAGCTATGCCATCTCTGCCACTATGAACTCCAGCCCTCTGAAATCACAAATTAAAAAAATTCTTTCTTCTATAAGTTGCCTTGGTCACTGTGTTTTAGCATAGCTATGGGAAAGTCACTAGTGCAGTCCCTAAACAGCACTGTAGCAGGATGTTGGCTACTTTTTGGGTTCTTTCTTCCACTCTCTCCACCCCTGTCCCAGCCTTCCAACCCCTAATACTGGAGAGAAGAGAAAAAAAAGGATAGAAAGGAAAGGGGTGACATTATTATTAGGCTACTTCCTGCTGATTAGGGGTGTTCTTAGGGCAAGTTTGATCTTCGCTGTCAGGATATGTAATTTCTTCTTGTTTCTTTTTGGCCCATAACTAATTAACAAACTAAGACCAACAACAACCAACATCAGCCACCCAACAACCAACAATCCACTACCAACAACAAACCTACCTCTCAGGGCCCTAGCATTTGTATACTCTCTGAAAGGCCCTGAGAATTTCAAACGTCACACAATCACGAAAACCATCTGCAGCTGGCAGAATCACACCCCGCCCCCCCACCCCCCGCCCCTAGAGCACAAGGTGAATCACAGTCAGCTGCTGAGGACAATCTGAAGCAGCCCCATCTCCTCCTACCTGGGATTAAATCAAAAACATATTCTTTTAATATTTCTGTGTTTTTTTAAAAGAAACCAAAATTACAAAGTTGTCACTACACAGCACCACCAACTTGGGTACCAAGTGTTCAAATATACAAGTCTATGGAGGATCTCACTCAAACTATCACAGGCACCAAGCCTGTAAGTAAGAAAGCTGGACTATCTTGGTCATTGGAGTGCAGAATCCAATTTCCTTATTAAAGGGAGATGCTGAGGATCAAGAGGAGGATGCGCACATGCCACAGGAAACATGATAAGGCATTACCCCTCACCAGGGTGATTCTCACTCATGGCCGGCCTGCTGCTCCCGGCAGTCACCTGTCTCCCAGCCCCCTTCTGCTCCAGCCACAGGCTGCTTTCATCCACACTCATTCTCACTAAGATTCTCTCATCCACAGGGCTCTGCCCAGGCTGTCCCACCCCTCCACCCTCCAGCTTGGAATTAACGACACAGCCCCCCTTTATCTGGGAGTAAAGTGCCTGACGGGAAGAGTATGCAAATGGCAGCCCAGGCCTGTCATGTCAGATCAGACCGCTCCTCATGATACTTCTGATCCCCCCTTCTAAAACACGGCTTCTGATTCTCTTCACTTCCAAACAAAAACTCCAACGTGGCCCAATGACAGGGATGTCACCACTACCACACCCTCCCCTCATAACTCTTTAGCCCTAATAGGTGCTGCTATACCCAGCAGCAAGCCAGCACTGGCCATAGAGGCTAACTATCTCCTCTTCAGGCTCCTGGCCTCCCCAAATCAGAAATCTGGGCCTGGACCAGTGTGCTTAGAGTGTCATCCTCTAACTGGTCGCCTTCCTTCATCCCTCTGTTGTTCCTGTGAAACAACAAACAACAACAAAAACATATATATACATATATATGTGTGTGTGTATATGTATATATATAAGCTAGACACACACATATATATACACACACATACACACACACACACACACACACACATATATTTCTAAAAAATGACATTCTGGGGAAAACAATCTGTAGAAAAGGTAATAACATCCCCAGACAACCTCTGACATGTTACTTTTTCTGAAGTAGAAAGAAGACTAAGTTACCTTCCATCTCTGATCATCCACGGGATCGTTCTCCATCCACGGGATGGTTCTCCATCCACAGGATCGTTCTCCATCCACGGGATGGTTCTCCGTGGCTTTAGACTATCACCATGCTTCGGGTCTCATCTGAAACCCATATCTACCAGTTGTCACTAGGCCAGCCTGCGCCAACTGTGCTGTTAAAATGATCAAAACTATCTCTCCCCTTCCACACATGCACGGGGCAGCTGCCTCCCCCATTAGCCCCAGGGTGACTGACCGGGTCACTCTGGTTTGAAGGCTGACAACAACCACTGACCCAAGAGAAAGGAGGGGCTGGGGGTTCTGGTATTCCAAGTGGAAAGGTTGCTGACCTCTGGCCTGAAAAACATGTAACCACACCACCCTAGCCAGAGGCAGTCCCCAAGGCAGATTCCTTATCATCCTCCTCTCTTCTGAAGCAAACACTGATGCCATCGAAACCCAGAATCGAATATTTTCACAGGAGAAAACAGGAGGAGACAGAGGAGAAAGAAGGAGAGGAGGAGGATGTCTTAAATAAGCTAGACACAAACAGTGACCCAAACACATGCCCTGCTTTGCATACATACATTTCTCCCCATGTCACACTTTAAACTCCATTTTGAGATATGAAGATATAGTGCCCACAGACATGATCAGGCCTCTGCCTTGATGAACACATAACTTCATTCAGGACCTCATGTCTTTGGGCTACCAGGTTATGTGTGGAGTAGCCTGCTTGACTAGTTCTTGCACGCAGGCCCCCTATTTCCCAGCATGAGATATTCTGTACCACACGGGGGCATGTGTCAGCCAGCCCACCACTGCGATTCCTTGGGCATGGACTAGAACCATTAACCTAGGTAGTTCTCTCCTATTTGTAATTCTCCCATCTGGACCTGAGTTGTTATATCAGGAAACAGACTGGGAGGGTGTGACTCCCTGTATATGGAGTAGCCAACAGAGTGGAATGTAGAAAGTTCATGTTGCACACATTCCCCACAATAAAAGCAAGACACAAAAGCAGGAGCTTTGGGCCCGGGCATTCCAGTCCTTTCCCAAATTTACTAGCCCCAGCCAAGCATAAGGTTAAAGCAAACAAAGGGAAAAAAAATGAAGTCTCTGGCTCTGCAGCAATATCCTTTTAGATTTCTGTACGCCATCACAAAGGAGCTTTAAACAAAATGCTTTTAAATCAGTCAGGCTACATTGATAATCCCAACAACACCCAAATAACTTCAAATAGGAACACATCTCTTGATGTTTCTACAAGTACGTGTGGATCCTGTCAGGGATGTCATCTGGGACTTGGCTGATGGAGAAGCTGTGTGCCAGTGCTAGCAAGAAAAGAAAGCAATGCCCCCAGGAGAGCACACTTTCCCTCCATGCTCACTTCATGGCTAACTCAGGCATGGTGAATGGCAGGGAAATGTGAAATGTAATCCTGCCATGTCACACATGTGGGGAGAGCTATGGGACAAGGCATGTTCTGCTTACTCTAGAGTTTGCAAATGTTTCTGTATCAATTCCAAACTTCACTTTAGTTACAGCCTGTGCTATAGTTATATAAATATACAATGATATAAAGTATAGTGTATGATGACAGGGAGGAGAGCCCAGTCCCTTCATCAAAGGATGTGGCTAACCTTTGATGTGCATTCGCCATAGAACAAGGGCAGTGGCTGCACCTGCTGCTTGGCCAAGAGAAACATCCATTTTCTTCCTCCTCGGACATCTCAACCTCCTTCCATCCATGAGTCCAAAAGCAGAGGCGCCCCAAGTGTAGAAAGACACTGTATGCTTTACTTGAGAAAGTGCAATGCACTCTTGGCCTCAGAGGAATAGCCCCATTAAAAGGAAATGAACCTTTCCAGGCCATTTAACTATTAGGATTTTTGGCCTCAAAAGACACAGAAGTTTTCAGAGGTGCCAGAGATCAATGAATCCATGGGAGCAACATTGTATATGTTCAAGTTGGATCCCAAAGAATCGCTGACTATTCTGTAATATCCAGATAAACTTCTCTGCCCCGGAAAAGCCTCCACATCTGGCTCTATGAACAATGGAGCAAGCATAGGGAACCCACCATGCACACACCATGCATACAGCATGTACACGCAGGGCTGTAAAGCTGGGGTTGCAATGACTATGGTCAATGATGGGTACTGGAAGACCTATCATGGAATTGACCACTGACACATTCAAATACAGAAGAGGAAAACATTTGCTGTCCTCTTTGCCCTTGCAACATTTCATTGCTCTGTAGGAAAACAGACAAGGTCAAGAAAGGTTGCCCTTGCCTTGCCCATGTCTCCATCCAAAATATCCATGTAATGAGAGGCACAGATGCCCAGGTTTGTTACACATAACCCTAAAATGATGGCATTGGGAATGTTCTCAAATATCTCTTGCAAAATGTGCAAATGTTGTAACGATTATTGGCTAAAGCAGAAATGGAATAATATAAAGTATTCATTGTTATTATCAAGTCTTCAATGCAGGAGAGCGGAGCCCACATAGGAAGACATTCAGCCCTTAGGAGTTTGTGCTTTACTGCGGCTGCTTCCTGCTGGGATTACTGACTTCTGTAAAGACACAGGTCAGTCTTCAGCCACTGTCTGACTTTCCTGTATGAAGTGGCAAACTCTCAGAGAAAGATACATTTTAATTAATTTATTTATCTATTTATTATTTTTGTTTGTTTGTTGTTGTTGTTTTCCCCAAGACATGGGGGGTTTCTCTGTGTAGCTCTGGCTGTCAGGTAACTCACTTTGTTGCACACATTCCCCACAATAAAAGCAAGACACAAAAGCAGGAGCTTTGGGCCTGGGCATTCCAATCCTTTCCAGGCCAGCCTGGTCCTCACAGAGGACTACCTGCCTCTGCCTCTCAAGTGATGAAAGGCATGCATCACCTCTGCCTAGGGAGAAAAGATACATCTTTCTAGGTTCTGATTCTAAGGAGGAATGAACCAAGGAACAGAAAAACAAGAGAAGCCAATGATTTTACTCAGGAAGTCTCCGCATCAGACAGCAACAGTATTAAGAGCTTAGACTTTGTAGTCATGCAGCTAGCTTTAACCCTTGCTCTGCCATTTGCCAACAAGATGGCTTGGCATGCCCACACAACCTCACAGAGTCTCAACTCCTTTGCCTGGGACAGACGGGGAAATAACATCTGCATCCTAGAGCTGGGGTGAGGATTAGATGAGCTAAGCCATGTGGAGTCCTTACTTAGCAGATCACCAGGACTCAGCAAGCTCTCTCAGAGCCTCTGTGTCAGCGCAATGCTATCTGAGACATTTACAGAGAAGGGAATTCCAGAGCCCAAATCAGGCCAGCTCTTGACAGTTGTTTGCTCTTCCCAACATGCAGAAAGATCATGTGACTCTGACTGGCAATGTCATACTTTTCTACTCACCCAGAGACCAGGGATGACAAAATCAAGTGCTTGCCTTCAGTATCTATCTTGACATGCACTACAAGGGATGGGTTTTGTTTGAGATTATTCTGCTGTTCAGTCTCCGGGGATAGCAGAGAACACATTGCTAGTAATGAAGCTGTACTTTCTGCCCACAGCTTCCTGAGCATGCCCGGGTATCTGAGTTTGGGAGACAGGGCCCATAAAACTCCCTCATGCAAACAGATTAACAACAGGAACAAAGTGGGAAGAGATCAAGTTGCTTCTGTGGCTTCCTCTGAATCATGTTTCCTGGAGCAGAACAACCTCCATTTATTTTCAAGGCCTTCTCCTTGAAGCGATGTCACTAGCGCTTTATCTGACCCAATAGCCCAAGGAGTCCTAAGTTTTGTATTAGGAAGGCTTTCTAAACCTTTGATCTGTGTCCTCTCTGTGAATTAGAACCATCCATGAGCAGGTTATACCCAGACCAACTTAACCTGACTCCCTGGCCTGCTACTCATGAGAAAAACACACATCCAAAGGTTTGGAAGATCTCTCGTAAAGGATAATGGCAGCTCTGCAGAGCATCATTGTTGAACCGAAGCATTCGGTATTATCAGGTCTTACAATATGCAGAGAATACAAACCTAACTGCACACTGGTAATCAGTCCTGAAGCTTTACCTGATAGATTTGTCAAACAGATGCTACTGTAATAGAACATTTGGGTCCACCGTGTAGACACACACACACACACACACACACCACACTACACCCATCCTCCCACCCTATCCACCTCAGGTTGCTGTGATTTCCTGCCTAGGAGACACATTTCTGCCCTTCTCCTCTAAAGATTTTTACTGCCCGCACCTTTCTGTGAGGTTTCATACCCTGATGGTAACCACCCAGATAGAGAGAGACAGGAAGGAATGCTTTCTCTCTACAGGTAGGCAAAATAGACAGAAGCCAGGCAATCTCAAGGTCACTGTGGAGCAAAGAGATGAGCGGGAGAGCACACCCCCTTAGCGACTTCCTGGTGAGGGCCCTGACAGGTGAAGGCACCAGGCATTAATCAGACCTGGGAGGGCATTATTCCATCTAAGGCTGCATTTAAGAACTCAGGGCTCCTGGTCTGAAGTGCCCGAATTTTATTTCTCAGCTTTCGGCCAGTGCTTGGTTACCAAACGCTCCCAGTCACTTCATGCTCCTAACTTGCTTTCCACTGCCCAGAGGCCTAGCCAGGTCCTGCCCTCTCCCTCTGCTGGAGTTCAGAAGGGAAGAGCATGCAGCCTCCCTCCCTCCTTCAGATCAATTGGTTTGCTTGTTTTGGCTTCTTGGCAGACCTTCCTGGGTCTTCCCTGGATTCACCTGCTGTGACTGCCCAGTAGGAGGAGGGACAGAAAGAGCTCTTACCTGGAGCATGGAGTCTAGAGAGGGCCTTTGCTTCCAGAGCAGTTATGGGTCAGGGAGAGGGTGAGCAAGTGTGGGGATAGGGAAGGAGCTAGGCAAGAGGTGGCCCAGACTCTGTGGTCTGCTGTGTCTGTGTTTGTATAAAGGAAATGCAGCTCCCCTCAGGAGACAGGGGCCCAATTTGAACATATGTGTAACAATAGGCTGCTGTGTCAGGGGAGGGAGCCTGGTTAATTTCTCCCTAAGGACCCCACAAAAAACATGAGGTTTTTTTCAGGTTTGGGAGCCAAAGCCCTGAGGGTTTATGGGCCATGACAGATGGCCACACCACAGACCACCACTCTATGTTCTGGGCCTCCTGCAAGTCCTTGGCTGCCACTGCCCCCATCTCTCTCTCTCTCTCTCTCTCTCTCTCTCTCTCTCTCTCTCTCTCTCTCTCTCTCTGATGCTTTACTGTTCCAGTATTTCCTCAAGGTTTAAATCACAAGCTGAGGACTTGAGGATATGAAAAAGTAATTAAATACAGGTCTCATTTTACAGACAAAGCCCATTTCACAGCAACTTTTCTCCTTAAATGAGTTATCCATGGCTGCCTTTCAGCCATTTCTCCCACCTGTACTTTTTATCCCTATATCCAGTCGGGAGTTGCTACAACCAGCAGCATGGCTTAGGCAGTGTGGGATGATGCTTGTCCCCCTTATGTGCCAGACATTTTTCTTAGTTCGGCTGGTATTAGTTCCCTGTCTCTGACTCAGTCTCCTCACCTGCAGAGCTGGGATGACAGCGTCCCTCAGCGACTGTGAGGATCAGGATCTAAGGTTGGCCTCTGTGTGGTGAGTCTAAGAGTGTTTGGTGGTGGTGGTATGATTTTGTTGTCTTGGGAATGTAATCAAGGTCACAAGGCACTAGAGTGAGACTAAAGATACATAGATTGAAATAACTGAAAACTCGGTGATTCTTATATTAATTTTTGCTGGATGGGAAAGTTCAAAATCTAAATTTTTTAAATTATTTTATCATTAATCCATAATCACTCTGCATTTGTCCACCTTTTAGCAGGTTTGCATCTTTGCATCCAAAATGGAGAGACTTGCCTTGTAATATAGACCTGATCTTTGAGTTCCACTCACTTGGTAATGCTGAGCATTACCAAGCCACGCAGCCTGGTACATGGTTGATGCTGGCCCTCCAGCCTCAGGAAGGCCCACTTGTTTCTGCACTGGTGGTTGATCTCTGGGTACGGAAAGCATATTTTCTGAGATCATGAACCTTCCAAAATGGACTCCTTTAGTTAATTAGTCCATGTCATCTGTGACCTGTCAACAGCCCCTCCCCCACACTGGGAGCTGTCCTGTGACCCTTTTAGGCTCACTCCACACTTTTTTTTCAAAATGCTTTTCCCTGTCATGACCAGCTTCCCTCTGCCAGCTGGCATTTTGGAGCTGCCACACATATTTTTCCAGGACTTGTAATAAGGCTTGGGGGCGGGGGGGCGGGGAGAAAACCCAGTGGTCAAATGTTCCTTCTCATTTTATATACTCAGTGGCCGGCCAGCTGCATCAACTGCCCCTTAAGAAGATCCCATCCCCCACAAAAGCACACTCCACCCCAAAGAAGTGCACAGCACCTTTGAGAGTCTGCTTGCATGTGAACACAAGTGACCTGGACATGCTCTCGTCCTGTCTGTGATCTCTCTCAAGTGAATGACACATTTTTCTCAACAGCTGAGTGTCCAGCAGTCCTTTCTGTCTCTAGGGACCACTACCTCCTGTCAGAATATCTGATGTTAATGTGTTTAGGAAACTATACTGGTTTCTTAGACAACCAGAAGGTGGTAAAGCCCCCATGGTTGTTGCCTTCGTTACAATGTGTGATAATGTGAGTGCTTACTGGAGAACACCTTGCAGCTTACACTGGCATGAGATTCAATGTGAGGGGGATTAAACGCAGCTACCAGCAAAAGTGGCTTTGCTGAGGTACTGGTTCTTATTAATAACTTTTTTGGCAGAGGAGCTGCTTAGTTTCTTTGTTAAGAAAAACAATGTCCATCGTGGAAAAAGATAAAGCCGTGTGGCTTTTAGTGAAAATGTGGCTTGGACGAATGCCAGTCAGCTGTATAAACATTTTACTTGTGATGTCGGGAAATACATATTCCCTTTAGATACCAATGTTTGGTGATATTTTACAAATCACATTTTATTATTTTATAATCCTTATAACAAACAGAGATGCTTCAGCTGAGTCAAAATGGAAGCTAATTTCATGCTAAGCTGATGGGAGAAGAGACAGGATGTATATCAGTGTGTTCATACCACCTGCAAGGTCTTTCCTTTTAGATCTCAGTTTCCTCTACACAATAAGACTGAAACATTTTCTACCTCCTGGGATGATTATGAAGATTTCATGAAGGAAGCTTGTAACATATAAATGGCATTAAGCTATAGCTCAGTAAGTATTAATGTTTACATTATATTAGAGTGCCTAAAGACATAAAGCCATGATGCTTTATATACACACCTCAGACCTTACTCTGATTAACAGTTACCTACATATAACACAGCATGGTTTGTTCACACTCAAGAGCTAAGAACTAAGACAAATTCAACCAAAGAAATAGAATGGATCAGGTCTTCATCCACCTACAATGTTGCTGGCTCCGTGGATTGCACTGTTATTGAGTGCCTGGGTCATTTATATAGTACAGAATGAAGACAGATGTTAAAATAATGTGTTTGAATTGTGGAAGGTGAGGACTTTCAAAGGAGTGTTTCCTCCATAATAGTCCATGGAACATGAAACCCTGTTTAGAAATGACCTTTGACCTTTTGCATATTCCCAATAAAAAGTCCTCATGAAAATAAGGGGTCGAAGAGATGGCTCGGCAGTTAACAACACTCACTACTCTTGCAGAGGACCCAAGTTCAGTTCTCAGCGCCCACATGGTGGCTTGAAACTCTTATGCCAGTTTCAAGAGATCTGATGCCATCTTCTGCATGGGCACTGGACACACATATGGCACATGTATGTAGACGAACACTCACACACATAAAATAAATATATAAGTAAATCTTTCTAAAAAGAAAATCAGTAAACCTTGTAATTCACAGTGGACACTGCTAAGACTTCCTTCTGAGAAAATGTACTGTCTCTAGTCAAGTCTCCCTACCAAGCCTTTAAATGAATAGTTGGACCCTTTACTCTTAGCTACAAGCAATATTCCCCTGGCCCTTTCTCCAAATAGAGAAAAGGGCCTGTTTCTACAGGCAGGCAGGCAGACAGGCAGAGAGACAGAAGGCAGAAATAGGGAGACAGAGACAAAGAGAAAGACAGAGACAGAGAGGGATTTTCATACTCAACTTGACCCTGTTTCACTGAAAATAAAATAAAGAGGCAGAGGCAGGCGGATTTCTGAGTTTGAGGCCAGCCTGGTCTACAGAGTGAGTTCCAGGACAGACAGGGTCACACAGAGAAACCTTGTCTCGAAAAACCAATAAATAAATAAATAAATAAATAAATAAATAAATAAATAAATAAAATGACGTTGGCAATAGTCCACCCCTATATTTATTACCATGACCAGGTGAACTTGCATACTTCAAGCCTATCTCTACCAGGCCCCCCCTCCAATTTCAGATGACTGGCATGGACCTCCATCCTTTTCCTCCAAGCTAGAACTTGTCCTCTTACCCTTGTTTCTCTGCTTTGCTTCAGAGTCCTGGGTAGCTCGGGCTCTATTCAGCAACATAGGTATGATGAACCATCTCACTCCACTGACACATCCCCTGAGTCATCTCCTCTTCTGCCACTTCTCTGTGTGAGCCGGCTGCTCTCATCCAGGCTTTCATGTCTTTACCAGCCAACTATGTATAAGCTGGCACCGCTGAAGCCATCTTGGCTAAAACTACCCTTGCCAAGGCTATGGCATGAGTAAGGCCTGGGGTTGTGGCAGCAGCTGTAGTCAGAGAACCTCACTCACGTGGGTTAGCAAATGTGGTGTGTAAAGTGCTGAGAGGAAATTCTCTAGGAGAAGAGTCAAGAGATGAATACCTTGGATACAGGCCCACAAAACATCCAATAGTAACTAACCCATACTCTATATTTTGTCCTCTTTCTGGTTTTACTTTCTGGCTGCTCACATCCACTCTGGATGTTCATGAAGCCTAAATATGTAACACACAAGAGACTTTAGTCCCATGTAATTGTTGGGTGTGAATGGACCATAAATCCAACCTTCAGTGATCTGTGCAGCATCATCTGAATCCTTCACTGTACTTCCAAAGCATTAACAAATATCACAGTTTAGCCCCTCTGTAGATAAAATAAAGCACTTTATACTGTTGCTACAATCCTCATATTAATTCATAGTAGTATAACCTGTTGATAACACAGGAAACCTGGGAGTCATCCCTGAATTCCCCCTTTATTTAATGTAACAGCCGGGTAGTGATTGAGTTTCCAGAAAGTCAACTCTGTCAGATTCCTGTTGGTCACCTTCTCCTCCTTTTTTCTCTCCTGTTGTTTACTGATCATAGACTCCTCCTCCATTACCTACCTGCAGAAGGTCTCTGTACCCTCCCTGGATCTAAGTGGAGAATGTCTGACCTAACCTCCACGAGCCACAGTCATTCATCTAAAGGAGTGCCTCTCCAACTTTCACTGTAAAACAATGAGAATTTGCCCAAACGCACTCCTCTGGAACCCATTTCAGAGACGGACTCAGTAGTTCTAAGCAGGGTCTGACAATTTATTTTTCTCCCAAAGCTGCCAGGCAAGGGTCAGCACTGAGGTAGTACTGCCCTGCATCAACCCTGGAGAGGCCACTTCACTGCTGAAACACCTCACTGGCTCCTGCTACCTGACTATGAGTTAACAGTGTATCTCTTTTGTATTTAAACCTCTGTAATTCAGACACTGCTGACCACTGGTGCCATGTTTTTGTTCACACTCTGATGATCTTTCTGAATTTACTCTGCCTTACTTCATGGTATAAGCCTGCTCGAAACCTCTAGACAAGAGCCAGTCATTTCTGTGCCAAATACCTGCTCATCCTTTCTAATCTACCATTAATGTTCCCATTTTCTAGGAAACTTCAGGAATGCCACCTTCCTATCTTGTCCCCATAGAATCAACAAGACTGTCCTCTGTGGGCCACTGCTTACATACTTACATTTACCTATAATACATATTTATATCAACCTATGCATTTATAGGACTGCTACATGTCCACTTGATTATGTGCTTTTGGGCAGGACTTTAACTCCAGACTTATATATTCAACACAGCACACTTAACAAATGCCCAATAACCATTTCATAACTAAACAAAAATTAAAATTGTTACAATTTATTAGGCATTTATGTATGAGAATCACATGCTGTGCCATAAATACATGTCAGGGGCACATGTGTGTGTGTGTGTGATATGTACATTAGTAAATTTAGTCTCAGAAGTCTATGGGGTAGACAGATCATAACACCTATGTGATACCCAGTGCTTTCCTAAGGGCATATATTGAAGCTATGTCTGACCCTGGGCTCTAATTGCATTACTACTGTGCCTTAGTGAATGAAGTCTAAATATATCATCAAATTTGCATGTTTTAGTCCACTTTAACATTACATTATGATATGACTGAAAATCTTAATCAGTTAGTTAATCTAAGTATGCAAGACTTCACTGGGGGTGGGGAGGAACGGTGGTTGGTAGAGAGCTTGCCTAGAATGTACAAGGCCCTAGGTTTGCCTCCTAGCACTGCATAAACCAGGAATGAAGATACGCCTGTGTTCTCAGCACTCAGAGGTAGATGCAAGATGATCACATGAGGGACGCCTTTTTTCCATATCAAGTTCAAGGCCAGCATAGGGTACATGAACCTCTGTCTCAAAAAACAAACAAACAAACAAATAAAAAAAACAGACTAAATACATCTACAAAACACCATAAATGACTTATAAGGAGTGTGCACACATGTGTGGGTGTACATGTGTGGGTCAGAGGTCAACCCTAGGTGTCAGCTCAAGTGCTCTCTACCTTGTTGTTTGAGACAGTCTCTCACTGAGACCCGAAGTTTCCTGAGAGTTTTATTGCTTTTATACCTCTGTACTGTCGCTTTAAATTTTAAAATTAGGAATTAGGCATTCTAGCAGTAACTATCTAAGCCGTTGCCCTGTGTATTTTAAGAGAAAACAGCAAATTCCTTCTAATAATAATACTCATCATGGTGATATTCTATCTGAGCATTTCTCAAAGAAGCTTAGCTCTTGGAGATGTTCCAGAAAAAATAAATAGGCAAATAACTTTGGAAACCGTGTACCCCTGAGCCTGCCTCCTGGAGAGTCACAAATCACTCATGTGAAGGACTCTTTAAAATTCTGCAGTGTGCGTTTGAAAAAGCTAGACATATTCCTTGAGAGTCCCAATGCATTTTATCTCAGAATCTTGACAAGGATCAAAGGTCCTGCAGAGAACATGCTGGGAGCACTAGTTCTAAAATGGTTCTTCCACTCAAATAAGTGGCCCAAAGCACAGAGCTGGCATTCTCTGCGATGGGCATGCCCTTTGGCCCGAGCGTGCTCCGTGCCTGGGCTCCACAGTCATGAACTGCTTACAGAAAGTTCCAGTATGCTTCATGAGCTACTTTTCCCATGTTACCTGCAAACCCTTGAGACTTTTATTTTAAGTCTTTTTTTTTTTTTTTTTTAATTTTGTGAACATTGGTGTTTTGTCTGCATGTGTGTCTGTGTGAGGTTGTCAGATCTTGGAGTTCCAGACAGTTGTGAACTGCCATGTGGGTGCTGGGAGTTGAACCCGAATCCTTTGGAAGGGCAATTGGTGCTCTTAACTGCTGAGCCATCTCTCCAGCCCCAAGACTTTTTATTTTTATCATTTCTTCAGAATAGAGAAAACATTCACTTAGTTAACATATGAATCACCAGAGGATATACCATCCTTGAAGGGGCCGGTGTTGAAAGTTAAAGCCAATGGGACTATTGCAAAGTTAATAAATCAAAGGGTAAAATTAGCATTTTCCTTTTTCAGAGCTGTGTCCCAAATCTAGCTCCCTCTTTCTAACGGTTAAGCAAAGAGGGGAAATACAGCACTATGCTACAAGATGCAACATGCCCACAAGAGGAAGAAACCAATAGACGGTATGGCTGTTCCTGGTACGGAGATCTCCGACAGAATGTCACAATGAAGCTATTATGGGATGTGGTGAGCAAGACTTTTATGCACAGCCCACAGTAAAAGTCAATGGTAATACCCAGCTGTTGGCTAGCAAAGTCCCATGTTATAATCCAGAGCAGTTCAAATCAGGAAGTGCAACTGCACTGCACTTGGGGCCCAAGAGGAAGGATCAGATCGGGGGAGTGGGGGGAGGCAAATAATTCTAATGGTCTGCTTTAAGACAACATTCTCACCTGGAGGACCGGCTGGGCTGTAGTGTCTACAAATGTACCTTCATGATTATGACTCCTGGTAAACAAGCTTTTGATTATGGCAGAAGGAGGTTCAAGTGCTAACTAATGGGCAGATCCACTAACTGGCAAAGATGCCTCTACACTGCCAAGATCCACAGTATGCTGAGAGCAACCCCCAACTACAGAAGACACTGCACAGCTCTCTTGGTTCTGGCTGTTCTAGGAAAGCACAGTAGCTCTCAAACAAATAGATCGCAAAGAAAAAGCTATTTTTACTCATTCTGGAAGCATTTTGTCCAAGAACAAGGTGCTAGGCGACTTAGGGCCTGGTTGAGGGCTCATTTCTTGTCCATGGTGTTCTTTCCAATCATGACTCTTCTTTACTAGGCCTGGCAGAGGCAGCTTCAAGTCTGGCACCTTACCCAGAAGCCTCCCCTCCTTGAAAGCATGATCCACGTGCACGGCCTCTTAAATATTCTCTCCTTTTACGTAAAGCGGGTTGGACTTCCCCTGCGCATGCTCTGTAGGGTGAGCTGAGAGCCTCTTTTCGGACCAGTCTTGGAACATTCTTCAGTCCTGCCTCGTCAGTCTCACCGTAGGCAGGGTCCCAGTAGTCTGCCTCTCCTTCCGTCATAAGCTCTCCCCGGAGTCAGCTCCTCATATCACAAAGTATTCTTTTGGCGATCAGTGCCCCAGACTGTCTTCGCAGCTCTGCCTAGATGGACAGGATGGACTATTATGGTCATATTTCTTTTACATTTGGAGTGAGAGAAGTCTTGGCTTCAATTTTTCGTCCATTGTGTAATGCTCTCAACTGAATTACTAACATGAGCACTAGAATTGGCCATTTCCTGTCCCCTCTTTTCCTGAAACATGCCCTGCCCTCATTTGCATTAATCACAGTTATTCCTGAAGAAGACATTTTTAGTCAGCCAGTAACTAAATCTGCAGTCTTATTTTAACACTATACAAAGTTCTAACATTTAAAAATAGCATGAAGTGTTTTGTACATTTACCAGAAAATAAAAACAGATTATGTGGATGCCATTTTCTTAGCAATTTGAATAATGAATTAATTTTACTTGTGAATGTATCAAAGTAGGCCTGTTTTCTACAAAAGGCTTAAGAGTCTGTGTCATTTATTCATCCTGTGATTTAGCTCAAGGGAAGAATTGCCAGAAAACTTCCATTCAGAAGTCGGGGCCACAGACTCCTTGCTTTGTGCATCCAGCCTAGCCCTCTGTCACCATGAGGCCGCCTGCCAACAGAATGATGGATTCTTAGCTCTTCTCGCCTGGCTGAGAACCCCCAGCCTTTATGACAAGAACCCCCTTTGCTCTTTGTAAAGCCTGTTTGAGGGCAATCCTCTGCCAGCTGACACTGGAGCAGCAGTGGGCAGAAACCACAGCTTAGAGCCAGCTCTGCTTTCCAGCCTCTGGGGTCCACTTGGCACTGGGCCCAGCTAGCACCTGCTCTCTTTCAGAAGCTTTCGGTGACCTCTACAGACATACAAGCACGCATGTATACATGTGTGCACACATCCCTTCAGATAAGGAAGGATACTTAGTTACTGCCTGCCCCTCCATGAACAGACCCTCTGTAGTCTCTGAAACCTTACAAACATCTCCCCACTTGCTTTTAGATGGCATCAGCTGAAGCAAATAAGCAAAGTGTTTTCAGTAACATGGCACCTACTTCTTTGACAGTTTATGGGCCCTAGTATAAAAGTGGAAGAATTGGCAGAACGTTCCATTCCAAGAATTCACCAGACAGTAGTAAGAGTCAAAAGGGACTGGCTGACCAGAGCACTCTAGTGGGCCTTGAGCTCTCTTCCCAAGTCAGATTTTCAAACTGCCCAGGGCTGTTCATCTCAGCTGCTACCTTCCAGCCCCACAGGGGAGACTGCTTCTTATGAATAAGTCTCTCCAAAATATATAAAAAGAAGCTCCAAGTTTGTTTTACATTTTTTATGCAAGATTACCCTCCAAAAGCATTCTTAAGAGGACAATCTGAGAAAACAAAAGGATCAACAAAACAAAAGGATCCTCCTAGATGGTAACTTTATTTTATTCTGAAACTATTAAGCAAGACAGGCATTCTGAAAATGCAGGTCACCCAAGGTACTCAGTGACCTGAAAGTGAAATGTATAAAGTTGGCCTCTGGGGTGTCTCTGAGCTCAGTCCTGCCCTGTGCATTTTTATTTCTCATTTTTGATTCACTTGTCCTTACTATGAACTTGAAAACTAATTTCAATTTTTCATGGCTGCTTTAAGCAACTATATTTAGCATCACAAGAACAGAAACACAGAGACAAAAGCATGTGTATACATGTATCTATTTTAATGTGAATCTCCTCCCACTTTGAGACACATGGTTCTGGAACTCATTCTTGAGCACTAGATGTCGAGGGCCATCAGTCTCATGCCATAGCAATTCTGCTAACATCACCCTCAAAAGAGGAGAAGTCATAGGAATTATAAGATAGAGAAATGCAACTGTTGCTACACTAATTTGTGTGAACCGAAAATGGCACACCTTGGAAATTTACAACAAGAACAATCAGTTTGCTTGTCATAGGAACAGAGGTGCCGAAGTCTAGATGCATGACAAAGTAGCATCCTATAGGAACACCTTCTATTTGCAATCCAGCAGCTGTCATCAAAGGTATTTTCCAACCCACAATATGCATACACAGGCTGAAGAACACATGCAGCAGGTTTTCAAAAAGCTCAGCCTCGGGCAGTGACATTTGAGTGGCCTTCACAGATACTGTCTAACACAGGAGGGAATAAAAGACGCAGCCAGGGCATGTATGAATGGCCACAGTCAAGAGTTCGTGTGCAGTAGGAAGACAGGCATTTACAGACAGAAGGAAAAGGAATGCTTTAACAGAGTCCTTACTATTTTTAGTCTCATGGAAACAAATATTTACTGTGTCCAATCACCAAGTCTATTGAAGGCAATTTAAGGCATTGCAAACAAGATCATCGTGTAAAATTGTAATGAGAGACGCCACAACAATGAACGCAGATGGAACTGCACAGAAATCTGCCAGCTTTGGAACAATCCACATGTGGCAGGCCTTATCCTGGGACTCCCACCCCTCTGTACAGCTGTGCAGAGCCTTTATTCCGCAGCCTTCAGCTTGTCAGACACCATCCTCCTGATCGGTCCCCAGCAAGAACTTTAGTAGGTACAGATGCCTTGTCTTGTTGTGTTATTGGCTGTCTTAATATAGTTTGGGAGGATGAACAAAGCACACATTGCCGCATACTCATCATCCATTGCTGGTTGTACACCCTGGCTGTTCTAGACTAGGTCCTTAATTAAGGAATGATGATGTTTCTTCTCAGAGAAATAGATATAAGCAGATAAGACTCAATTATTTACAACTGATGTTCAGGGACATTCTACACAGACCCTCTGCAGATCATTTTTTATAGCTTCATGTGATCCTGAAATCTAGGATTGGTTCTGTTTTTCCAGGTAACATTACTTGGATAACAATAGACTCTACTGTAAGGAAGTATGAAGGAAATGCCCAGGCACTAGCCAGAAAACCACAGAGATTTTAATTAAAGCAAGGTGTCTCAATTTCAACACTATTAACATTTGGTGCCTGAATGCTTTCTGTGGTGATCTCTGTTACCCATCCCTTTTTCCTTTGTCTACAACCATTGGTCCTCCTACGACACATGAACTCTTGACTGTGGTCATTCATACATGTCCTTACTGTGTCTTTTATCAACTCCTCCATTAGACAGTGTTTGTCGTGGTCCACTCAAATACCACTTCTCCTAGGGTGACCTTCCTGGGAACCTGCTGTATGTGTTTCCTGTTCTGTGTTTGTATTACCCCTGGCCTCTACTAACTAGATGCCAATAGTATCCCATATTTCCCCAAGCTGTGACAACTCAGAATATTTCCAGGTGTTGTCAGAGTTAAAACACTCCTATTTGAGTCAGTAGTTTAAGGGTTCCTGCCGGGCTTCACATCATCACTAATAGCTTCAAAGAGATGTGAGCACTCTTAGTCTCCTCTGCTCAACTGGAGCCTTTGGCTGACCTATTCCATGTAACCTTTCCTTTTTACATTTGCTTAACATTTTCCCACAGATATGCCACCCCATTTAAGCTCTGTGAATACAACATAAGTAAAATATAATCCCTTCACTGAAGGAGTTCAGAATTTAAGGAGGAAACAGAATTTGAAGCAAAGAGGTCAGGGATGACCTCTGAGGTAAAAATATTTGCTGCGATGCCTGATGGTCTGTGTTCAGATTCTCATGGTTAGAAGGAGAAAAAACAACTCCTGGAAATTGTCTCCTGACCTCCACAAGCCTTCACTCATATACTCTTACACCACAGCCCACACACATACACACATTACACAAACACATATGTACACACACACACACACAATGTAAAAAAAAAAGTGATCTGAGAAAGCGCAAACGCTGTAGAACTCGTTGTCTTCACATTCCTCCTCCTCCCTCTCCCCCTCAGCTTCAGTCCACCACAAAATATCTGGTTACGCTTCACCCAGGGCTTGGCTAGGAGATCTGGAAGAATCAGTATTCTAATATTCTATCCACCACGCCTCCATCCAAGGTTCTATTTCTGAGCACAATAGGATGAGGATGTGGATGTATATCCGTTTGAGTTTCCCACGGACCAGAGAGATTGGGGGACTGCCTTGTAAGAACTGAGCTCCTCATGCTCAGGTGTGAAGAAGAACCCGAGAAGCACTAAAGAGGTTAAAGTAATCATGTTTTAACAATTTCATATTCATATTGCTTTCCCCAAGCTTAGACATGCCAATTAACTGTGTATTGATATGTGACAGAGGCCTTCTACCTGCATCATAAGACAAGTTATGAAAAACTGACAACTATTGTGATTATCAACCACAATTAGTAAGAGAGAAAAGAACCCTGAAGTCAGCCTATCAAGGATGCCAGCATACCAGCGCCTAGATCGTGTGCATTTGGACTTAATATCCTACGTCCATCCATAAAGAATGTCTGCCTCTGCAGTGACCTTATGGTATCTGAGAGACTCCATTACCTTCTGTCTCTACATCAATCTCAGTGGCATTTGCACAACCCCCTTTTGTGAGGTGACACAGCAGTGTCCTTATCCCTCCCTGGTCACTCCTGTCTAACTCACTGTCCACTCCTCCTCCAGTCAATTCTGCAGGCACAGGTCTGAGCTTTCTTCCATTTCTACCTTTGTTCCATGTGATTTAATGGGTTTAAGTGATGGTCATCAACCCCCCTAGCTGATTTCCTGTCCAAGTGTTTTGTCTAAGTGAACAACAGAAATCCTGGGTCCATTGTCAATGAAGTAATTAGATGGGCCAGTTTGGATGTTAGAAAGTGAGCAAAGGCTTGCTGCAGACTTTTGCAAAAGAAACATTTTCTGATTCTTGAGAGAGAGCCAGTTAGTTTCTCTGTCACTCTCTGCCTCTCTACATCTGCTCCCCCTCCCACTTCCTCTCAGATATAGATGAGGAATCTCATAGCTCTGATTTCAGCCACACAGAATCCCAAAGCAGGATACAGAATGCATTGGTCTTTGCAGACCTCTGTGAAGTGTGGAAGAGTCAGTCCAGACAGCTGTGTCTGGCCTGCTTCTTACACATAACAATGAATGTCATGTTATTAACTTAGGTTTACTTTAGTTTCCCATTATATAAAGGAGGCGATATTCTATTTGATGGTATCATATAGTTACTGAGGTTTTTACAATTATCTTATTTGTTAGGCATACCTGAGAAGTCAGAGGATGACTTAGGGAAACTGGTTCTTTCGTTTTACTGTGGACTATGGGAATCAAACTCGGGTCTTCAAGTTTGCTAAGCAGGTGCTTTACCTACTGAGTCACCTCACTGATCCTAAGATTTCCCTTTTAGGGAGTAGGTGGGTGGGTGGGGAACACCCTCATAGAAGCAGGGGGAGGAGAGATGGGAAGGGAGTTTCTGGGGGAGGGACTGGGAAAAGGAATAACATTTGAAATGTAAATAAAGAAAATATCCAATAAAAAAAAATTTCCTTCTTAACCATCATGTCTGCTCAATAATCCAGTCTGGTTTTGGACATCTTGATCTAGGTAACTAACTGATGGTCTTTTCTCTCCCAAACTTGTTTTTCCACTGAACCTTCTGCTTTTGCAAATGTTACCCTATGTCCACACCAAATCACAGGGCTTGTCTTGAATGACCTTCCCCTCTCACCTGCTCTGTTAAACCTACAAATGGAATCTAATCTTTATACTGGTCTTCTCTTCCTCTATTTTCTGGACAAAACCATTACCTCCTTAAACCTAGGCCCACACCCTGGCCTCCAGTCCAGCTTCCCAGCTCCTCTCTAAGCCTTCCTGGGATCTCTCTTAGTGCAGCAAGAGTAGCTTTTCGGAACTGTCAATTAGATCACTCGCATTCCCTCTTAAATCCCACCATGACGTATAATACTATATCAGTTTTATATTTTTGCCTATAAGACCCCATATAGCAAGGCTTTCTGACTCACTCCTGGCCTCACTCCAACAATTTGCTGATAAGGCCTTCTGTACTCCACTGTGTGTCCTCAAGCCAAGCTCACCCACCTTAGGACATCATTCCTATTTTCCTTCTGCCATATGTGTCCTTTCTTTCCAAATTCTACATGGCTAGGAACCTCACTATGTCTCAGAGGCCATACCTTCTTAGAGAGACTATCACTGCTTAACTCATGTACCCTTATGTCAACCAGACATACTAAATTTGTTTTCTGGCATGACTGTCTTTCTTTATTAACTTACTGGTTTATCTATCTCTGATTACTGGTTGAAAGCCCAATGGAGATGAGGACCTTGAAGACCCTGTTCATTGCTATGTTGCCACTTCCCAAAATCTCACTTTTAAGACAGTGAATAGACAGATCCAAAGATAGATTGATAAACACTCTACTGCTTTTTTTTCTAAAAGGATATCTAAATATTATTTTTGAAAGTTAATGTGACTGTTTTCTATCCATGAAGTGAAGTGACAATAGTATTGACCTTCTAGGAGTGAAGCAACCAGAATGGTACCTGAAGGGCCTAAGAACAAGGCTTGGCATATAACGAATGTTGTGTAAGTTTGACAACTGTGGTAATTACTCTACAATCTCTCTCTATAGCTGAAATGAATAAAATCCATCCCACACCTCAAATCCACCTCTGCCTGTTTTTTTTTTTTAAAGATTTTATTGAATCATAGCCATATTGGTTCATTTATGTTTTGTCTGTGGCTGGTTTTGCTTTATGACAATATAGTTGATGAGTTGAAACACAGATGCACTTATAGCCCCAAATGGGAAACATACACTATATGATACTTTGCAGAAAAAGTCTGCAAACCACTATTTTATATTACATCCCAGGAATTTATGTAAATGTGCATAAAGAGAGCAATGATGTCTCTTTATGGTTATGCCAGCTGAATTACCAAAAAAGGTCACCTACTCCCTCAGCATCTGGATGTTGGTTGGTTGTTCTCTTGGGCCCCAAGTTACTTGATGCTATGTGAAAAGTAAATGGCAGGCAAACCTGTTGAGCGCCCAAGCTGTCCTCTCCTGGAAGACAGATACAAGCTCTGCTGGTGGCTGCTGCTGACACCTCCATCAGCCTCTTTAATCAGTAAATAGAACTTCAGTGTTTACTAACAGTCCTCTGGTACAACAGCCCTTGCAAGAAGCGTTGACAACGAGTCTCTTGAGTCTCCAAATGAAGCAACCATGCAAAAATCAGCTACTCAGAGCTTCCACGGGGCAGTGAGATGGCTCAGTAGGTTACAGGCACTGCCTCCAAGTTTGATGACTTGAGTTCAATCCCTGGGGTCAAATCTAAAAATATTCACTATATGGTACCTTATAGAAATTTAAACTCCCACAAGTGTCCTCTGACCTCCACACAGTAATGATGACTTCTGTAAAGAGTGATTCAAATGGTTCTTGTATGTACACACACACACACACACACACACACACACACACACATACACACACTATATATATGTATATATATACACATACATACATACACACTATACATATATACATATACATGTGTATATGTATATATGTATGAATGAAAGCTTTTAAAGCTTCCAATGCTATTTTCTGGCCTAGGCCCCCAATTTCTTGTGATAGACACTATATGTGATTGATTCACATAAAAACCCATCCCTTCTCTGCTCATCTCTACCATAGATTGGAAAGCTAAACATGTGCTAGCATCTCTTTCAAAGAGAGACAATGATTATGTCACAGTGCTGGATGAAATGATGTGAGCTCAGAGCTTTCAGAACCACCTTCCCAGTTTCAGTCTTTTGTCTGGAACATAGACTCACCACCACAACTACTGGGGTGGTGAGGGGACAAGGACGTAAATTCAAAACACTTTGATACTTTAATCTGAACCACTATTAGCAGAGCCTACCTTCTCTCCGGGCAGAGGAAGGAGTTTCCTGTCACTTCTAACAAAACTGCTTCCTAAATGTTGTGTTTCCCAAGCTGAGGAACTAATGGAAGCAATGTGGTATGAGAGAACCGGGCAGAGTCAGGACTAGACTCTGACCCTTTCATGTTTTAACAATATTAATTTAGGGAATTAATGTCATAAGGTTCTTTTGCCTACTCTATAATTTCAGCACTCAATGGAAGAGAGAAATGAGTTACCACAGACATGCCAGGACTCCACTCACTTTTGCCACTTTTTTGCAGTCTAAGATCCAAACATAAGGAATGGTGCTACCCATAGTAGGCTGGGTCCTCTCATATCAACACACTCAGCCCAGTCCTCAACAGACATGCCCATAGGGCATCCTGATGTAGCAGTCTCTTCTTGAGACTTTTCTCCCATAAGATTCTGGATTATGTCAAGATGAGAGTTGAAACTTTCACAATACCTTATTGCTGCTGGTATTATCGATGGACATTCATCAGTGTATGGTAGGAAAGGTTGCCTGATTGTTTTAGCTACCCTAACATCAGAAACTTAGAAACCTTTAATAGTCTCACAAAACTTACCTCAATAATATCTTTTACATCATAATTTCAAGAGTGTGGTCTGAAAAATAATATTTTGACAATTCTATCATAACTGGTGATTTGGGATCACACTTTGAGTTGGGTGTCTTTTATTCATGGTGAAGGTTCTGAGTGAGGCTGGATGTTCAGCCCTGCCTGTGTATGCAGAGAAGATGGGAGACTGCAGATCTCTAAGGAAGGTGATAGAGGCCTCTGCAGTTCTTTCATCTCTGGTTCAGTGTTATTATTACTTTTGACCTAAAGTTACTTTGGTTATAATTAATTGTATCTTGAGAATTCTTTCTGTCATCTCATGTATCATAAAAATTAAGACAAATGAGCAATATGTAGATAAGAAAGTTGCAAATAACCCTGTGATTTGGAGACAATATAAGTTTAGCTTTCTGCTTTTTTTTTTGGTGGGGGAGGGGCATGGAAGGAGCTAGAGTCTCACCATATAACCTCAGTGGGTCTGGGGTGCACTATGTAGGCCAAGGTGGCCTTGAACTTGTAGCCATTCTCTTGTCTCTTGCCTTTGTTTCCCAAGTGCTGAGGTTATAGGCATGTAACACTACACTCAGCTTGGCTTTCTGCTTCCTTTTCAAGGGACCTTGAAAGTTTGACAAAAACTTGAAGGTTAAAACCTATATTCCTAAGCAATGATGAGATCAGCTTCTGTTCTCACAGTTGAAACCAAAAGAAGTGATCTGCTTTACCTTAACAAAAGACAAAACAAACAAACAAACAAAATCACTCCTTAGGATTTCATTGAGGCTTTTTGTAATTGATCAAATATAATGGTACTATAACTATTATTTGTCCCTTCCAGGTGGATTATATTTTTCTCATTAGCAGTTAATAATTTACTGGATACCTGCTGTTTTACTAGACCTTTCTACTGGGGAATATTAGACTGATGACTCCTGCCATCACTTCTTATGGCCCTGGAATACTGGATTGACAGGTATCAGAGAAATATGCTGTAGGCCACACTCTCAACCTGATGCGAAAGTAGCCTTCCTGGTCTGCCGACTCATTTTTGTATAGCATGGCTTTGTGGAGTCTGATGCAACCTATGAGTCCTGCATCCAATCTTAGCAAATGGAGAAAGCAGCAATAATAATACAACCATGGTGGGACAGCAGAAAAGAAAGCTCCAGGTAAAACCTGACAGTGACACTATGTTGGCTAAGGAAACAAACAGAGCCCTGCTCAGATCCTAAGAAACCCACAGCAATGTTCAGAAAACTGCGAGAAAAGAGCCTTCTGGGATGTACCGACTCGCACTTGTGATGGGCAGCTACATGGGCACCATCAACTGAGACATGAGTTACTAGATGGTCAAGGGACTGAGTTCCCAGTCTTCCCAGAGTGGGATACTTTAAATACAGCATTTAGGAAACTGCATTGTGTGTATTTTTAAATATGTAACAAATGAAGTGCATAATTTGAGGACATGTTTGACATTATTCCATGCCAAGATGGTCACAGATGGCTTGATTACAACACATTTGCTTCTTTTTCCCTCCACTTTCCCTTCCCTTCCTTTCTCACTCTAGGGACCAACCCCTGAGTCTTATACATGCTGGGATAGCACTTCCACTGAGCCACCCCCAACCACTGTATCGAATCTTGTAAAGCACCGGAAGATCAGGAGCGCCACGAGCATTACGTCATGGATCCTACAGAAGGAGATGCAGTTACGTAGCATTTGCGCATCTATCTGTGAAGGTGGCATTTAGTTAGGTCTTCTACAGCTTTCCTTGTAAAGCACCGGAAGAGCAGGAGCGCCATGAGTATTACGTCATGGATCCTACAGAAGGAGATGCAGTTACGTAGCATTTGCGCATCTATCTGTGAAGGTGGCATTTAGTTAGGTCCTCTACAGCTTTCCTGAGTGTCATCAAGTTTACCTATGATGACTTGGGTGTGCTTGTGAACTTTCAGCTTTGAGCATGGGGGAGCATGGGAAGGAGCAGAAGGCTGAAGTGATGTAATTACATTTTAATTAAAATGCATTAAAGATAAAATTATAAAAAAAAAGAATGGGAGAGAGAGCGGGCATCCTGAGTTATCAGAGAGTTTTAAGTAACTGGACACTTAAAAAAAAAACAAAAACAAAAACAAAAAAAAAAACGCAGGATTGCAACTCAAATCTCCTTGGGCTTTGGCAAGCCGCTCAGCAAAGGTCAGGCTAGCCCTTTCCTCTGAGGTAATCATTGTCAGAAGAGAGCTAATTGGAAGTGGCTTTCTCTGTCTTGGCAGAGAAATGACGATGATGTACAGAATTAACTGGTTCTCCTTCATGGGAAAACGCACCACACAAACCCATGGCTCCCGGAGGAGCCCCACCCAGTCTGTTTCCTTCTAAGAGTTAGAACAAGGCTCAGGGATTGCTGTATTCCACTGACAAGGTCTTCTAGATTAATTTTTTTTCTACTTACTTTACAACAAGAAAGCACAGTTTGTTGGGTTGTTTGTTTGTTTTGCTTTGTTTTGTTTTTTAAAATATGGGTAATGTTCAGTGGTACAGTGCCCGTCAGAATAAAACTAGCATTCATATTTAGCTTAAGAGAAAACCTATATAGCATCACAAGTGTCTGTTAATTCAAGCAAAAGAAAAAATAAGCAGATGTTAACCCTGTCTAACGGTACGGGCTAATTATCCCCCACCTTTGAGCAAGTGCAAAGGTCGAAAGGCTAGCACACAGCTTAATCAGAAAATTATGTAAATTAGCTCAAATCAAGCACATCGTGCAACCCCATCATCAGTGAAATGAGTGGTTCACTGGAAATCAAGTGAAACTTCCAGTTGTTAATCAGTGAAAGGAGAGAAAGAAAACCTACAACAGGTGAAGGCTTCGTCTCCAGGAAGTTGATTTTAACAGACCGAAGTAAAACCCTGGCACTGAGACAGGGGAGTGACGGTAGCAACCATGGAAGTGATTTCAGTGAAGCCACCAACATGTAAGCACAACAAGGAAGGCAGAGTGTTCGAGTTTGTCCATCTAGCCCTACTAACCGGCATACAGTAGGACTTCAACGAACCTTCATGAATGGGTACTTAATGAATTAATTGAAACAAAGCCACAAGCAAACGTGGCAGTGCAAGTTCAACAATACAGCTACATTCCACAACTCCCGCCTTTCTTCTTGAAGTAAGTCGGTAGCCACGGTGCTCACAAGCCTCCCCTCTTGAGCAAATATAAACAAAGAAAACAATGTTGGCATGAAACGTTATTTTCCAAACCCAACAACAACAACAACAACAACACATTCTTTGTATTTACATGACTCTCTGTAGTGATGCCCGATTGCTCTTAATTGTACTGATATTAACTACTCCTAAATATTTGGCGCTATCTACCATGTCAACACATTCAAACTACGAAGCACCAAGAAATAGAAGCATGTTATTTTAAGCCTGAGAACCATCATGAAGAAGAACTCAATATAACTGGTTTGCAGGGTAAGAATCTGCTGGAGCATTTTCAAATTCCTTGTATGACACCATTCTAAGATGGCTCCTTGAACCTCACCACAAAAAGCATTCTAATTGGTCATTTCCTTATAGCTCAAACCTCACCATGCCTGTAAGAGTATTTCCCTCAAGTCAGATGTGCTGGCACATATTTAATCCCCAGCACTCAGGAGTCAGAGGCAAGGAGGATCTCTGTGAACTCGAAGCCAGCTTGGTCTAATATACCAGGCAAGTTAGGGCTATATAGTGAGACCCTGTCTCTAAAGAAATTTTGTCGCTTTATGTGTTACCAAGTAGGAACATGGCGTACTTGACAGGTTTCTAGTCTGAATTAAATTTAGCTAGTATTAAAATTACTCATCATATTCTAGAAAAATTTAAAGCAATGTATGAAATAATAATGCTGTGAGAAAAACAGTATATTATTTTTAAAACAGTGTACAATAGAGGCTGTGGATATAGTTCAGTGGGTAGATTCATTGCTTAGCATGCATGAGGCCCTGGGTTCGATCCCCAGCACTGCATAAACAAAACATGATGAAGGCAGGAAGATCAGAAGCTCAAGGTCATCTTCAGCTTATAGAAAGACTGAGCCAAGCTGTGGTAGAGACTCTGGCTAAACCAAATAATTAATAATAAAATATAAGTGAGAGAAGATGAAGACAGAAAGAAAATGAAGTGTGGAAGCTACGATGAAATCAGGGATAAAATCTCTACACAAAATGCAATCTATGATGCTTTCATGCATTCTGTAGCCAGTCACATTTTTCCAAGTACCCTAGCAACCAGGACAGAGAGAGAGAGAGAGAGAGAGAGAGAGAGAGAGAGAGAGAGAGAGAGAGAGAGAGAGGCACAGTCACGTCACGTGATCCTAACTCTAAAAACAAACCAATTAAACTGGCCAGAAAAGCAGCTGTTCTTGGTACTGAGAACAAAGAGAAAAGTCATTAATTCTGACAGTGTGGACAGTAAATAACATTATAAAGAATACCCTCCCAGCATCTCTTCAGTTAGCAACTCTGAGTACCACACAGACTTCTA
>NW_022196905.1:91742426-91789522 GCF_008632895.1 Mastomys coucha
GCATTATCAGAACCAGTCCAGCTTAATCCAGAAACTGGTTTTCAGCATGTTTAGGGGAATAGAAAAGCCATATGTCCATATGTCCTGAGGCTAGACTCCACAGAGGCTTTTCCATTAGCATTTGATAAGGTCTAAAAGGTGTGTTTGCAAAAGCCTGTCTCTTCAAGAACATACTTGATGCTGCTAGATCCAAATGAGCACAGAATTACACACAGGGACAGCTATATAACAATGGGGACACACTTATAGGATACTGTGGAACAGTTTGTGCAAGCTATTTAGAATCTTTAATATAAGAACAACAGAACTCACCCCAGTGTATATGTGTGTGTGTGTGTTGCACATGTGTATGTGTGAGTGTACAAGTTTGCGTGTGTCTTTCTGTGAGTGTGTGTATATATGTGTGAGTATGTACATGTATTATGTGTGTATGTGCTATGTGTGAGTGTTGTACAAATGTTTATATGTGTGTGTGAGTGTCTTGTGCATGTGTGAGTGTATGAGTGTATATGTGTGTCTATCTGTGTGTGTGTGTGTGTGTGTGTGTGTCTACTGTGGGAAAACTAATTAAGGCCAAAGTCTGCCATTGACCAGATAGCCTTCTGAGCATGGTGCATAATGGAGGGCTCTCTTCATTGGCTGGACTTCCCCTTCTCTGACCTTGTCTAGGGAGTTCAACCCCCTACACACACACACACACACACACCCCTCTATCTGCAGAATGCCCCTCAGCCTTAGACTACAAATTTAACTTTCTTTCTCCAGATAATAACCCGTTCAGCTAGCACCTGAGATTCCTGAAATGCTAATGAGGCATTTCAGCACCTCAAGCCTTCTTCAGCCAATGACCTTCCTAGATATTTCTACCTGCCCTTCCTCATCCCCCAGAACCATATAATTCTTGAATCACCCCAAGTAAAATAGATCTGCCTCCATGTATCTGGTCCCAGTGTCTTTTTCACCATATATATTTACAGGGCTTCTGAACACTTCCACCCTCCCACCCCCTTCTACTTCCCACCCCTCCAGCCCCCCCCCCTTATCTCTGATCCCTTTGCCCTCATGGATCCATACATAGGTTAACAATCCCCAAGAGCAGGGAAGGTCACATGAATGTGTATGTGTGTGTGTGTGTGTGTGTGTGTGCGTGTGTGTTATGTATATATGTGGTATTATGTGACTATGTTTATGTTTATATGAGAGTGTATTACATGTGTGTATATGTCTCTCTTCCCCCTCCTCTCTGTCTCTCTCTTTCTCTCTCATCCCTCTCTCTCCCCCCAACTCGTGCGTGTGCGCGCGCGCGCGCGTGTGTGTGTGTGTGTGTGTGTGTGTGTGTGTGTGTTGGAAGGGGTAACTTCATAGATGACACACCCACAGAAGTGTTCCTCACCAGGAGCTTTACCAGCCAGGCAGCCATTTTCCTAGGTTCTCTTACCTGGGCTGGAAAGATAACCTCCCTTTTCCTGGAGAATTGCTCAGATTCTTCCAGTCTAACTCCCAGGTAAGCTTTCATGGCATCCAGAGCTCAGCCCCAGACATACAAACCTGGAAGCCTGACAGTTATAAAAATAGATGTCCTCAATTGCCCACATTAACAATGAAGATCAAATAAGGTGCTAAGCCAGGGACCCCTGATCAGATTCATAGAGCTCTTCCCACATGCAGTGCCTGTCTCAGAATCAAAGCCTGAGAGGTTAGTAAATCTAGCTCACACTCTTACTTCTAGACCCTGCTCAATTTTAATGTACAGAATATAATCAGCCCAGTACCCGATGGGGTATAAAATAAATAAGAGTAGTTCAAAGGCATTAAGCAAAAATAAATTTTAAAATGATCGTCATTATCTCTAACATAAGGAATTTACTCCTAAGCAGAATGTAGTATTGAAAGAAAGAATAAAAATAAAAACAGAAACAGTCTGTGAGATGAAAAGAAATATCCCTGAACAGGTCATAGCTTGAAAGCAGAGTTATCCCAGGCTCTTCTGAGGCAGTGATGCACATGAATAAAATAATCATGATTAATATTGCATTCTCTCTCCCTATATAATGGGATAAAAGGCCTCTTGTTGCACTAAAACACCATAGGGAAGCAAGCAAAACAACCATAAACAGACAGTAGATTGCCTTGAGTAATATCTTGAAAATGTAGTTCAAATTGCCACAATCGGGTGAAGGGGTCAACAAAGATTTCTCAAGCGATACCTGTCCCTGTGAGTAGTTAGAGATGTAATGTTAAGCTTCATAATTTCCCTACAGGTACTAAAGGGAATCTTATGCAGTTGTGGTGAACAGAGCATCCAGTACCCAGACTGCAGGGCCCCTAGGAAGTGCTAGGCCTTTCATCAAGATACTACTTCTTTCTCATGGAAATTAACAGTATAGCATTTAAAATTCATTTTATTTTCGTGGGAAACAGCATGAGCAGCACTAGGCCCAGTACTCTTGTCAGTACTTCCTGTCGAGAGTGAAATGCAGTATTACATGAAATAGTGTTACATGAAAGATAGGACACAAGCTTCCTAATGACAACTTGATTTGCTTTTATAATCATTCCCAATATTGAAATAGTTGAATAAATATGTGTATGAAATTAACAAAGTGAAAGACAACTAGTTAAGTTAAATGAGTGGCTGTCAGTTGAAACAAACAGGTGTGAACCTCCAAATAAAAATCAGTACAACACTATCCCAGTGATGAGTTTTTCTTCATTAATGTCTTCAAAACACCACAAATAAAATATCTCTATATATAGTTCCTCCCTTCCTCCCCACCCCAATGATATGAGGCACCATGGAAAGATAAACACAATCAACAAAATAAAATTTTAGTGGGAGGTTTTAACAGGAGGAGAAAAGTAAATAGTCAAAGTAAATAGTCAAAATACAATGAGTCACATGACTGCAAATGAATGAGAAGGCCAACAGCAATCATTCATCCTGATAAAGAAGAGGAAAGTGTGATAAGTCACAGAGGTTATTGTGATATGAGAAGAGGAAACCCACAGCTTTCCCAAGGGAGATAAAGCTGGTCTAGAACCAAACTCAGGAATTTCCCATGTGAGGATGAGCAGGTCCCTCAGTGGCAGCAGGCGGCATCTTTCAGTTCCATAGCAAATGCAAAAACATCTGAAATGGTGGCACCTGAGAGGGATAAGCCACACTTAAGCAAGTCACACACATAAAACAAACATACAAAATTACTCAAAAAAAAAAAAAACTGATCCAAGGGTAGAAATTTTGTTCTAATTTGCTTTCTGTTACTGTGATAAGACACTGACCAAAATCAACTCTGGAAGAGAAGGGCATTTATTTAGCTTGTATTTCCAGGTCAAGTTCATCTTTAAAGAAAGCCAGAGAAGGAACTCAAGCAGAGACCAGAGGGCAATACTACTTTCGGTTTTGCTGGCTTCCTGTTCAGCTACCTTTTAAAATACCTTTCACGACTACTTGTCCAGGGGTGGCACTACACACAAGTAGACTGATCCCTCTCACATCAATCCACAATCAAGAAAATGCCACAAAGACATGCCTACAGGATAATCTGATAGAGGCAGTTCCTCTTTCAGATGACACCAGTTCTTGTCATGGCAGTAAAACTAATCTATACAACCTGGATCCAGAAATAATCATACAAATGAGATGTTGAAAACGGAGACATTCTAATCTTATATAGATTTTGACAAGCTATTCCCTATGCTTTAAAAAGAATACTATAATGGTCAAGGTAACAATAGCAGTTTAAACAAACACATATTTATAAATATCCACTGTATATATGATGGGTCCTTCATAAACAGTATGCAATTATTATTTACAGTGCCACACTATCTAATATGCATATCCTGAAGTTACTGAGAAAGCACACTCAGAAAGGCATGAAACTGTACAGGAAACAACCCAGCAAAGCTGACAATGTTGGCGCCATCTTAGCCACTCCACCTTTCCCTCTCCTGACTCACTTCACTCTTCTGTGACTCAGTGGATCAAAGGACTCAGATACATTGTTCAGAAGAAAGGTGGAAAAGTATTGACAGAATCCTTAGAAAAATGGTCATTTTCAGCTTTACTATTGTAGAACTCATTCCCTAGTTACACCCAGAAGCCATTTTGATGATTTCATAACTGAAGAGTTACTTGAAAAAAAATTAAGTCCCAGATCAGCTTCCTTATTGGACTGAGCCTTGAAATAATTCTAGAAATTTGAACTCACCGAGAGCTTAGGGAAACAAATTATCTGAATTGTAATAAATTGATGATAAAGTCCCATTCAGAAAAGGATTTGTGGTCTGTCTTAGGGTTCTCATTGCTGTGAAAAGACACCATGACCACAGCAAGCCTTATGAAAGAAAATATTTAATTTGGGCTGGCTTGCAATTCAGAGGTTTAATCCATTGTCATCCTAGCAGGAAGCATCATGGTACACAGGCAGACACAGTGCAGGAGAGGGAGTCAAGAGTTCTACAGCTGGATCCCTGGGCAGCAGGAAGAGAGAAAGGCTCTGGGCCTGGCTTGAGCTTCTAAAGTCTACCCCCAGTGACATACTTCCTCCAACAAGAAGGACTTCTGCCACACTTCCTAATTGTACCACTCCCTATGAGCCTTTGAGGGCCATTTTAATTCAAGCCACCATGGGTCTAATGCTTAAACAGATTCTCAGATGATTAAAAAAAAAAAATAGAGTTCTTAGATGTCACCAACGAACACTATGCCAGTGGGTGATGGTAATTGTTAGTCCTAACAGCCAAATCTCCCACCTGAACTGAACTACTTCTATGTGGTTTCTCCTACTTTCCTAAAACAAACATACACATAGCAGAAAACATACAAATTCTATATTCACAATTAACATCTGGCTTTCCTGAGGCATGTCACCAAAGTACTTCACTAAACTTGCTTTTGTTTTGTTTTGGTATCTCAAACACCTTCATTAATTTGGAGTTTAGGAGGACAAAGACCTTTAAAATATAAGTGACTGGTATAAGATAGGTATGGATTTTCAGATTCTCCATACTTTAAAAGATGAAAGAGGGCTGGAGAGATGCTCAGCGGTTAAGATCTAACTGGAGGACTTGGGTTTAATCCAAGCACCCACATGACAACTCACAACTGTCTGTAACTCAAGTCCTTGGGTCTTCAATTCATCCTTTTGGGTTCTGCAGGCAGCACGCATGCAAATGTGGTACCCAGACATATATATAAAGGCAAAACACTCATAAACACAAAGTAAAAGTAAATAAAAAAATGGTTTAAAAATTTTCATTTCTAGAAAACTGAATCAATATTTTCCCTCCTTCCGTTTCATATAAGTGGATCTGGGATTAATCTCTCTCACAGTACTGATTCTACAGATGAACCAGAATCAGACTGGCTCCAATGTAACCTAATCACGATTCTCCTACGTTAGGAGCATCAGTAATCTTACTCCTGCTTTGTCTCACAATATGATTGCAAATAAATGTTTATATATTGGTTAAATCTCTGCTTATGTACCTCTATAGACATACTAGCCACAAAAAATTCAAATGTTACAGATGACAATATTATATTATATTACCCTGGCTTGAACTCCGTCCCCTTCACCCTTCCTCTTCATCCCTCCTCCCTCTTCCTCATCAACCCTCTCCCACAATATAGTAATTTTCTGTTGCTGTGTAACTGTGGTCTCTTCTGTATGAAAGAAGTCACAACTCACGAGTCTGGACTTTTATGAGTATGGAATTTTAAGCCAACTAGAAAATGTAAACCCCGAACTATAAGCCTTGATGTTTTTAATTATCAGCCTGCTGGGTATTGGCACTATTCAACTTTGAAGACTACCACGACGTGAATTACACCCAGTGACTGTAGAGGTTAAATACACTGCTCTGTACATGCAGACAGCATGGAGGTGGAGATGGCTGGAGGGCTTGGGATGGCGCTAGGTTCTACTTCACACCATTATTAACAAAAGAATAAAAACAGACAAAGCACTTCTTGTTCTGTATAACTGTAACACAATGGCTGCCAACTGCCACCACAGTACAGTGAACAGCTGTTGTTTAGTAACGCGTACTAGACATTTTCAAATGCTAAGACATTTCAAACAAAATAGAAACTACTCCCTAAATAAGTTTTGATATTATTAAATGATAAAATTATTATCACATATTAATCCCATGCAGTCCATAGTTGCTAAAATAGATCTAAAAGTCTCCCCAACTCTAGTCTTTCTCTCCAAATTTAACTACTAGCACAGTTCAAATAAAGATTAGACATAGATAGATAGATAGATAGATAGATAGATAGATAGATAGATAGATGGATGGATGGATGGATGGATGGATGGATGGATGGATGGATGGATGGATAGATAGATAGATAGATAGATAGATAGATAGATAGATAGATAGATAGATAGATAGATAGGCAGGCAGGCAGAGGGATGGCAGGCCTACATCACAAATATAAACTTATTGTATGTCTCCTGCAACCCAAAATTGACTCTGATACTTCTTCCCATGCCAAAGCACAAGAGAAAGCACAGCCACTTGTGGACCTTGCACGAATGCTCTCTTGAATTTTGTAAATGCAAAGTCACCATTAATTTCTTGTCATTATAACGTTAATGTTTCCTCTTAGATCAATCAGAGTTGCTGCCAAATCTTGTTCTGGAGAGTGAGCTATGCTGAGCCCTCACCTCTCTGCTGAGCTGCCTCAGGCTTTCTTTGCCTGTGGTCCTGGATTTAGAGATCAGCACAGTAGGCTTTTCTATGTTTCAGGAAGATTTATCATAAAAACACAAACAGTGCCTTCTCCGTTCCTATATGGAAGCAAGTAGCATCTTGTGATTTGTGTACAGATGAGGGCAAAGATGGGCCTTTTTCAGATTTTTTTTTTTTTTAAATCAAGGTATCCAGCCTGCCAAGAAAGCACGATTCTGCCTCTACTCAGGAACATTACTTATGTGCAAATCACGCTCATGTGTTCTTGCTCATCTTAGTAAGCATAGAGTGTACAGCCTGTTTTTTCATTAATATGATTTTTGACTTTTTTAAAAGCAAACAATCAAGTCACTATATAGTCACCAAAATTTCACTTCTCGGGGTGAGGAAACACCCTGCTTAGCACAGAATGTGCCCCTGCATCTGTGCTGAGGAGTCCCCAGACCTTCCAACAGTTAAGCAGCCTTGAGAGTGAACTCCCAAAGCTGTTAAGTAGATGCCATGTACTGGTAGCGACCTCACAGTGCATTCATTATGACATGCAACACAGTGCATTCATTATGCCAAGCGTCACAGTGCCATCCTGGTAAATACTGAAAACTGAAGAGAAATACACAACTTTGCTCAATAAAGAAACACTGCACACACCTCCAAGGGACTTGGTCTCCTTCAGACAGTTCGCGGTTACCATGGGTAATCTTCCTGGAGACACTTACCTCTGGGGAAGAATGTAGACACCGAGGCAGGCATCTGTCAGTGAGCAGCTGAGGACAAGTGTTTTGTTGTTTCTGTGTGTGTACACTGACTTTAGGAAAATAATGAATGCAAATGTATTCATTTTAACCATGTGCAGGATCCTAAACCTACACACTCTTTCCTTGACTTACCTCTCAAGGTAAAGGGTTGCTTCTGCAATTGTAGCTGTTTTACTAGAAACATCTTCATACTGAGTCTTTGAAATAATTTGTCTAGTCTATAATTCCTGAGATTACTAAGATCTAGGACTTTCTTGGTTCATTTTGGTTTTTACTTTGGGATTCAGGGCCTTAAAATTGCTGGGCGAAGGCATATTTCCACTATGATTTACATCCCATCCCAAGGACTTTCAACAGGAAAATAATTACTTCTAGAAAGAGAAGTTGAAAACACCGAAATTACTATTTTGTTATTAGTCCTGCCCTGTCCTCCTGAGCCTGCAGGCTTTGTGTCTGTTCAGTTACCAAGAAAACAGAATCATTTGATTGAAGGGACTAGAGAGTGACTCAAACCCTTGGGATCAAGTCAACCTAAGGTAAACTTGAAAAGGCTCTGAGCCTAAAAACGAACTACAGGATGCTGATTGACAGAGAGAAGGCCTAACTATTGCACCTTAGCAACCAGGACCAAAAAGGTTAATTTACAGAACCACCTCATAGTAATGACCCAGAAATAATGACCCCACATTCTAACCTAACCTGTCATGTAAACTGGTATATTTGGTTTAGTTTTGTTTTCCAGAGGGCTAAGGATCAAACTCAAGGCTTTGGCCATCCTAGGCAAGGGCTCTACAAATAACCCAGCCCATGCCTGTGCTTTTATCTGGTAACCGTGAAGACTGTAAAATATGAACAGAGAATATTTTAAGTTAGGAGAACTTTGACTCTCTTTTATGAGCCTGGGAAGTCAATACTGTCAATACCCATCACAGCTGTATGCACTGATTGAAATGGCTGTAAACCTTTCAAACTCTTGATTGTATTTCCAAGTGTTTCTTTAAGAAGCACATTTCTCCCCACCAGTGTGCCAAGGGGTTCATGCCTGCAATGGTAGATGATGAAGACATGCTCACAGGGATATTATACAATGCCTTTTGTTTTGCCAAAACACTGTATCGAATTTAGAAGTCAGCAAACATTATCTTCCTTTAGCCAGAGCATGGTCATCTTAAGCTCAATACAGCATCACTTCAGCAGAAGCCCATGTAGCATTTTATAGCTTATAAAGTCTTTTCTCAGTTATTGTATTAGTTGTTCTTCAAACAATGGGAGGGACCTATGATTCTGTCCACTCAAAGCTGGCTTCAGTCTGGCCTCCTGAGGTCCCACCTCTTCTGCAAAGCTTAGTTACACAGTAGCTGGTGACGGTAACACTGAAATCTTTTACCCAGCACACCCAGGGAGGCAACATTTGCAAGCCTTCCCTCTGCCTTGCAGGTAAATTGTTTGTTTTCTCTTTGAAGGCCCAAAGATTCCATAGGCAGAGAGGAGTGGCGATTAGTGTTGGAAGACAAGGATCTTGTAGTCTAGTCAGCTAATGTCTGTTTTGTGACAGAATTTCCCTGTGGCACTGAGCCAGGAAGAATGTAGCTGCCATAAATGTCTAGGCAAAAGCCTGAAAAATAATTGTACAAGAAAGAAAATACATAATTATAGGACTAGTGAACTAAGTTGAAATTATAATCACAACTCAGGACATTTCTCTGCTAGTTTCTGCAGTAGCAGCAAGAGATTCAGATAACCAAATAGCAAAAAAGAACTGCATATTTTCCCCTTCAAAGAGAAATACCAGCAAAGGTGCCGAACATGGAAAGAAATAGGTTGGGAGAGAAGAGAGGCCTGTAATTTTTCCTGTGCTAAAGAAGCATCCTGTGACCACAAAGAATTTCTGCTGATCTTTTATTTCCCCATTTTTTTTGAACTAGGAGAAATGTCCACAAAAAAAAAAAAAATCCCTATAATTAGAAATGTCCTCTTTTTATTGAATTATATGGAATTTTTAGTACAAATTAAATGGACTGAATAATGTGTTTTATTTGGCATTTTTATACATGCACATAAGTATATTCTCTAACCTAGGTCAGGCTCTGCCCAGCCTTTGGGCATTTCTAAGTATGTTCTGAAAGACTTGCTGTCAATCCACTCCCTGAGGAGGGGAAGTTTCTCTTCACCTTTGTGAAGGGCCTGGCTGATCTTTGATGGGAAACATTGTTGCCTGGTTACTCCCTATTCCTTTCCAGCACTTCAGGTGGGTCCTGAAGAAGTCCTTAACAGATGTTCTTCCCATGTTTTTCACACTTTCTAAATTTAGCTTCCTATGTAACGTACCTCATCGATGTTCTGAGGACCTTTTCTCTGAAAGCATTGTGCAAAAGGGGGGATATTCGGCTGTTGTGATACCACACTTCCAGCTGTGCTTTATGCAGATGGCTGTGGTTTCAAAGCATGAACAGGGTCAGCACCATTTCAAAAAAGAGCAGGGATGCTGAGATCCTTCCCTAGAGCTCACACTTGTAAACAAAGCCTCCGAGATGTTCATAGACTCCTTCTACCTAAGCAAATTATGGCCCATTGTTGAAGGAATGCACATGCTGGGAGAATCTACTGAAAGGAGGAGGAGCTGCAGGCAGCATGACGTTCATCTGCTGAAGGGAAGCAGCAGGGCCCAGACGAGGTCCAGCCCCCTCCATTAAGTGCTATAAATCTCAACAAGTTCATCCATCTGGATCACATCTTCTCCATCATAAACATGGAACAACAATGTGTGCTATGATGTTTGGGCATCAGGGTAAAGAAAATGAGTTTCCTAAACTGTCAACTGTTATCCAAACAGCAAGACCTATTGCAGAGTTGTGGATCTTGCCATGCTGAAGATCCGCAGGGATGCCAGAAATGAGTGCCTGGCAGGTTTATCAATACCACATCTACAGACATAGTGGACTTTAAGCAACATGTCAATAGCTGTGCAGTGAATGTCTGTATGGAATGGTGTGCTGTGAGAGGAGACATGCTAAGTGTGTGTGTGAGATCCCATTTGTGCATTGTGTTTATGATCCCATGGCATTGCATTGAAATTTTAAAATACTAATTTTTTTAATTTGGCAAAAATACATCCTAGGCTAATCCCTGCCAGAATTTATATATTCCTTGCATAGCATATTGAACTGTCCCTACCTTATCCTACCTCAATGATCTCAGGACTACTCATCCCAAGTCAAGAAAAACATTCTTATGGGGAAGAGTCTAGAAATGTTCTTTCCCACCTATGATGTTGGAAATGCAGTATATTCCTTTAGCATGAGCCATGTGAAACTGCCTTTTTAAAAGAAAGTCAGACACACTCAAATATTGGCCTTTTCACATAGTTCAACCTGGCCAGGGTCTGAGCCAGCTAGAACTCACAGCTTAATGCTTTTTAAAGCTTGATCTTTATCTGACATCAGTGGGAGGGGAGGTCCTTGGTCCTGTGGAGGCTTGATGCCACAGTGTAGGGGGATGCTAGAGAGGTGAGGTGGGAGTGAGTGGGTGGGTGGAGGAGCACCCTCATAGAGGCAAAGGGAAGGGGGAAAGGGTGGGGGGATTGTGGAGGGGAAACTGGGAAGGGGTACAACATTTGAAATGTAAATAAATAAAATAACCAATAAAAAAAAAAGCTCGGCCCACATAATATACTGGAGCTTTCCCTCCAGTTTCCAAAGTTCTTCTTAAATAAAACACCTCTTAAGTGACTATAAACATATATATTCAAAACACAATATCTCAGAGGAAGTAATAAACAGAGTGACTGCCAGGTCCCTTCCCTCCAGAGCTACAGACTGACCCTGGGGCTCTCTGTGCTCTCCCAAGGGCAGCCACTCTGTCTACTTTAATTTCCCTTTTCTTTTTCTGCTTAAGTAATAGAACTCTGACTTCAATATTAGCACTCTTAGAAGAAACACAAGACAAGAGCTTTCCCTGCCTCAGAAAAGCTGTGTGACACCCTGCTAAGGTCTGTAGCTGAGGGACAGAGCCCACACATGTCACAGATATCGATTGGCTTTAAGTATTAATCTTACCTAAATGTTAATCTCAAAGGATTCACAGAAAGATCCAGAATATACATAAGCAAGTATATTCGTACTGGCTACTCCTGCAGAAGACCTGGGTTCAATTCCTAGCATCTACAAGGCTGCTCACACCTGTCTTTTAGTACAATCCCAGGTGATTCAGTGTCCTCTCCCGACCTCTATGGGCACCAGGCATATACACAATACACAGCCATCCATGCAGGCGAAATATCCATGCAGGCAAAACACCCACACACATAAAAATATTAACCTGATATATAGTCTTACCACTTACCTATCACTCTGCTTTCCTTCCCAACAGATAAGAAAAGCTGTGTCTCAAGATCCATTTCCAAGGCTGTGTCTGCATTCCTGAAAGCTAAGCAATGATCTAATTGTATTATTATTACTCACTTAATTTGTTTTGTCTTTGGTTTTTTAATTTTCAGGGTAAGCAGATTGGAAAGTAGGGGAAAGAGTTATGATGGCCAGCCCCCATGCTGATACTCGGAGGGTTTATTTTGGTGTTGGGAAGGATAAGGAACCATACGATAGCCTTTCTGGTCAGACAATTCTTAGTAGAAATTACCTCTTTCCCGTGAAGCCTTCTGGGCTGAGATGGAATTTGGTACGTTAGTTACTCCTGCATTCCACCATCTTTGTCACCTTCTTGTAGGGAGTGAAGTCCTACATGAGTGACATTCTGAACAAATGTGTACTGTTTGACATGAGACAGCCCATGTCAAGGACCAAGGTCTTGGCCTCATGGGAAATTGGCATAGCTTTCTCCTAAGTAAGGCTACAAAAGACAATGCCTTCATTAGTCCCAAGTATGAATGTTTACAAACAACTGACCAGTGTGAGCTACACTAGCAACTGTGAAGTCCTCCTCCCAGCAGAATGAACACTCTGAGGTTCTCAGCCGCTAAGGTAGTTGGTGTGGCTCCATCATAGTGCACACAGTACTTGTGTCTGTCCTTTCTTCAGATCCTCGCTGACTTTAGACAGAATCCCAGGACCAAGCTGTGTGGGATGAGCTATATTCTGACTGTAGAAAACTGAAATGCAGTAATCTTGAATGTAAAAAAAAAAAAAAAAAAAAAAAGTGTACAGAACATTCTCTTTGCTAGAGCCTAGCAGATGGGCAGTTGGCCTCTGAGACATGTATTTTTTTAATAGACCATAAAAGGATATCATCCCCATTGATGGGCTTGTGTATCCTCCTGGGGGAGGAGCTGCACATCATGAATATGTAAGAGGAGAAAGAACGAGCATAAGGGATGCTTGCTGACTTCTTAATTTCATTTTTATTCCCATTTTCCTTTTTAATCTTCTTGCGCGTATCGAAAACCCTCACTGGTTCATTACCTATTTCTACATCTTTAACACAAGTCCATTTCCAAACTGTCTGCCAGTCCCATGGCTCTGCCTGATCTCCCAATGCATATACACATATGTCTATAATATTATATTCTAAACACATCATTTGTTGTGTATTTTATCTCTCTCTCCCCCCTCCCCCTCTCCCTCCAACCCCTTCCCCTCCCCTTCTATCTCCTTTCTCCCTCCCCCTCTTATAATCACCAGGGTATATATTTCAAGAGGTTGGGACTCACTGCTATAGCCACAGTGTCTCCACCACATGGCCAAGTCCAGATTCATCCAACAAATCTTACGTTGCCGGCTTCTATTTCCTTGGTTAACTGTGACTGGTGCAGAAATTAACAGACTACATAGACAATGAGACCTGATTCAAGGGGTCAGAGTTCATTGTCCTCAGCCATTTATTTCCTAGCCTTTATGTTCAGTGATTTTACAAATGGCTACACAGACAGTCACCTCAGGACCTTACAGCACATCTAACCAACACTTCAAGTTTTTTCCAAGTTCTTCAAGAATGGTTTCCTAGACCGAATAAAAGTATATTCTTAATTCAAACCTCCATTCTATTATCTTCCTCCTTCTGGATGTTCTAGGTTTTCCCTTTATATATCTTGTGACATGGCATTTATCTAGCCAATAACTTCAGTCATTAATGCCAATAAAATTTGTTACACTGACTTGAATAAGCATACAATCTCTAACACCTTTTTTACTCTTTAATATTAAAATTGTTTTCATCCTATTTGCCACAGTTTTCCCATATAGTCTTCCTCTGTTTGAGAATTAGGGGTGTGACTTGGTGGTAAGTGTGTGCTTTGTGTATACAGGTCCTGGGTTCAAACATCAGCACCAAAATAAGACATTTTGTGCAGCACAAGGGTGAGTCCATTGCTCTAGAGCACTCGCTCCTTTTGGGGTTTGTGCTCTTCACTTCCCAGGCTGTGTCTGATCTTATGAGAGTTTGTGATCTTGTCTTTCAGGATCTGGTTTTGTCAGTTCTCCTCCCTGCTCTCCTGCTTTCCCTGGCTCAGTTCTACCTTCCCAGTTTCTGCCCTGGATATGATAGTCATTTATATTTCATCAGCAGAGTGCCCCTTTTCTTGTGTGTGTGTGTGTGTGTGTGTGTGTGTGTGTGTGTGTGTGTGTGTGTATGTGGATGTGTGTGTGTGGATGTATGTGTGGATGTATATATGTGTGTATATGTATGTGCATGTGTGTGTACATATATGTGTATGTGTATGCATGTGTGTATGTGTATGTACTGTATGTGCGTGGATGTGTGGATGTGGATGTGCATATGTGTGTGTGGTATGTTTATATGTGTATGTGTGTGTCTGGAGTGTATATGTACATCATGTTTGTGCATGGGGAGGTGCATGCTAGTGATGTGCAGAGGTCAGAGGCTGGTGTCTTCTTCAGTAATTCTCCACCTTAATTTTTTCAGACAGGGTTTGTCACTGAGGCCGGGGCTTAGTGATTTAGTCAGACTGGCTAGACAGCAAACCTGGAGGACCAAGACCTCTGTCTCCCCAGTTCTGGGACTGTAGGCATGGTCCCCATGCTTGGCTTTCTACGAGGTGGCATGGTCTGAACGCATATCTCCACGCTTCCTTGTCTAAGTAGGATTTTAACTTCTTCCCATTTTTTAACCCGTGGAGTTTCCCAGTTTCTTAGGGAGAAATAATTCATCTGTGGCCATGGCTGAAGGGTCGGGGACATTGCTCACTCACGTGTCGTGTCTGTTATTACTTGTTGTGGAACATGGCTATTGCGAATGTCATTAATCAGTGCTTACCTCCACACTCACACTGCAAACCACACTGGAATGTGGGCCATAGTCTCAGCTCCCGGGCCCGTATACTCTAAGGCGGCTGTTTAGACATTACCGCTCTTCCCTTGTGGCGGCTTTAGACAGCGCTGCGCTTGCCCCCATGACATAAACTCAATTCCTCCCCAGACTGTCATTTTTACAACATAGAAAGCTGCATGTTCTTAAATAGATTTTTCATCATGAGTTTGTTTTGAAGAGGATGTGCATTTATGAATCTTCTATTTTTTACAAACTACACCTTCCAACTTGGATTCTATACAAGAGCCATCAAGCCTATGTTCACCTTCTGCCTTGAATAGGTGTTTTCCATTTACATTCACTTCAATTAATTGTTAGGTCTAGCATACCAGGACATCTCTCTTTTCTCTGGCTGCACAGGCGGCTCTCACTGTTACCTCCCTCTGTGTCCTCTGCTCTCACTGTTCTCTTACCTCCCTCTGTGTCCTCTGCTCTCACTGTTCTCTTACCTCCCTCTGTGTCCTCTGCTCTCACTTTTATCTCCCTCTGTGTCCTCTGCTCAGGTGCTAGCTTGGGAGCATTTCCCTAACAACTGCCATCACTCGCATATCCTCATCCCTTGCATGAAGTAAGATCTCCTTTCTGTTCCTTGCTCCTCTTTTGCCTCCATCTCTAATAGGTCCAGATGGTTTGCATCCACTGTCATCCAGCTTGCCTATTTGGCTTAGTTTTGAACATGAGAATCAAGAGGCCAACATATTGGGGCTGAACACAAAGGTTAATGGAGCACCTGATGTTGTTTGACTGCTACAGAGAAGACAGACAGAGGCTAAGAATATTTCTGTCTCTAGTTCTGGTCCGGTTTTAAGTATATCAATTTTGATTTGAAAGAAAGAAAAACGAGTGTCTTATGAATTAAGAGTCTGAGAACTGAGATGAGATGGACAGGCTCAAAACCAGCCAACTTGGTACACATGCCTTTAGCTACAGCCTGGCCTGATGCGTGAGCATGCTGCTTGGTGTTAGCCACCTCTAGAACGTCATTTGCACTATGTTCACAAAGAGAGGTCTTTCTGACTGCCATTCTCATGCTTAGGATTCTTCAGTGATGCCTAATCTACAGGGAACACTACTCAGGTCACTCACTGTCTGATAGCCGCTCCTCCTGCCTAACACCTTCATTACCCTGGGTCTCTGCATAAGCACGTGTGTATGCATTGTGTATCTGTGTGCATATCTGTAATCCTGCATAGGCACATGTGTATGCATTGTGTACCTGTGTGCATATCTATAATCCTGCATAAGCACGTGTGTATGCATTGTATACCTGTGTGCATATCTGTAATCCTGCAAAAGCATGTGTGTATGCATTGTGTACCTGCATGCATATCTGTGCAGGCATGCACGAGGTGATTAAGCTAAGCCAGAAGGTTTCAAGAAAAATGAAGGAAGGTCTAAATCCTGGCAGAAGAGGCAGAAAGCAGGAAAGATCTGGAAGTGGGTAAAGATGGGGATTGAAGTCAGTTAGCCAATTTTTGAGACCATGAAAGCCAAGCAGGAGCCCTGGACACTACCGAGCCCACAGTGGCGTGCTCACAATGGCTCCATACTAATAGACTGTATTGAGATAAAGGTTTGTAGATACACTTCCCCCATGACCCTTCCCTGGGCAATGGGTTTCAAGACCACCTACATTTACCACATGCCGTAAATCTTGATGCGAGCAGTAAGACAAGGCCCATATCTGCCCATTCCTGCCTCTCAAATCTGGCATTAGAAGGAATCGTTGCCCTCCAGGATGACAGTGTCCCTCCTAGGCCCCTTCTTGACTCTCGGGGCTAAATGGAGAGTAAAGGTGGACATGGATCTCCAGAAAAGACTCAACAGGAGGCAGTGGCCATGCAGAAGAACTGTTTTTAGACAGCTTGGCAGAATTTGTTCTCCAGGTTTTGGTTGGGATGGGGTTTTGCGTTTGAACTGAGAATGTCAAGTTCTTCCATTCAGATCATCACTTCTCTGACTCCCAGAACCTTTGGGAACTAGCAGTAGATTGCCTGGGAAGTCTAGGAGTAGCCAGGAGATTATCCTAAATCACCAGGCTTTTCCTAAGTGTCTCCCAGGTCTTAGAGTCACGGACGAATAAAATGATAGAAAGATTGGTTCAGGCTTTCTATGAGGAAGGGTGTTTTCAATCATTATAGACAGAGATAGTCCATGTTTTGTAGATGTTATGTGGGGGAGAGGCTAAGATCCCACTTCTAGGTTCCATGCATTCTCAACACAAGGGCAAGGAACACAGGGTAGATGGCTCATGGCCAGTGAGACTTGGAAGAGCGCCTTTTAGAAACATCATGCAAAATGGTGTTTGGAATCATAGGTTGGGTTTTGTACCAACTCTGGTGGCAGGGGTCTCCCTAATTAATAAGGCAGAGGCAACTGCTACGTTTTTGAACTGCCATATTGGTGAAGGGTACAGTCCTCACTGTAACCATGGCAGGGGTGCAGGTCCATGACCAAATCCACCATAAAGGCCTTATAAATGAGGACTAAAAGCTGATCTAATCTCCTATTGGGAGTTTGGGGTGTATGTGATGTAGACATGCCCCAGTGGTTGATGGATAGGAACCACAGATAGGACAAGTCTTATTACAGTGAAAGCTTCCAGAGGATCTATAGTCACACCCTGGGTCATGAATGGCTTTACAAAAAGGTTTTATTCATTTTGTTTTATATGTATGAATATTCTGCCTGCAAGTGTATGCTTTGTTCCCAGGGAAGTCAGAAGAGGGGGCTGGGTGTCCTGGAACTGGGGTTGCAGACAGTTTTGAGTTGCTATGTGGGTGTTGAAAATCAAGTCCAAGTCTTCTACAAGAGCAGTCGGTGCTCTTAAGCACAGAGCCACCCAGGTCCATCATGAATGGCGTTTCAAGATCATCTGGTTTCATCAGTGGCAATAAGGCAAAGGTACTATGTTTGAGCTTCCTGTTAACGCAAATAACTAACAGAAGATTAATCAGCTACACCCTTCCTTATTCTGTATTTAATATCTTTGGGAAGTTCTCCTTGGGTGAGTCTAAATTTCAACAAATGATCAGCATCCTCTAGCTGCCTGTAAAATGACTGATTCAACATCTGCTAAATGGGTTTCTAGACCTGACACATGGTGTAGCTTTGAAATAGTTGTTATACAGTTCCTCATGTTTTGGTGACCCCCAACCATAAAATTATTTTGTGGCTAATTTATAACTGTAATTTTGCTGCAGTTGTGAATCATAATGTAAATATCTGATACACAAGATATCTGATATGAGATCCCCCTAGAAGGGTCATGACCCACAGGTTGAAATAAATGCCCTAGATAGTCATAAGTGACAGACCTCTTAAGCAGTGTTTCCAATTTTTGTGGAGGGGGGCAGCTAATTTAGTTTAGAATTGAGTTTAACTTCTCTTTTGGGCACAAAACTATTGCCACTGTGTTACTGCTATATGGTTGCTGATAGAACCTTCAAGGTGAGCCAAGATCAGGCAGAATCCTGGACATCATCCAGGAACAGAAGCTAACTCACTGGTGTCTTATATAATGGTCTGCAGTTAGTGTTTGAGGTTGGCCAGCAGCTGTGTGCCAGGATGCCATTCAGAGGCCTGGAGTGACACCATCTTTGTCCTCTCAGTATGAGGGCTTTCCAGACGGTTGTCCTCAGCCAGGAAGAAGGATGCAGAGAGATGGTGGAGGCTCTTTCTATCTTCAGAACCCCAGACAAGCAGCCAAATTACCTACTTTCACTAGTAAGAACTTAGCCTTGTGGACCACAACCAACTGTCAGAAGGATAGGAAATTAATTTCTATCTTGGTAACTATCCACTTGTTGTGACCCTATGGCTATGGAAATTTAGATGAATGGGTTTGATGGCAGCTAGCCTACCAGTTTCTGTCATAAACAGATACAGGTGAGAAGTCTAAATCCATACCACTGTCCCCCAGGGGCAACACACCTAAGGTTGATTTTAGCTTATTCATCTTTGTCAGTGGCAATCAAAGTTTAATCCATTAACATCATCTGGGAAGTTTTTCCTAAGCATATATACACAAATTATATTTATGTCTATTGTCAAATTCAATTAGGGGTATGTGAATGGGTATTTTCATTTAGATAGACATGTGACTACTGCATGAAAGTAGAGGCGTTGCATGAGACAGAGAGAGAGAGAGAGAGAGAGAGAGAGAGAGAGAGAGAGAGAGAGAGAGAGAGAGAGAGGTCCACTCAGGGATTCTAAATATCTAAACACACGGGCGACAGTTTAATGCTTTGAACTTTGCAAGGAGCAGAACTAAGGTGTGGCAGTAGAGTCCGAGCAATCCCAGGCAGCAACAGCACTGAGGACACACTGGAGGTGATGCCCAGCCAGGGTCAAAAAGAGGAGTGTCACAGTTCTCCACACAGTGGGAGCAGCACCCGTGGGTTAGGGGAGATGAGGTTGAGGGTGATACTCAGAACTACTGATGGTTCTAGAAATGTACCTGCAGACATCTCGAGACCCGTGAGTTTTGTCTCCTCTGTGTAGTCAGCACCCCCTCTTTCCCAGCAAGCCACCTCCTACAGCCTATCTTGTATACCTCGTTGTCTAGGTTCTTGGCTGCCAACACTATTTCCTCTATTGGACTGTAAGCCACTGAGAGAAAATCATGTTTCCTTATTCTTGTTGCTGGACACATGATAGGCTTGTCCTAAGTATGTGAGTGTGGTATTTTAAAAGGTATGTCTAATATGCTTAGGAACAGAGAACAGGAAGCAGCATGGGGGTCTGGGGAAGGTATTTGCACAGTGGTAGCTTATTTTAGGATCCTAGAGAAGGACTTCTGTGGCAGGATAGGAGAATGTCAAAGTGAAAAACAGGTGTGCAGAAGAGACGTAATAAGAAACAATTCAAATGGTCTGGCGATATCACCAAGTTCTTTTTTTCTTCTGCTCTATGACCCTAATTTGAGACTGATTTTGATATGTGTAGCCAGCTCTTTGTTGCAGATGTGTGATGCCAAAGGGGTTATCCAGGAAAGTCAACCCTTCTTATTCTTTACTCTAGCTAAATATTCTCTATTCATGACTGCATCCTGCTTATAGAACGAATATATGGTAGCTACTGAGCCCAGAGAGGATCTTCTGCTTCTCAGTGAAAGCATCCAGGCCTGGAGGCTGCCTCACTCTCCCATGAAAGCTGCCTGTAAAGAGGACGCATGCTCCCCATCTTGTTTTTCCAGGAAGCTAATATTCTGGGAGGCATAGAATATGGATACAAGGTTCTAGGAGCCGTGATACAGTTCGATTCATTCATTCACCAGCAGAATCAGAACAACAACAAGATGTTGCTTAAAGTCAACAGTTCTTTAAAGTCTAATTTTTTGCAAGTTCTTCAAGGTCAGACCTTTAAATGACCCATCAATGGTCTCTACATATTTCTACAGATCTGCCTCATTTCTCAGGACCTGCTGTTCTTTTCCAATGTGCATTCGGTAAAGCATTGTCTCTACCATTGTGGTGAGAGGCACTTTACAAATTGCCTTATTTTCTGAAAGCAGAGAACAAGGTTCTTTTGTGGTTAAAAAGTCCTCAAACTGCATTGACATCACTATTTCCTGTGGTATATAAACAAGCAAGCAGTCGCCAGGAGGCTTGCAAATGGTCTACCTGCTATTTCATCCTGCTGTGCACTTTCAACTGGTTTTGTTTGTTTGCTTGTTTTGTTTTGTTTTTTGTTTTGTTTCCTTTTTTGCACCCATCTATGTGTGTGTTTTATGGTCTGAAAAGTCATTGAATAGGGGCTGCACCTTCACCTATTCATTCATGGAGATGTTGGCAGACGATTGCTTTGCACCCTCAAGAGGACCTGCTCATTGCTTTACAAGCATTTGGGGCGGACCTACCTTGTCTCAGGGGCTACTTTGAATGTGCTGCCATCATGACGGAAGTGGCAAAGCTGGCCCTGCTCTTGAGAAGCTAATGGTGCACAGGGTTCCTCACAACAGAGAGCTGCCATTAGAAAGGGATGAAGGAGCATAATAAAGTTTCCTCCCAGTGCATCCTGCTATTGTCTCCTGCGCTTCCTTCACAGAAACTGCTGGGCTTTCATGGGGTGTCTTCTGCCTCATGGGTCCACAGAAAGGTCTTCTGCCTGATCCTTTTTCTTTCTTCTCTTCTCTGCCCTCAGGCAAGGGAACATGGTAGTGGGGACAAACCACCCATATAGCATTCCATACATTTGACCAACATGCTATCATAGCCACAGATCAGCCATGAAATTACATGGCTTCCTTAGATCCACGGGAGATTCGTTCCAATATCTGAGGATGCACCGAACTCTGAGAATCGGTAAGCCCCTTATATAAATAGTATCGTGTTTGCATGTAGCCTGGGCACAGATTCCCATATACTCAAGTAATCCCTAGACTGTTTCTAAGAACAGTACACTTAAGTGGTGCATGAACACTGTGCCATATTGTGAAGAAAATAAAATGACAAACTCTATGTGCGTTCAGTTTAGATACAACTTTAAAAATACTTTTGCAGCTTCCATTGATTTGATCCATAGATGTGGTATCAGTGGACATAAGGGTTGACTAGATTGCTGAAATTAAGGTACTTCCTCCAATCTACATAAATTCATAATGAAACCAGATTCAAGGGCTAAGCCTTTTTATTATGCCACAGTGACTTGAACATAGTCACCCCAACTGAGCCATAGCAGTTTTCTAGATGTTTATAGTTTCTAGTTATAAGTAGCTATTTTTCATAAAAATCTATCTCATTTTAGCTTCCCTTTATTCCTGAAGTTCTACTCATTCCTTCCTGCAACATCTTTTCCCCCTTTGATTCATAGCTAAAAATAGCAATAAAATGACATTAAGTTCAAGCCAAGATGGCAGGTTTTCATGACCAGGTCATGGGTTTCCTCACTGCACTGGAGTTTATCTGCAGACCAACTGGCGACTTTCAAATGCTGCCATTTGAAGCATGTGAAGTTCCGAGGTTGTTTCAATGGGTGACCTCTGGCTTCCTTTTTATGAATGAAGGCCAAGATAAGAATCTGTGCATACTTTGGCTCCCTCGGCTCTTTCATTCTGGACACTACAGAAGTGGGAATCATTAGTGACAAAAAACACAGAAGCCCGAACCTGGGTTTCTTCTAGAAACTGGTGGATCAGTACCTGGAAAAACCAAAAGAGCAACATTTTCTCAAAATTATTATCACACTGCCCTACAACTAGTTTAGTGAGCTCACACTTAAGGGAATTGTTAGCTGGGATATACAATTACCATGATATTCTGGTCAGCCAGGATTAGGATTCTAAGGTTCTCTATTCCTAGCCAAGAGAAACTGACCACCTTGTGCTAGGAACTAAGTCACCTGGAGTCACTGTGGAATGGAAGGGAGGGCAAATATCTTGATGCAAGGGTGTTCTAGAGAAAGATGTCAGAGCGAAGGAGGGAACACACAAGCATAATGAAGGATAATGGGAGGAGCTGTTGGGGAATCCATGACAAAGCAGAAGCCAAAGGCACCATACACTGGAGACTATGCAACCTGGAGCAGAAGCTGTGCTGGTTTGAGGCTTAAGTACGCACATTCTTAGCAGAGCCAGGCAGAGGGTGTTCCCTACTCTATCACTGAGCATAGTAGTACTTTTCAGGGTTATAGAACAGAGATGTGAAGTGGTGGTGCCCAGATGGAAAACTGCCCGCCAAAGCCGTCACAGCCTCCCTCAGGTAACCAGTTCATAAACTTCCATGTGGAGTCCTAAGATGTCCATATGAGAAATTCCTTCAAACTCTTGGAAAAGCTGGGTTAGAGAGAGTTGCCCAGGACTTGAAATGGCTTCAGTTGTGGATGAAGCGTGGAATGAACAAGATACTATCCATATTCAGTGTTGTCATGTTTGTGAGACCTGTGATATTTCAGTCAAATACATCAGTAAGACAGGCTTTTCTATAACTGATTCCCTTTTGCACTTAGTAGGAGGAATGCAACTGAAACAAAATAGCTCAGCTAAACAAAAGGAGCAAGGGTAAAGGACTTGAAAACAGAGTTCTGACCTATGCCCCAACCCAGCTGCCCTAAGACGAATGGAGGCCATACTGCTCTGTTTCTTCAGACCCTTGTGTTCACCACTCCTTTTGTCTTGAAGGCAAGCTAACCAATAATATTACACACCCAAGGTACATTTGTTTAAAGACAGCCTCTAGCAGAGGTCAGTGAGTAATCATACCCTACTTCCTTCTCTTATCTAGTCCATTCCCAGGACCCCAGCCCTGAAGCACAGGCCAGGCCAGACTCCCAAGCAGGATTTCCTGGACTCTTTGATTCTGGAACAAAAATCAATCCACCCAGAGCTCAGTGAGGATCAAGTGAGGTGCGTGCACGCATGTGGGGGATGCTGGGGTGGGGTGCTCTAAGTTTCCTTACCCATAAGGCAGAGTTCCTACCACCACCCCTGGCACAAATCCTGCTGGCTCCTCTAGAACCACCAGGAAACAAGCTACCAAGAAGAGAGAATGCCATCCTTCATTTTCCCACAGACTCTGAAGGAAAGGCGCTTACATCACTGGGGCTTTAAGAGAGTGACCCCTAGCTCATGCAGATGTCTTTGAGATACACAAAAAAAAGTGTGGTCCTTTAGTCGCTAAGAGGTAAAGACCTCTGAGAAGATGGGTCTCAGTCAAAACCCTAAGAATCCTAGGGAGCCAACACGCTTCCGAGAAGTCCAAGCAGGCTCTGATTCTCATTCCCAGAGTGGAGAGCAGTATACAAAGATGGGAACTAAGGCTTGTCAATAAGGGACAATAAGAAGCAAAGTCCATGGACATTACTAGAGAAAACACAAAAGCATTATTAATACTATTGTATCACAATTGTTGGTTTTGTGAACTTGTAACCTCATTGAGCTTTAGATTATAGCAATTTGTTGCTCTCAGACTACAAATAACAGTGCCATACTACTTTAGAAAAGACTGGTGTTACTTTTGAATCTGAGATGTCACTCCAGGCTCAAGTGTTAAGGACTTGGTTGCCACCTGGTGGGACTTGGGGAACTCATTGCATCCACGGGGCGCTGACTTAATCAGGAGATTAATCTTGATGAACTCATAGCTTTTTGGCATTACTGGAAGTGATGGAAAGTGGAATATGGGGCCTAATTGGAGGAAATACATTACAGATGTCATGCCCTAGAAATCACACCACATCTCATGCCTGCCCCTTCTCTCTTTGTTTCCCCACTGCTGGAAGGTGAGCTGCTTGGCCCCACCACAGGCCCAGAACAGATGAACTTCCCCCTTTTGAAATGCTCCCCTAAGAACTAATACAACAGGATGTCTACTGAAGCTAGGCATTAATGTATGCACCCTCTAACACAGAAACTCCTCACCTGAATATATGTCAAGATGAACAAGAGCTTGAGGCCATCAAGAAATTGGTACAAGAATTATTATAATGTTATTCATGGGAGCCTAAAACCACAAGCACCTAAAAAGCCTACCAATATTGGGGTCACTGGGAGAAGACAGTTCAGCTTTGCAAGCTAAACTCAGGTGTGGTAGTGTATGCTCCTAAGTCCTGTGATGGAATAAGAAGAGTTGGAGAGGTGGACAGTACATGAGGAACTGCACCCAAGGTTGTCCTCTGACTTCCACATGTGTGCACATACCCCCACACACCCACACACATACCTGCACCCACTCATGCACACAATATGAGTGAACAGTACACCTATTCCTGAATTGGTTAACAACCTATTATATTCTTAGAATATCAAACTGTATCTCAGATAGGGTTTTACTGCTATGAAAAGACACCACAACCAAAGCAACTCTTATAAAGAACAACATTTAACTGGGGCTGGCTTACAGGTTCAGAGGTTCAGTTCATTATTATCAAGGCAAGAACATGGCAGCATCCAGGCAGGCATGGTACAAGAGAAGCTGAGAATTCTACATCTTCATCTGTAGGCCTCTAATAGAAAACTGACTTTCAGGCAGCTAGGGTGAGGGTCTTAAAGCCCACACCCACAGTGACACGCCTACTCCAACAGGGGCCACTTCCTGGGCTGATCATATACAAACCATATTGGAAAGAAAATGAATTACTGGTCTGTGCAGTTCCACTGGTGACTCTCAGGGACATAACAAATAAAACAAGGCAAAACCAACAGATATGACATGATTCCATTTATGTATGGTTCAAAACTAGACAGACACCAACAGTACTAGAAGTCTGAAAATGGTTGTACTTCTCAGTTGGCTGGCAGGAGTAAACCAATGAGCTTCAGGTTTGTACCTCTACACAGACACTGCTGACACAGCAATATACACGGAGCACTGAGCTTGAGTACTGAAAATCCAAGCGTTTCTGTATGGAAGCTATATCTCATTTAAAAAACAAAAGGCTATGAATTTTTAAATGAACAAATTATGAATGTACTTATTAGTTCATGGAATGGATTAGAAACCAAACAGTAAAAGACTAGACAATCTTAGACCAGTGGTTCTCAACCTTCCTAATGCTACAACCCTTTAACACAGTTCCTCATGTTGTTTTAGTTTTAGGCTACTACATATATATGACCATCAACCATAAAACTATTTTTGTTGCTACTTCATAACTGTATATAAATAAATATCTGATATGCAGGATATCTTATATGTGACCCCAAAGGGGTCACAACCCACAAGTTGAGAACTGTTGTCTTAGAGAATTACAAAACCTTAGATTAAACATCTATGGCTACTTGATGAGCAAATGGTAGACTAATAATGTAACTTTACTCCAAAATATATTTTTAATTTGTTAAAAGATTATTATTATTGCCGGGCAATGGTGGCGCATGCCTTTAATCCCAGCACTTGGGAGGCAGAGGCAGGTGGACTTCCGAGTTCGAGGCCAGACTGGTCTACAGAGTGAGTTCCAGGACAGCTGGGGCTATACAGAGAAACCCTGTCTCGAAAAAACAAACAAACAAAATTATTATTATTATTATTATTTTATTGTTAGTGTGTATGTGGCGCGGTGGAGGGGAAGAGTCCAGATGCCTCAGAGGCAGAGATATATAATCTCTGGAGCTGGAGTTAAAGGCAGTTGTGATTCGCCCAACATGGCTACTGAGAAGCAAACATGGGTCTTCTTCAGGAATGGTACTCACTCTTAACCACTGACCCACCCCTTCAGTCCCTTAGAATAACTAATTTCTAAAGCCCTTCTTATTGAGACAAAGGTACCAAAGGGCTTCCGTGGCAGAGGAATCATCCGGGGATAAAAGGTCAAGGGTCATGCTGGGCAGACAGCAACTGCTTTGACTGTCCCAGTCTCCCCTTTCTGAAAGGAACATGGCTACCCTGTTTCTGCCTGGACATTGGGTCCAGGGTAGGTAATTTTCCATGAAGAGAATGAGTAGATCTATCTTTGGACCAATGGAAGCTCCATCCAAAAACAATGTAGAGACTCTCCCATGGCCCTGGCACTTGGGTTCAGTGTCCGTGACTGCATACCAACTCATGATACCTGCTATCATGATCTCTATTTACAAATGGAAGAAATGGCTCGGACAAGGCCACCACTTGATCCAGCATCATTAATGAGTGCTGGAGGAGGCGCTGTCTATGGACAGTTCTGCTCCTGAGTCGTCCAGTGGCTACAAATGAACTAGACATTGTACTGGCTGATGCTTCAGATATCATAAATACTACAGAGGCTGTGTTCACCAGTAAATCCATAACTAACAACTCTGCTGGAGTTGGGGAAGCATATTATATCACACTCTTTGGGAGTTTAAAAACACTAAAGTACATTAGAAAGCTAGGAGGAGCATTTTTATGGGCATAATAAAGAATTTCCAGGGCTGCAGAGATAGATCAGCAGTGAAGTGCTTATAGCACAAACACAAGGACCCAGGTCGGATACCAGCACTCACATAAAGCACAGGCAGTGTACACTTGCAGTCCTGGCACTGAGGAGGCAAAAACAGGAGGCTGCCTGGGGCTTGCTACCCAGCTAGTCTAGTAGAATTCATGAAATTCAAGTTCAAGGGGAGGTACTGCCTCAAAAAAAAATAGTATGGTAAACAATTTAAAACACAGCTGATGTCAGCCTCTGACCTTCACACACATGCATATACACAATGCTTACACGCATACATGTATATGTGTACATACACAAATATGTACTCTCTCACACACACATAAACATACACAAGTTGCCACATTTTCTCTGTCCAATCACATTAGAACAGTGACAGGCCTGTGGTTGGACAGGAATAGAGAGGTGGAGCTAGAGTTGGAGGAGGAGAAAGGTCAGAGAGCAGGAGGAGGAGTTTTTTTCATCATGGAGTCAGAGGATGATGAAGAGTCAGACCCCACGTTGTTATACAACCGAGCAAAGGTTTTTACAAAATAGATTACTTGGGTTAGAATATTGTCTTTATTATTTGGTTCTGAAATTATTGTATTGGCATCTTGTAAATTGTGATCTTATTATATAAACCTGATTGGATAGTAAAGCCTTAAGAGTCATGCTTTACCTATTGGGTCCTAGGCGCTACCTAGATGAATGTGGGGGTGTGTAAAGAGTTGCATGTGAGCGAGATGTTGCTGCTGGCTGGGAGAGGATAGCAAGAGCCTGGGAGGTACTGGCATTAGAACACGTTCCAGCAGGAAAGGGAGTTTGCGGGATAGATTCACTTTTACTAATGCTCGCAACAAAGAGAGAGAGAGAGAGAGAGAGAGAGAGAGAGAGAGAGAGAGAGAGAGAGAGAGAGAATTTGCATGCTAATATGTAGTGTAACAACTATGAACTAAAACCAAAAGCAGCAGCTGTCCCAGGGTGGAACAAACGCTGTATGATTACTCATTCAATCGCACAGCTCCTTCGCAGGACATCCCTGGAAAAGAGAGCACACACCTTTCTTTTCTAGGCCAGTCTTTCAAAGCATTGATATTGCTACCATATTCCTTGTAGCAACCTGGGCAGAAGGTACTAAGTGGGCGTACATCAGCAACATCTACAAACCTGAAGAAGGGGCTCCCTATGAGACACCAGGCAAGGCTGCCTTTCACACCTGAGCCCCAAATCACCTTAGAGAGTGACAGAAGGGATCGCCTCTCAAAATACCACATCGCCTAATAATGCTAGAGGACCTCCAGGTCTCCTTGCAACTTCCAAAGCAGCGTGGAATACAAGGTCAAGTTCACCCAAGGCGGCAGGCAGCCTGTCTTCCGGTGTGTTCCACCTGCTCCGGACGCTGACTTTCATGGCTTCCTAACAGAAAAGGGAAACAGCGCTTGCCTTCTCATCTTTCGTCTCATCTCTAAATCGGCACAAAAGCTTCTGCGAGGAAGCTTTCTCCAAAGAACACCGCTCGAAAGGCACTCCTTGGGAAGATGCAGCACCTGCCTCTCCCACCAAGACAGGTGGACGCTGGCAGTGGCTTTGGGGAAAGCGGCAGGTTGCTGGCACAGGCCCTCTGCTCTTCTCACAGGCTACCGCGTTCAGGTGTCTTGTGGCAAGCTGCCAGCTCAAGCCCTAATTAATTAAAGGACTTTCTTTGCTGAGGATATTGGGCATTTTGACATCTCGGTTGGATGCTTGAGCTCATGGAGGCCTTGGAAGAGCAGCTCTGCCTTCATCGCGTTTGATCTCCCCAGTGGGAGAAAGCAAGTGCCCAGAGTTGCAATAATCATATTAAGTACCAGGTTCCTTTGCCAAAGCACAGTGTACTCTTTTCTTTATCCTTCCCTAGAGGGAAACTCCCACTGAGTCATTTATTTGGTTCTCTGCTTATCTTGCAATTCCACACCGACAGCATCATTTTTTTTTCAACATACGTAGGCAGTTCCACGGGGCTGCATGGTTTGTGGTTTCAAAGGAGATCATTACATTTAAGCTCAATCCAAAATGGGGCAGGACAGAGTTGCTGGTCCTTGGTGATCGTATGTTAGAGGTGAGTCCCCAGTGAGGAAGACAGGAACAACCTTCAGCCCCTGGGTCAGAACAGAAGTAGGCTTTGGGCACCTTGCAGACAGAATCTACTCAGAAAACCGAAGATGCATTAGGGCAGGCAGATGAGTTAGCGGCTCTCCCAAAGAGGAGCATCCACAGCCTACTCTGTGCTAGCAGAGCATTTACTTTATGCATGTGTCATAGAACTTTACACTTTTGTGATTTACTTACCCTGTCTCCCGCAGACATTGAATCATTAGCTAACTTGTAACAGAAGTCCCTTTGACTTTGGCTCTTCAAATTATCTTCTAAGGCTTTTAATAATTAACTAATTGAGTCTAGGTGAATTGAACCATCTTCTGCCAGGGGCTAAAGACTTGACTAAATGTTAAATGTTACCGGTCTGCGGCAGGCTAGGAACATGGAGGTTTAGGATGGATACTTTGTTACCTTAAATAGGAGGTAGAAATGCAGAAGGAAGAAAGGATGGGAAGGACAAGATAGGAACAAAGAAGCTAACTGAGAAGTTTTTCAGAAAAGACAGAAGAACAAAGAAAAGGATACTTGGCAGGCCAGATATTACAGTGCCTTGTGGATGGTTATATCCACTTACAGCCACAAGGGACTGTTTCCCCAACACAATAAAGGCTTTGTATGCAAAGCCACAGTAATAATGAAATGCTAGGAAACTAAATCTTTTTGTTAAGCCTTGAAATAAATGTATTCAAGCAGCTATAATCCTCATAAATAGAAGCAGGCTTCAGGTGCCAAGCTGAATTTGCCTAATCTGACACTTAACTCTGCTTGAGCTGGGTAGGAATAAAATGTAGACTATCAAAAACAGGTTGCATGAAGATTTGGCCATCGATCCAGAGCTCTCCCCCACCCAAAGGGAAAGCGGAGCTGAGGATACTTATGTTTGAACTTCATGAGATGTCACAAAATCTACATCTAAGACTTCACATTTTTCTAATGAAATAATTTAATTATCAATGTCCCTGTGACACCAGGGCAGCTGTCAGGAGCCTCTGCTGCTATGACACTGCTGTTATTGTTACTGACAGAATTCTGACAGCACTAAACTAGCCCACTGTGGCTCGTTCTCTGCAGGTATTATCACTCCCATCCCTTACTCTCAATGAGGCATCAGTTGCCTGTTACCTGATTTATTATCATGATTTGAAAGCCTATGGTGTATGAGTCAATATACAGTAAAAAAAAAATTATATAATCTTCCAAAGCAAAGCTCTGTTCTCTATGAGAGAAAATAGAAAGGTCTGAAAGGTGTTACCCTAAAATTGAACACAGACATCTATAAAATGCTTTAGCTTTTATTCAAAAATTATTCTCTCTTCTTCTCAATATGCCCTGCAAGTTTTTCCATGCCTATAAATCCTTACCTTGCAAATTAAAAGAAGAAAAACTAAGAAACTGAGAGGAACACATAAGAGACAAAGGACATGGGAAAAATAGCAAGAAAGTAAGACAGGCAAGCTCTGGGCGAAGCCCTGGGCAGTGGTTCTTAAGCCTGCTCAGCCCCTGTCCATCTTCTGTGACCTTTCTGTGGAGAACAGCTCTCCAGACTCCTGGTCCAGAAGTTTGGGTGACCCTAATCAGTGCCCAGGCCTGCTCAGTCAACACACTCAATCCTCCAGACACTGTAATTTATTCATGAGTGGCTACTCCACCACACTGGTTCAGGAGGGGTCAATTCTGGGGGTTTGCCTTGAATTCAGATGAAGACAAATTCTTTTCACAAGTTGGTCAGTCAGTAGACAGTTTTCAATTTCATGGGAGGATCCTGCTGTAGGATAAAACCAAAGTTGTTGGAAATGTGAGCAGATGCTAGAAGGACAAAAAGAGATTCCCAGTGGAATTACTTCACTGGAGCATCGGAATGTGTTCATGCCCAGAGTCAACATCCCTGCCCTTGGCCCAATTATATTTGGCATTTTCCTTAAGTCACTTGGAGTTGGCTTATGGCACTTTTAACGATGTGACACAGACTTCAAATTACTGGCATATTACATATATCTGCTAATGAATTAGTGACTGATATTAACAAGACTCATGTTCACAAACGAGGTAATTTAATAAATAATGAAAAACTCTCACAGTGACCCGAGATGGTATTCAGGGTAAGTGAGAAGCACTTCAAAAGCTACCTATGTTCTTTATAAGTGGATAAGGAAACAACGTGAACCATGCCAGCAGACAGACAGGATATCGGTCTGTGCCTTTCTCCTGGGTGACCTTAGACAAGTTAATTAACTTCTCTTCACCTCTATTTGCTCATCTAGAAATAGAGATGGTAACTGTACCTCATGAGTCCACCGTGAGGACTACATGGATTAATCCCTACAAAGGGTTTATTAGAGTCGCTGGCACACATAAACCTTCAATAGCTGTTACGTTTATTTAATACTCAATAAATGCTCATCTGTTACTTTCCACCACATTGGCCTCTTCCCTCCTCAGTGTTAGCTCTCACCACATTCGAGCCTATGTCTGGCACTGTCAGTTCCCTCTACCTGGAATGCTTTCTCTCCAAAATCTGTGCAACCAGCTCTCCCACCCCCTCTTTAAGCAAATGAAACCTTCTGAGTGACCACAGATTCATTAAGGATTGCCAGGTACAGCTACGTTGCTGAGTAGAGAGTCTATGTTTGCAACCGGGAGAATACATTTTGAAACAGCAGGGATGCTTTTACCTACTCTGTTATTCGTTGTCTCTGAACTGGTGCTCGACTAGATGACTTGTATTACTGCAATTACCATCAGTATTTTCTGTCATAGCATATAAGGTAAACAAAGAGTTTGTAAGTTGGCAATGATCTTAGAGCTCATCTCTAGGACATCCTGTAAGCAAGGGCAGAAATGGCCATCCCCCAACATCCACGTTTTGTTGACTCCTTCTTGGACCTGTAAGGGAACTCACAGGTGCACACCAGGCAGCCTCTGGCTCTCCCACTGAGCAGCTTTGAGGTCACCACACACAGCTGCTATTTTTTTTATGGTTGGCTTGAGCAATAATTTAGGAGATTAGAGTAATCACCAAAGTGTAGAATTAAAATAAAGGAAAACAATCAACACAGAAAAGGGAGGGGGAACATCACTTTTGCCTATACAGTGCAGATCATTTACATAAACAAAAGGGAATGCACAGAGTGGGGAGACAAATCAGAGGTTGCAATTAGCTCAATTGTAGAGTAACTTGTTCCCATCCTGGGCAACAATAGCCAGAGTGATCATTCTTAATTGAGGTAAATTAAGTATTCTGACTACACCACTTTTATCAAAAGACTTGCAAGCCAGTGAAGAGATCCAATTTACACAAACTCTTCCCCATTCTTCACGCTGATTCATGGCTTAATCTTTCCCACTGCTTCTCACAGTCAGTATACTTTGCTGCCAACTAGAAAAACAAGATAAGATGTTTGTATGAATGCTCACTATCCAAAGTGCATCATGGAGAATTAAGTGTGTGTGTGTGTGTGTGTGTGTGTGTGTGTGTGTGTAAGAGATTTTGGAAAACAATGAGGGAGGGAAAGAAAGAGGGGGAGACAGGAGAAAAGAGAAGAGAGGAGGCTTGATAATACAGCAACCTAGAAGAAAAACTCTGTCATGAAGGGAACACATTTTCAGCCAGAGGGTCACCATAATATCTTTAGTGCCTGATAAAGAAACACACGGAAGAAACACATAAAATCGAGCTAGTAGTTATTCAACTAAACAGAGTACAGTATGCAGCCATCACCCACAGAACACTAGTGCACAATCATTAGATGCCCAATTCACACTCAGTGCAAGCGTAGTCAACACACCCTCATAGCTGCCACCCTGAAGTCATTCTGGCAGTTGGGAATTGCTCAACAAAACCCCCATGTTTCTTGTATCAGGTGTCCATGTAAGGGGGTGGGGGGCATGTTGCTAATTACCACCATCTCCACATAGCCTCCGTGTGTTAAACAGGCAGCTATGTCTGAAGCATGGGCTACAGAGGTCATCGCCTTGAAACTTGTTTCCATGCAGCTACGTCACAACAACTCAAGCTTAAAGGGAAGCGGAGAGCTGCATTTCATGGCATTTACCCTTAACTGCCTTCCTCCTATTAGCAAGGTTGCCATTGACCATGGTGAATGCATCATAAAATCCTCAGGCTTAACTTGTGCTTCTGCTGAGATAAGGGTGAGAGAAGCAGCTGCTCTGTCAATGAGGACTCAGCAGGGAAGCCTCACCCAAGAAAATGCTCACACACCAAGTGCTGCTGCTCCTGGGCTTCTGATGACACCACATAAAACTTGCTACCATTAAATTGCAAATGCGTGGTCACGGTTTCCTCTTTGACTCTTCCTTGGCATCAGAAATGCTTTTAAAAAAAAAAAAACAGAATGCTGTTCTGTCAATCATGAGACTATTTCCTATGAGCAATTTTAATTTTGTTAATAACTTGCTGGTTTAACCTGGAGTACAGGTGAACCCTTCCTTTCAGAAATTTCATCTTCAGAAGCTTAAGACTAGAGTATTCTTGGCATAAGGATGTGGTAGGAAACATTGAGGGAGTCACCAGTGTCTCCCCTATGTAATTATCTTCATGGCTTGTGCACTGGAACTCCATGCTCACTCCCATTAGCATCTTATACTACCAGGCCAGGTCCACCACCCACTGAAAGGCCTCCTTGTCATGAGGAAAAGGGCCCATACCAGGCTCTACTGATCCAGGACTATAAGAGCAAGTGAGTCTTCTCTTCAACATATGAGAGCACTAGAGGGATCAACATTTAGAAGATGCAATCAATCAATATCTATTCGAGGGAGACAGGTATTTGGTAATTGATTGTCTCTCTCTAAGCAGGTAAGAGCATCCTGCCTATGACTGTTCCAGGTTCTGACAGAGAAAGAGTAGACTCCTTCTTCCCTGTCTTTTTAGTTCAGGGTCTACGGACGTTTGAAACAATCCTGCTATGGATAGCTATGAATTAGCAAATGTTGAAATGTCTGCTCTGTGCTCAGAAGTGTGGCCAGTGATGAAGACATGGAAAAGTGTATAGCCCTCTCCCATTAGGAGGGTTTATGCATCATTTGTTAAGAAATGCTTCACTTCTACAGAGCTGGACTGACAGCACAACTGAACTCAAATACATGCTGAGTATTAGGAATTAGAACAGTTAAGAGCTAGATGTCCATATGAGAGTTTCTCCAGCTCCACTACAGTTAGCTTTTATTCCTCCAAATGCTGATGTTGGTCAAGTTTGTTGTTGGCACTTTCACTGATATTCTTGCTCATCTAGAGCAAAGAGAAAAAGTCAGAGTCAGAGCTAGCAAGGCTCAAATTACTCCCAACAAGTTCAGCAGCCGAATAATAATAGCCCATACTTATAAAGGTGCTACTATGAGAATTTTACACAGATTCACATAGTCAATCTTTACAGCAATTCTGTAAGTTGGCATTGCTAATTCTCTCTGGTAACAGAAGAGACAAGTCAGGCACTGAGACAAAACTCTAAGACTATGGGCAGGCATTCTAGAGCTGAGCTTAGATCAACTACCTTCCTCCCTCAGGAGAGTAAAACGTAAAAACAAACAAAAGGAACAAACACCCTCAATGATAGAAACTAAAACTAGGTTGTGGGACCTGAAAGGAGGACACATAGAATCCAGATCCAGTTTTCTTAGTTCAGATACTGTAAGCAAGTGCCAGTATCTTGCTAAGTCAGGAAGGAAAGAGAGAGGAGAGGTAGGAGGGAGATGCAGGGGAGGGAGGACATAGTAGTAGCTGCTCTTTGTTCAGTGGCAAAACAACCTAATTCCTATAAAGTGGGGACCTGCGTTCACATGTGGGGAAGGGATGAGAGCTTTGAAAATGTTCACGTCAATCTGTTCCCAGGAGAGAGCCCTACAATTCAGCAAAGCCTGTGTTCTATCAAAAACGAGGTTTCCCAAAACACTACTTTTAAAGTAAACAGCATTAAAATGTACTTGGAATGCCATCCCTTGCTGTGGCCACTCCAGAACGTGGTACTATGTCATCCCAAAAGGGAACTGAGAGATTTCCAAGATGCTGATGAGGCTGACTTCAGCTCTGTGCCCTCTCTCAGGGCATGGGAAGAAGTCATCATGTCCTAGGAGCCTGAGAATTCTGCCAAGAAACTGGGAATCGTGAGAATCTATCCAGCCAGCTTGTAGGATTCAGTGGATGCCAGCTAGACATTGTATATATGCCAGAAAGACACTACTGCACCTTACTGCTAGGGCCACGCTGGTCGCTGTTAAGGTTCACAGCATCATGGTTACATAGGATTGTGGTTTGCCTTTTTTGGAAGCTTGCATGGCACCTTCAGGTACCATGAAAGCTACCACTCAGTCAGGAATTCAGGTCAGTCCCAGCTCAGAGTTCTCTGTGCCATTTCTGAAGTACCTGGCATCTTCAGCAATAGGGGATTGCCTTCTTCCTCTGAGGGCAAACCAAGGGCAATGGTAAAAGGCTGCATGTTAGGGGAGTCTCTTGGACAGTGCTGAGCAACTCAAGAGAGAGCTTCTCAGGTCTAGTACTGGGGGCTTTGTTAGGTGGTCTTTTGCTCATGGAGGGAGCATTGTTAGCCCCTCCACGATGAGAGAGGCTTAAACTGTTTATACATATTTTTATACAGAACTGTGTGTATGATAGAGATTTAAGTTTTTGTTTGCTTTTGGGGTTTTGTTATTATTATTGTTTGGTGTCTGGGGGTTTTGTGTTTGTTTGTTTGTGTTTTGTAAATAGTTAATGGCACTTCTGTCTTAGTTAGGGTTTTACTGCTGTGAAGAGACACCATGACCAAGGTAAGCCTTATAAAGGACAACATTTAACTAGGGCTGGCTTACAGTTTCAGAGGGTCAGTCCAATATCATCAAGGTGGGACCATGATAGCATCCAGGCAGGCGTGGTACAGGAGGAGCTGAAGGTTCAACATCTTCATCTGAAGGTTACTAGCAGAATACTCACTTCCAGGCAGTGAGGATGCGGGTCTTAAGCCCACACCCACAGTGACACACCCACTCCAACAAGGCCACACTCCTAATACTGCTACTCCCTGGGCCAAGCATATTCAAACCTTACAAACACATATATTCCTTATAGTTTTCTCAGGCATCCTTACTGTTAATTTGCTCTCCCCAGTCCTCCTTCTGTATTTACATCCATCTTCCTCCCTAAAGAGCCCCTTTCTTATTCTCCAGACCAGATCACTTGAACCTTGCTATTCCCTGTGTTGCTCTCAACAATCTTCTCACACCCTCTTCTGCAACACACCCTGAACTGGGTACAAGAAAGCATGCGTAGATATATCCACTGGGCCTGGGTCCACAGCTCTGCATTCTGATTGGCTGAGGTTTTTCTGTAGTCATCTCCAGTTGCTACAAAGAGAAGTTTCCTTAACAAGGGATGAAGACTAAACTTGTCTGTCAGCATAAGGATGAATGTTTAAACTGTTGTTAGGAATTACGCCAGCTTAGTAAAGTAGTGGTACTCCAATAACCATGACTTTACCAGCACCAGATAAACATAGGTTTCCATTACGCAGCATAGTTTCCCTCTTGTTGCCAAAAGATCAAAAAAATTGTTGTGAGATTGTGACTCCTTGTACTGTTGAAACTATACCCATCAAATCTCATCAACGAATCTGCCAAAGCATGAGCTGAACAAGGGTGACACCAATAGACAGGCCAAAGTAGCCAGGAAAAGCCTTAATCATTCAGGCAATGAGGGATGCCGAGAGTGGGAAAGACTACCTTCCCAATGAAGAGTCCACTGACTATATATTTAATATGGATGAGCAGGGTATATTTAATACTATATATGTATATATACATGCATATAAGCATACAATAACAATTTATGGGAAAAAAGTCTATGAATCTGAAAGAGCAATGGGAGAGTTTGGGGAAAGGAAAGGGGAGGGAGAAATGTTGTAACTATAATGTCAAATTTTAAAAATAAATGAATAACAACAAAAGAAAGATAGACACAATATAGTTTCAAAAGGTTGGAGAATCAAGCATGAATCACTACCTTAACTGCATTCATCTATTTCTTCCAGTGCAAGACTTTGACTTAGGGCCCTCCCTCCTCCTGTCACTAAATGCATATAAGTGTACAGAGAATGTGTCCAAGTGGTCTCTGAGCTCACTGGATGAAGTTTTACCTCTAATGCGAAGCGGTGATGCCTACCTGCATTGATAACTTTCCTTCAGGAGGTGACTAAAGAATACACAAGGTGATGGTTAGTGGAAGCACAAGCTTTTCATCAATAAAGATGAATGGGCCTTGGTAAAAGGATAGTAATACTGAGAGTTATGGTAGGGACTCACACTTGATTCTCCAACCTTTTGAAACTATATTGTGCCTACCTTTCTTTTGTTGATCCTTCCCCTGTCTGTCACCTATACCTGTCCAGCATTCCTAGCCTTCTTAAGATCTGCTCAGGGTGAAAGCCGCAGGGGACAGAATGAGCCGGAGAATGGTAGTAAGTAATATCCTTCTTGTACATGACTCTCAGACTCACGGCTATAGGGTAAACAGACTGGGCCAGAACGTCCTACCTCACAAAAAGTACTGAGTCAAAAATGACAGCATCCAAATTATCTCTCACTGAGATATATAAAAAGATCAAAACACAAAAATACAGCCAACAGTTGGCGGCACACCTATACCAAAGAACCCCCTGGAGGAGTACTTGTCACCCAGCGCTCACCAACGGATGTGGGTATGATAACTCCTGCAGGCTGAGTTGAGCCTGAGATGTGCCCTAGGGTGAGTTATTTCATATATTAGCACATTTGGGTTTTTTTTTTTTTTCACAATCAGCAATAAAGAGTACCTTATAAACGGCAGTACTCAATTGATAATCCACAATAAATGGACAAATGCATGTACTTACCCGGAGACATCTCTAGGTTTTCTGCATTAACACTTAGGAAAACAAAAGTTCTTATAACACTACAACATGGTGTGGGAGGGGCAGACCTTGGGGAACTTCCCACCTAAGCACACCAGTCTCCCTAGTCATTGGTTAGCACCTTATTTTAGTGCAAAGAAATGACCTTCATAAATAAACCCTGAATATAACTATTCTTTTCTCAACTCAAGTAAAAAAACAAACAAAAAAGGGGGGGCTCGGAGAAGTAAATAGCTTGCTTGTTAGAACCACACAGTCCTAGAATGAAGTCATGCTGCCTGGTAGGCATGTATGAGGTGATTCCCTTTGCCAAATAAACTTTTCTGAGCCTTTACTACCTCACAGCTATTGTTTGACTATTTCTAACAGAATCAGCCATTGTTTCTTTCCAAGAGCTAATAGCTTGGAGGAGGTGGGACCCATTAAGTCTTTAAAAGCTAGTGGGGGAAGAAAGTTGCAAAAGATCAAGAGCTACACTATACAGGCGCCAGACTGCTGGATCCAGACTCCAACACCTACGAGGGAAGGATCCCATGCAAGCTCCTTTGTGCCTCTGGGCCTTGGTTTGTATGTCTATTAAAGAGTAATGGAGTTCTTTCTTCAAAGAACAGTTACAATAACCAAGTGAGATAATCTGTGTAAAGCTTTCAGAGGAAAATGAGGAACATGGGGAACATTTGACAGGCAGAACATTGGTAGAAATTGCACAGTTTCATTATCCCTAGTCTCAAAACCTGAAATCCAGAAACATTTTGAATACTATGTGAGGATGATCAGGAGGCAAATTCTACCTTTGACTTCATATGACAAGACTAAACTTTCTTCAGGCTATGTGCATAAGATATGTATGAAATATAGAGGGATTTTATATTTATATTTAATCTTGTGTTCTATCCTTAAGATATGCATGTGTTATGTATGTGCAAATATTTGCAAACTTATTTTTTAAAAGCTGAAATACAGACTCAACCTATATTAAGACTAACTATAAAATGTTAAGTAGCCAAGAAGTAAAAGCTCTACTCTTTCTTGTGTTCTGCTTTCACTCTTGCTGTGATGGTGAAACACTCCAACCAAAATAGACTTGGGGAGGAAGGGATTACTTGACTTACAATTCCAGGTCATAGTCCACCATAGAGGAAAGTCAAGGAAGGAACTCAAACAGAAACCATAAAAGAATGCTTCTTACCAGCTCATGCATTGGCTTATGCTCAGCTAGCTTTCCTAGACACTCCCACCTGCCTAGGGAATGTGCCGCCCACAGAGCTCTAGCCCTCCCCATGTATGAATAGTCAGTTAAGACAACCTTACAGACTGACTAGTGACCAGTGGCCAGTATGATCTGGGCAATTACTCACTTGAGGCTCCCTCTTTGCAGATAGATGACTCTTGGCCGTGTCAACTTAGCAATAAAACTAACCAGCACGCCTGAATAACAAGAGCACCAAGTCACAGACGTCATGATAGGAGGGGTCTGTCCATGGAGATGCAAAGCCTCTGAGAAAGACAAGAGGGGGAGGAGCCCACTCAGGAAGAAGCAGCACAGAGTTCTCAGAGTTCACATTGAGCAGTGTGCTCCAGGCCTCTACCACTCCAGCCATAGCACAGAGTTCTCAGAGTTCACATTGAGCAGTGTGTTCCAGGCCTCTACCACTCCAGCCATAGCACAGAGTTCTCAGAGTTCACACTGAGCAGTGTGCTCCAGGCCTCTACCACTCCAGCCATAGCACAGAGTTCTCAGAGTTCACACTGAGCAGTGTGCTCCAGGCCTCTACCACTCCAGCCATCTCATGGATTAATGGAGAAGGGAGCTGGGGGAGATGAGAGTAACCTCTCCTAAAGAACAGGGACTTTAAACAGTGGAGACTGGAATGATTCCCTGGCAGGGTGGGGTGGGTTTTATAATAAATAACTCTGAAATATGCTAGAGTTTTAAATGCTGTTATTTTTATGTCTTTACTGGGACATTCATTATGTCACTTAGATGTGTTTTTTTTTTTTCCTTAAGTTCTTTTTTGTTTTTTTTCTTTGTCATTTATTTATTTATTTATTTATTTTACACTCCAGATTTTATTCCTCTGCCCAATCCACCCTCCAACTCCATACCGCACCCCATACCTCCTCCCCACCCCCTGTCTCCTTGAGGATGTCCCTACTCTTCAACTCTTACCCAACCAGATCTCTAAACTCCCTGGGCCTCCAGTCTCTTGAGGGTTAGGAGCATCTTCTTTGATTGAATCCAGGCCCAGCAGTCCTCTGCTGTATATGTGTTGGGGGGGAGTGGCTCATATCAGCTGTTGTATGCAGCCTGATTGGTGTTCCAGCATCTGAGAGATCTCAGGGATCCAGGTTATGTGAGACTGCTGGTCTTCTTACAGAGTCTCCCTCCTCCTCAGCTTCTTTTAGCCTTTCCCTAATTCAACCACAGGGGTCAGCAGCTTCTGTCCATTGGTTTGGTGGACAAATATCTGCATCTGACTCTTTTGTTGCTTGTTGGGTCTTCTGGAGTACAGTCATGATAGGTCCCTTTTTGTGAGTGCTCGGTAGCCTCAGTAATAGTGTCAGGCCTTGGGACCTCCCCCTAAGCTGGATCCTACTTTGGGCCTGTGGCTGGACCTTCTTTTCCTCAGGCTCCTCTCTACTTCCCTCCCTGCAGTTCTTTCAGACAGGCACAAATATGGGTCAGAGTTTTGACTATGGGATGGCAACCCCCTCCCTCACTTGATGCCCTGTCTTCCTGCTGGAGGTAGGCTCTATAAGTTCCCTCTTCCAACTGTTGGGCATTTCATCTAAGGTCCCTCCCTTTGAGTCCTGAGATTCTCTCACCTCCCAGGTCTCAGTCACTTAGATGTTTTTAAGTAACTTGATATGAGCAGCATTTATTATATGCTATTTTAGAATATAACTCTAATAGCAGGTTGAAAAATGGAGCAGAGAAGGAAAAAACTTGGCACAAGGAAAAATCGAGGAGAGAATTGTCACAATCCCTCCAAGGAAGAATAAAGAAGTAATGGTGGTGATAGAGAGGTTCCAGCGATGTTTCAGTGTGGTATTTATAGGCTTTTGCAATGGCTGGCTATGAGAATTGAAGGCAGAAAGCAGGTGTGACCCTGGGCTTGCTACCTGGGGTGATGCAGCTATTAACTGGGGTGATGTTACTTGAGAAGAATGTTCAGGATGTAGAACATGCATTTATGTTTGGGCATGGGCTCTGGAACACCAGCATAGGAAAGACCCCCAGTCACTCAGCAACTTGGACTTAGAAGAAATTTAACTATTTGAGCTACATTAGTGAGTGATCTTATAATGAATGGAATGGCATTAATGGTTCAAAATAGATCTGTAGACAAGACAATTACTGTAAAGTAGTATCTCTTGAGGCTTCAGAGATGACTCAGCAGTTAAGAGCACTTTCTCTCCTGCAGAGGACTCAGGTTCACTTCCCAGCACTCACATGGTAGCTCACAACCCAGTGCTCTGTACCTTCAGTTTCCGGGGACCTGGCACACTACTCTGACATCTGTGGGCATCAGCCACATACACGGTGCACATACATACATGCAGGCAAAGCACTAACACACATAAGAACTTTTTTAATGAAAAATATCATATCTTGGTATTAATAACATACCAAAGTCTTTCTTAATGTCCCTATCTATAAAACAGAAAAAAAGTAATTAAGCATCTTGAGTTTTTCTAATTATTTTCTAATTAGTGTTCATCATGGATGAACAATAGTTTTACAGACTCGGAGACTAAACAATCACCCTCATAGAGAAGTAAATAAATTGATTATCACTATATAATGGCATGACTGCATTCTTTGTTCCCTTTTCCCAGATGAATTGTATTCTTCCCTGTAAGGTTAATTTTGTGCTTAGAATCCCAAACACCCCGGTCTTCGCAGTAGCCTCACGCAGAAGACATTCTCCAGTCTCTTTGCAGAGAGCCCTAATCTTTCCCACCCATGGTCCTCTCTCACAGCATTTAAGAACACTTAATCATCTATTTTGAGATGTACTCCTTCAGTCCCATAATCCTGGTCCAACTAATCATCTCTGTCTTTTCTATAACAAATCCCTCTAAAGATAATCATTTCAAGTTCCTCATCCTTTTCAATCCTACACCCACCACAACCTAATTTGCATGTGCATCCTTTTGACCTTGGTAAGTATCAATGTGCATCCTTTTGACCTTGGTAACCATCAGCGCAGCATACGGCATGACCAAAGCCAACGGACACTGCACACAATTATTTAACTCAACCTCTTAGCAGCATTAACTTTGTGAGGAGAGCCGACCCCTTCTGTTTGGAACTTTTTTTTTTATCGAGTTGACTTCTGACTCATCATGCTTCCCTGGTGATTCCCAGCCTTTGTGGTTCTCTACTTCCTACAAAGTTGGCAGTTTTCTTCTAGCTCTTCTGTGGTAATTCCCCTAAATATTCTTTGCTGAGCCCATTTATTTTCAGTTCAACATACTCCCAGGGTGATCTCATGTTTTCCCATTCTTCCAACCATTCCCTGTGTGCCTATCGCTCTCGTGTTCATATATCCAGCCCAGGATCCTTTCCTGAGGTATAAGTCAGCATGCCCAGCTATCTTCTGGGCATCCTTAGTAAGGATGGATGACAACACAAAACTGACATACAAATGTATATGTACTTCTTTCCCAAACCTGGCCTTGTGCTCATGTAACTTGGTCACCAGACTATCCACATATATCTCACATAACAGGCACTCAGTGATCAATTGTTAACTGAAATAGGTCGGGGCACAGTCCTAGAAATGACTCAGGAACAGAAGTAATAAATAAACCAGATGACATTATAAAATATACTTGATAAATCAACATTTTTCAAAGAGCAGGATTATGTAAAACAGCCCATGTTTGCATTGAAAAAATCACTTACATAAATGTAAACGTGAATCGATGACGTTTGACATGTCTGGTGAAAATGTTTTGAGAGTGTGACCAAGGATCTCAAACTCCCAAGGTCGACAGAAGATTGAGTGTGGGTATAAGGAGAAAGCAGCACCATCTTCCACTGTGAGCCGTGTCTGCACTGCACTCAAGAAAGCCAACAGCTGCTCTCCCCATTATAGCCCATGTCTTCCTTGTTCAGAACAAGCATGCTGAAGGGAGAAGTCCCAGGACACTCCACGAGAGCTTGCCACACTCAGAGAACAATACATAAATCTAGGCGATGCAAAAAAGATAGATGGCTATAAAATCAACGACTACAATAGCTAGTGTAAAATCTAGTATTGCCAGACACTTTGTAAGTACTTTATGCATATTATTTCATATACTGTATCAGTTGGGTACAATTTCTAGTCCCATTTTACAGATGATAAACATGAGATGCCCATAGGCATATAATCAACCCAAGTAAGTAGTAAGGAACAGAACCACCTTCCAAAAGCAAATCTCCACACTCCGTGCTCGTAGGAATCAACCATAACCATGCCCTATCAGAAGTGGTAAGGAAAATACTAGCCTGGAAATGAGATATAAGAGGGATTCGGCAGAAAGCACACAAGCTGGTCTACACTTAAATAAGCAGGTAGACATCATAGGAGGCAGGTGTTGGCTAAGCCAAAAGATTCTAATTCTTTGACTTGTCTCACTAGGGAACAAGCAGGCTCATAAAGATCACTGTCAGTAGAGGACAGAGGTCCATCTATAAATAATATCAAAGCTAGTCGCACCCTGGGAAAAAGGTGAACCTAGCAAGCCCTTAAAGTCTCTTTGTTCAGAGATCTGTGGTCCTAAACATAGTGCATGGCTCTCATCCCTGACAGTTCACAACCTGCTGCAGAGAATAAGGCAGACACAGCAGAACTCGGGAAAGATAAATCATTAAAAAAAAAAAAAATCTATCAGAGTAATAAAAGAGAGTGGGTCCTCACTCTTCCTCTAAAGATAAATACCTTTCCCTATTTCCTTACCAAGCAATATTAAAGACAGAAATCACACCACACAAAAATGCCATGATAGAAAGTCATATGAAATGCCAAGTAACATGTTAGCCATAAGTCAAGTCTTCATGCACCTGCTTTCCCTTATCAATTGATAGTGGCAAAGAATTTATTTGAGTTGTCTGGACTGTGAAATCGTTTCTCCTCCTCTCCTAGAAGGACAGGATCTAGTTAAATCGGAGATTAAAGAGGTGGATCAAAGTGACCCCTGGCCCTCAAAGCCAGGAATTAGCCACGCCGTGATTGCAGGCAGGCTGCAGGCATGACCTGTCAGATGTGGGTGAAGCTAATCCTTTTGCAAAGCATGACAAGCTTTCTCAAACCCGACTGTGGTGACGCTGAACCAGACTTTCATGCTACATGACCACTTTCCAAAATCCAAAGTCATTTGGCTATTGTATTGAGCATGTGTCATACAACTGTTACACTTGCAGTCAAACACTCAAACTCAGAAGGCTGAGGTTCGCTTTACACCACGGGCCTGTACTTCCTGGTGCTAATCTTGTATAATAAAATATCAGATGATAGCAATATGGAAATATAGGAAGTTGGTGTTCCTCTATAATAAAATGTTGTTAAACAACAATTCCCAAGTTCGTACAATGACACTTCTACTTCATACCCTTAAAAGATGCTCACAGTATACCATCACCACCCTCAGAGACCACAGCTTCTCAATTAAACACCCACGATCCTGAGGCAGTCAGTCCTCTGAGGTTGTGCTGTGGTTCTCACATGCCCACTCCTTACCTTTTTGTAGTCAGAGGAGGACTTCTCACCAGCCAGTGTGGTAAAGATGGTGCCCTGTAAGACAGGAAAGCACAGACACATCAGAGCTCTTCAGAGTGGACAACATCACCTTCGATTTGGCTTCTGGTTTAAGTGCCCCTTATGTCCATTGCCACCAGTTTCCCTGCATTAACATGTGTCTACCCTCTGCATTTCCAAGGCCACTATCCCCAGGTTAGCCCATTTGTTACAGGCAAATGAGGAAATTACTCTCACCTTCATTTTCTTAGACAAAAGTCAAATGATAAAGTCTTCAAAGTGACTTCCATTGTGACCCTGAGCTCTGGAGTAGAGCCTTTTCCTAAGTAAGAGAGAGATTCTACATAACAGTGCCTGGGCTCAGTGTCTCCTGCTTTTTTTTTTTTTTTCACACTCTTCCTGTGGCTGACCTCTTGCCTATACCTGTTGGCATGTATATTTTCTTGGCATTATGTGCCACTTACAAGACTTTCTAGGATCCAGAGTTGTCTAGGAATTTACATACGTAAGGTGGTTCCTCTTAAACTATCTCACAAACACACATGTAGCCATTCCTAGCCACACAAATGGCTCGGAGTTGTAATCTGTTCTTCTTCAGTGCAAAGCTAATGTACATTTCTAATGATTAAATCTGCTCTGTGGCCTGTTTTTATGAGGTAGACAATAGTGAGAGAACATGTCCAGTGGCCATGCAAAGGATAGATGCAAGATTGATAGTGGGAGCAGCTGAGTGCCATGTCACACAGCCCCCATCTGGAAGTCTCTGGTGGAAGGCAGACTTCACATAGTAACCCTACAAAGTGAAGCTCAGGAAGAGGAAGGGAGAAAGGAGAAGGACTCCCACATAATGCAAACCGCATCTTTAGCCCTCAGATGTTGACTGCTGTCTACTCATGTGGCTAAGCCACAGGATTTTCTGCATCAGGTCTTTGAACATTGGAGGCAGATGATTCTCTGTTGCAGAGGAGAGGGGTATGTTACCCACCCCAAGGTGACCTACTGCCCTTCTGAATTCTATGTCCCTGGGACCAATAATATCTCTTTGTCAGCTTCAATTGTAACACAACCCTGTCTTGAGACATTTCCAAACATTTCCTGGGGACAAAGCTACCCCCAGCTGAAAGCGGCAGGTCAGACCTCTAACAGAGCTTGTAGAAATGACCCTGAATTCCACGCGTTGCAACAAGATTTTCCCCAGGAAACAGAAATCTGGTGGCAGGATTCCTCTGCCCACCACTGAATTCCAGTGTCAGTCTCTACTCTAATGAGGAGGCAGGATCTGAGGAAGGCCTGAATTCCAACTGCCAAAGACTCCAAGTGGGGGCGTCTCAAGGACCACAGCTACTAAGCCCCCACGAAGCCCAAGATATCGCAGCAGGTCTGGCAAGATTGCTCCCTGGGCCAAAGCTCTTATTGCAACAGCCTGGTAAACTGAGGAGGGAAATGCCCAGATCCCACAGCGGAAGGAGAGCATGGACTTCTGAAAGTTGCCCTCTGACCACTACACGTGAGCTGTGGCAGGCATATACCCATACTTGTACCCATCTGACACACACACACACACACACACCAACATGCACACTCATGGGAAGAGCAATTTAGAACATGTCTTTATATGTTTGGGGTGTGTGCACATGTTTGGGTATGTGTATGTACATTGGTGCATGTGCATCTAGAGGTCAGAGGTCAGGTGTTTTCCTTGTTTGGTCACCATGATATCTTTCAGGATGGGGGTCTCTCTAAATGTGGAGCTCATCAGTTCAGCTAGGCTGGCTGGCCAGTGAGCTGGGGGAGATCTGCCTAGCTCAGCCTCACCAAGCTCTGACATGCACCTCTGAACCCAGATTTTGCATGGGTGCTGTCTATCCAGACTCAGATTCCTGGGCAATACGGTGATCATGTTACAGACCGAGCCAACTCTCAAGATCCAAGAGACATCTGACACTTCAGACATGAGTGTCGTAATCCTAGGAGAAACGACCCACAAAAGTAAACAATACCATTCATTTCCTTTCTTTAGACTAAGCCCAGGTGAAACGCATTAGGAAAAGGAAAGAGTCAGAAAGGGGCGAAAGTAGCTTCACACAGAAAAAAAGCTGATGCATCCGGCTACAAATGTTGCATTTGTAGAGAGGGACCTGAGCCAAAGGACAGCACACAGTAAAGTCTTAATACCTGGAAAGAGTGCCCGGGGAGTGGCATGGGTCCATGACCGTCCATAGCCCTCATTTAGCTACTCTCTAAGAAGATTTTACTTAGACGGTTGGTCAGTTTCATGTCATTCCCTTCAAAAGACTTGAAGTGGCATCCAGTTTCCTAATTGCAACTATTGTGAATGACTTTAGGTAGGTTTTCTGAACCTTGCCAGAACGCGCTCAGCTTAATTACTGAAATGGAAGACTCGCAGCCTGGTAACGTGCTCACACTGTGACCTTCTTCACTATTGCATCAATATTTTTTCTTCGAAAGGAGAAACCTAACGAGTCACTGCCACGAAAGTTTGCATGAAGGCCATGTTTATCACATTACACAGGCACAACCAAGCAGGGTATTTTTTTAAAATGCCCAGCTTCCAACCTTATTCATGAAATGACCTGCATGGGCTGGACAGTATCTGAGGTTGACAAAGCAATTTCTTCAAATTTGCTTAGAAAGCAAAGTCCTACTTTTGTTTATTTATATCCTGATGTCTAAAATGTCTCTTATAGGATCTGTTTTCAGACTTGGGATTTGATTCTTTTTTTTTTTTTTTAAAA
>NW_022196905.1:91789573-91812104 GCF_008632895.1 Mastomys coucha
AGACCAGGCTGGCCTCGAACTCAGAAATCTGCCTGCTCTGCCTCCCAAGTGCTGGGATTAAAGGCATGTGCCATCACTACCCAGCTTAGGATTTGACTCTTAATGGCTTACCTTAACAGGAAAGGATACTGGAAATGTCATGCTTACGCTTCATTAGTCTCAAATTTATCAGATCTACCCCCTCCCCATAACAGATTTTTTTGTGATATCCTTTTCTCTTAAAAAATAAATAAATTTAAAAGCAGATTTCAATAGGAGGAAAGCAAAGAGACTTGGGTCATGAGGGCATTAGGCATTCATGGTAAAGGAAAAAGATCTGAAGACACACAGGGTCACAGGTTAGATTTCCTACAAAGCAAGCTGTGAAATGGAAATTACATGCAAGGGATATTCTTGGTATGTGTAGTAGGGGAGGCTCGCAGGATGGGGTTGAGGATAGCCATCAGCTGCAGAGTAGGCTCACCAAAGGTCCCAGCCAACCTCATAGGAAGCTCTGAAGATAGGAGATAACCAATGCAAACATGGGACACGAAGCGCTGCCCCAAAACGGGAATATAGTTTGCTGGGTCATGTGACTCTTTCCATCCAAGAGCTGGGAGTACTCCACTAGCCAGAGTGAGGAAATCAGTATGGAACGTGGCTGAGCTTACTGTATTGCACTCTATTTTATCATGGTCTTACCTAGGACAGGCCTTGCTTATAACCTATTTGCTACAGTTAAACATGACTTCTTACTCTAGATGAACATTTGCTGGCCTTTTATGATGTCTTAGACAAAACATCAAGTGGACCACCTACCCAGGAGGCTAAGCCCTAATCCTTGACCCTTCCTAACATGGATCTTTGTTGGCCGTGGGGCCTTTCATTCACTACTCTGAAGTGAGACATCCTACGTCATGTTTCTTGTAGTGCCATAAGGGCCTTTGCTAATACAAAGAGGAGCCTGATTTTATCAGGCACAATCTTTGAAAATTCCTAAGGATGGTGGTTGCTTCTTTCCCCCATCTGCTAATGGAAGTATACTCCACAGAATGCCATGGCTAGCTCTAAAAAATTTTATAGATGGATTAGTTATAGTTGTAGTAAGCTCTCCAGAGAAGATGAACCCATAGGCTATATAGAAACCTAATGAGAAGATACTGTGCAATTTGACTCGTCCCAACAAGATCCCATCTTCAGGCTGGAGAGCCAACCAAGGAAGCCAAAGGTGTAAGTCAACCTAAGTTGAAGGTCTGAGAACTATGGAGCCTGTAGTCTAATACTCCAAAGTCAAAGGCTACAACCCCTAAGAACCCTTGTGAAGGAGAGAAGATCTTAGCATAAAAATTTAAGAGCTAAAGAACCAAGAATCAGGAGCTTTGATGTCTGAAAAGAGAAAAATATGAATGACCCAACTGAAAGAGGGAGACAAAGAGAGAGGGAGGGAGGGAAGGACAGAAGGAGGGAGAGAAAGAAGGAGGGAAAGAGGGAGAGAGGGACAGAGAGAAGGAGAGAGGAAAGGAGGGAGGGAGAGGAAGGGAAGGAGGGAGGGAAGGAGGGAAGGGAGGAAGAAGGAAAGGAGGGAGGGAGGAAAAGAGGAAAAGAAGTAGGGAGAGAAGGAGGGAGGGAAGGAAGAAAGAAAGGAAGGAGGGAGGGAAACAAGGAAGGCAGGTGGGAGGGAGGGAGAGAAGGGGGTTCTGACTCTTCCTCACCCTTTTGTTATCTTCAGACCCTTGGTGGAGTGCACAAAGCTGGTTACACTGGAGAGGACAGATCATCTGTCTTGAGTTGCATGCTCTGTCAGTTATCAGGACATCTGTTTGCCCATCACCACAGGTTGATCACAAAGGGAACATTTACAGGACAGCTTTTCATTTGACTCTGAGATGCATTAACCTGGTAAATTAAAGACTAGAGTGCATAGCCTTGTCTCTCCTGTTGATATTTATAATCATCAGTAAGCATAACTATGTAGGCAGAAGGCACAGAGACCCAGAAGAAAAAGTAATTTGATTTTTTGTTTTGTTTTGTTTGTTTTAAATGTTTTTTAAACTTAGTTCTTGATTAGAAGGATCATTGATAGAATATGAATAATTAATGGAGGTTCAGACCTGCATGAACAGTGAGAGCCCTGAAGGTGAACACTTACCCATTCTCTGCTGGGGATGTTGTACTGGAAGAAGAACACCGAGAAGAGATGCCACATGGCACAGTGCCGTTTATCTCCATTAAATTAGGTGTGGAAAAAGACACTAGGAAACTGCCTTCTCTGCCACTGAGTTATTTCTGCCATCTAATGTCCATAAATATTTAGAAAACAGCAAACACCTAATACTTACTTGATTAAATTGGACAGATCAAGTTACTGAATTATAAAAATTAAAGTATTCAGAGCCCAGATCTCTGGGATGGTGGCATTATGGAATTTTATTCCCTGTGTGTGGATATATATTTGTGAACAGGATGTGTGTCGCTCTTAGCCAGATACCGCTAGACAAGGGCCAGCTGCTTTTGGTAAATGGTCAAATACAATCAAAAGCTAAGAGCCTTTTAAGAGAATGGTACCTAATGATACACATCCATTTGAGGCCTTTAGTCTGCACTTCACAGGTGCAATGGGTGATTCGTCATGTGTCCGTGGATGACGGACCCAGCCCACCCCTATCAGTAACAGTTTGAAATCTCTTACATTTAAAAGGACATGTCCCCAGAGTGCATACTGCATAGCGGCTTTCTTGCTAAGGTGATCCTTCGGTCTCTTCACAAAATAACACATTTCCATTCTGTTCTCATGCCTTAGACTAACATGGATACATATATGCTTTAAATATGCCATGCCCTTCAGGCAAAGTTCAGCATTCACATTTATTTTTTTTAACTGCATAATTATAAACATCAACCAAAGGGGGAAATTATGCACCCAAACAAATGATAAAATTACAGTGTTTTCTTGTAGTCTATGAATACTGAAAATTTCAATTAGCCAAGTGAAAAGCCATTGAATGTGCCAGCAGGATTTATATACCAGACTAATGACCATCATCTGCATCCTATTTAGCTAATGAAGGCTTGGAACACTTGTGGATAATTAAGGGAAAGCTGATGGGAGGAAATTCGAACCATGGAAAGATCAAATCTATTTATGTCTGCATTTAAAACTAAACACACTTAATAGGTCATTCAATCAAAGCATAATGTCTGTTCATCGCATAAGTTATGTCTCCAACATAGGCCCCAACCCAAGAGTCATTCCATAAATATTTAACACCCGCTATGTGCCTCTGACCTTACGGATTACCATGGCAGCACTATGATTCCCTTATGTTTTTCTTGCCACTTCTCTTCTCCACCATAATTAAATGTGTAGCTCTGATTTTCTGTTTAGACAGAAACTACCACCTGTGTATCATGACACACACACAGCATGGCTGGAATCTAGGGACCTGATAGGAACTGCCATCCACCTGTGTATCATGACACACACACAGCATGGCTGGAGTCCAGGGACCTGATAGGGACTGCCATCCACCTGTGTATCATGAGAAGCACAGTATGGCTGCAGTCCAGGGGCCTGATGGGAACTAGCACCCACTTGTGACAGACACAGCATGGCTGCACTCTGGAGGACCAATAGGGGAAGTACAGATGTGCAATGGCTACCTACATTTTTCTCAGTCCTAGAAGAACCCCTCAGGGGCAGGTAGGTGTCAGGCTCATGAATAGATGGTGTCCATTGGGGAACATTAGAGTGAAGACAAAACCCTGATACCAGGAGCAGCTAGAACAGGACTCCTGACCCACTGAGCTCCACTGATTTCACTGCGTAGAGTTCCCGTCATCTCATTTAGTCCATGTGCGTTACTAGCCCACGTGAGTAGGGAGATCTAAAAGCTCAGATTCAGGATGCTATCGTCACTTCTAACAAGTTTCCCCTTAGCAGAAGTGATGCCTAATGGCCTGTAATTTTAGGACCTATTCCTATGATGAAAAATATGGTGCCCATTGTTTGTAAGCCATGCTTTATGTGTAGTGATGTGGTTTACATATTAAAAACACTATGATAGAATAATTTGACATAATTACATAGAAAAGAAAATAATGAAAAATTTCAGGTTACAAACCCCCTCTCCAAAACAATTTTTAAAAAATGACTTTTTCTACTATGACAAGTGTATTCAGCAACTAGTTGTGTCTCATTCCTATCACATTAATAGAACTGAAAATATAAATTATATATAAATTATAGGCTATTATCTGAATATGAGGGCAAACATATAATGTTCTTCTTTCTCAATTTGGGTCACCTTATTCATTTTCCTGCAAATTTCAGTATTTCATTTCTCTCTATATCTGAATGAGTCTCCCTATGTATATGCATCATATTTGCACAATCCACTCACTAGTGGATAGACATCTAGCCTATCTCCTATCATAAATAGAAGTAACAATAAACAAGGATGTGTAAATATCTCTGTGGTAGGATATGGAAAGCTTTGTGTACATGCTCAGGGGTAGTTACAATATAGGATAGTTATATTTTAATATTAAGCCATATGGTAGTTATATTTTTGACATTCTAAGGAACATCCGATGGGTCTCCATAATGGCTTTATAAATTTGCACTCTCACCAGCAGCACATAAGGATTCCTTTTTACCCACAATCCTTTTCAACACCTTTTGGTCAGATGCCACCATTGTGGTTTGGGTAAGGGTATCTCAGAGTAGCCTTGCTTTGCATTCCTTTGAAACCTAGGGATATTGAACATAGTTATATTACCTTATCGGAATCCTCTCATTTCATTAGCCCATTTATTTGTGGGTAGTTTTGTTTCCTTGTTGTTTAAGTTTACATTTCTTTATAAAGTCTAGATATTGGTCCCCCAAAACCAATAGCCAATATTATATTAAATGGAGACAAACTGAGAAGATGTCCTCTAAAATCAGGAATGAGACAGGGATGCTTACCCCTCTTTCTTAAATATAGAGCTCAGAACCTTAACTAAGCAATTAGACAAGAGAAAGACATAAAAAAGATAAAAAAAATATATGGAAGGATGGAAGTAATTATTCTTATTTGCAATGTGATTCTATACTTCAAAGATACTATAGAATCTAATAGAAATTTACTAGAAAACATTTAGATCTAATACACAACTTACGGTGGGACAAAATATCAACATTACACACACACAGTAGCCTTTATGTACCTATGTACCTCTATAACCACAATGAGCTCTCACAAAAAGAAACTGGGGAAATTTTCTCATTCATAGTAATTCCACACAATGCCTGGGAGTAAACCAAGAAGGTAAAGGTGTGTCTGTCTAGGGCCCTGGGTGGGAAAATGGAAGACACAAGAGGATGGAAAGATAACCATATTCCTAATTGAAGGGTTAATAACATGAAAATGGCTACCTTCCAAATTTAATCTACAGATTCAGTGTAATACTCATCAAAATTCCAATTCATACCTCACATGCATAGGAAGAGCAATCTAAGAACACATATGAAAACACAAAAGATCACAAATAGAAACAAACAAAGCAAAGCAAAATAACAACAAACAACCTTAAGAAGTAAGATCCCAGCTGGAGTTATCACAGCTCCTGATATGATGACGCTATGACAACCTTAGTCTGGCATAAACAAAGACAATGAAACAGAGGAGAGGACCCAGAAATAAACCAATTAAAGTTGCAGCTGCCTAATTTTTGACAATGATAACAAAACCATTGCAGTAAAATAACTGATTCAATCAATGGTGCTAGCAAAACAGGAAATTTACCCTTGGAAGAGTGAAATTCGATCAGGATCATTTATCTTGTGGTCAATGTAAAGTGGATCAAAGGCCCTTAATTTAAAATCTCAGATGTGGAAAGTACCAAAGGAAAACATACTTTTCAGGATACTGGGCAAGAAAGAACTTTATGAGCAGAACCCCAAGGGCTCAGAACTGGTCCCAAGAATCAAGAGATAGGGTGACGTGAAATTTGAGTTTCGAGACAACAAAGGAAACTATTAGCAGAGCAAACACAACCCCCAGAGTGGGAAGAAAGACTGCCCTTGCCACTGTATGTCAGAGCAGGCTAACACTAAAGGTTCCTTAGGAATGAATGCCCAAGCCACAACTCAGGACACTGACTTCACATGTCCTTCTAGGGCAGGTTCTGGAGAATTCTACTCTAGGACTATGAAATTTGTTTAGAACAAACGAAAGGGGGGTTGGGGACATGGCTCAGTGGGGGAAAATGCTTGCTGCCTAACCCTGGGGATTGGCGATCAGATGCCCTACTCAATGTCACCTGCATTGTCCTTCCAGTCTCAAATGATAGTCACCTGACATAGGATGTGCTAAATGGAGAAGGGACAGGGACAAAAGGGAAATGCAGAGGGTATCTATACAGAGTAGTGTAGGAAACCCACACTCAGATGGTATGTAGATTTCCATCTACACCTTTTGGTTAACTTTAAACAATAGGACCATATCAATGACTTTAAAGGATTATTACCCAACATTTGGGGATTCAAATCCCTAATGCCCCATAGACTCATTCCTTTAGCAGTATTGACAGGTAGGTGAATTATCTTCTGTCCTGGACTGTAAGCTGTAAAGTCTCAATTGTCTGCTCTAGTCTACAGTTGAATACAGCGATATGAGTAGGACTGGAAGCAGAGGGGAGACTTCATAAATGTGTGTTAACTGTATGACGAGTGAGGGGAGACAGAAATCAAAGGGAAGAAGGGAATATCTGGTAAAGCAGCAGGAGAGGAAGGAAAAGCAATAGTACCCGGAGGAAAATAGCCTGTCTTGGAACAGAGACTAATAAGCCAGATTCTAACCCCTGAAAGACATGCAACTGTATCTGAAAATAGTCTTTGCAAGTAGCCCAATTAAAACAAAGGCCATGCACTTGAGAGATGGCACAGTGGTTAAGAGTACTTACTGCTCTTATAGAGGATCCGGGTTCAATTCCCAGCACCAGCATGGAAGCTCATAACTGTCTGTAACTTCAGGGGGATCAACACCCTCATACAGACATACACACAGGCAAAACACCAATGCACATGAAATAAAAATGAACACATCATTAAGATGAGACTATGAGAGTAGGTTTTCATCCAAGATGATTGGTGAGCTCATAAAGATGGGAAAGCTACACACAGGCACAGAGAGGAAAACAGGGTGAATCAACTGGGTGGTGATACAAGAAGTATGACACAGCCACCGAGAAACACTGTGGGGCACAGTCAGGAACACGCTGAGGGCACAGCCACAGAGGAACACTGTGGGCACACAGAGGGACAGCCACAGAGGAACACTGTGGACACAGTCAGGAACACGGAGAAGGGACAGCCACAGAGGAGCACTGTGGGCACAGTCAAGAACATGGAGAAGGGACAGCCACAGAGGAGCACTGTGGACACAGTCAGGAACACGCAGAGGGCACAGCCACAGAGGAACATTGTGGACACAGTCAGGAACACGCAGAGGGCACAGCCACAGAGGAACACTGTGGACACAGTCAGGAACACGCAGAGGGCACAGCCACAGAGGAACACTGTGGGCACAGTCAGGAACACACAGAGGGCACAGCCACAGAGGAACACTGTGGGCACACAGAGGGACAGCCACAGAGGAACACTATGGACACAGTCAGGAACATGGAGAAGGGACAGCCACAGAGGAGCACTGTGGGCACAGTCAAGAACATGGAGAAGGGACAGCCACAGAGGAACACTATGGACACAGTCAGGAGCATGGAGAAGGCACAGCCACAGAGGAGCACTGTGGACACAGTCAGGAACACGGAGAAGGGACAGCCACAGAGGAACACTGTGGGCACAGTCAGGAACACGCAGAGGGCACAGCCACAGAAAAACACTGTGGGCACAGTCAGGAACACGCAGAGGGCACAGCCACAGAGGAACACTGTGGACACAGTCAGGAACATGCAGAGGGCACAGCCACAGAGGAACACTGTGGACACAGTCAGGAACACGCAGAGGGCACAGCCACAGAGGAACACTGTGGGCACAGTCAGGAACACACAGAGGGCACAGCCACAGAGGAGCACTGTGGGCACAGTCAGGAATGAGGCAGCTGCAGGGAAGACCTTTACTCAGAGTTTCAGAGGAAGAAACAACACTTTGATTTGGGACCTCTAGACAACAGGACTTTTGAATTTCTGTTGTTTTAAAACCCGCAGTTTGTGGCTCATTTTACAGCAGAGCCATCAACGAAACACAGGAACTATGAACCAGGGACATTATGTTTTAGTGGCTGGTGATTTTTCATTGTGAAGGACCAGCTAGTAAATTTTTCAGGCTTTGAAGCCCATGAGGTTTCTGTCATATCTACTTAGCTCTCTGCCACTATAGCTTGAAAGGGCTTAAACATGCTATGCAAATGAGAAAGCTTATCTATATTCTAATACAGTTTTCATCTGACATGAAATAACATTCCCATTTCTCTCCGTTTTTCAGGTTATTGAAAAATGTCAAAATCATACTTGCCTCATAACCCATGCAAAAGTAGGCATGAGACATGTATGTCCACCTTTAATATAGATCTGAGAATAAAAAATAAAGAAAAAAAAGCTGGTCCAGGCTGGGTTCCATTAATGATTTCTGTAACATGGTTTAAATCAGTGCCTTTTTTTCTTCCAAGGAGCATAGCAAGCATTTTCCTGGTCACCTAGAAAGCTAATGAATGGATGATCACATACCTTCAAATGTGTTGTCTACAGTAACAGGATATCCCACGGCACTATTGACTGTCTCCTACTCACAGAAATGAGCATCTCTATGAAGGCCAGAACCGCAGTCCACTAAGTCACAGAACCAGGGCAAGGTAGAAAGAAATATATGAGCCCTTCATCAGCTCCACCTTCAGTGCGAGGACAAAGCTCTAAGTAGCCAGGGATATTCTGAGGTAAACAGCAAATATTTGTCATTTAAGGTCACATTTGATGCCAGGCTATTGCTGAATCAAGAGTTTTTACTTCTAGGGAAGGCTCTGCATTAGGACAAGCCCGCTGCTGAGACCAGGGCTGCAGTTCCCTCCCTAACTCATCCAGATAAGCATTCATCATCTGCTAACACACCTTTGGCCATCGTTGGTTGTGGCTGAGGTGCCAGCAGCTGACAAGCATTAAACATTCCCTTGCATGCAGACATACCCTCACACTCATCGCCAGAAAGAGCTGGAACTCTGCCACTGACCTATGGAGAAGCTGGATGAGAGCTGACAGCTATAGACGCTCAGGTCTGGCGCAAGGTAAGGCTAAAAAAGAAAGAAAGGGAGGGAGGGAGGGAGGGAGGGAGAGAGAGAGAAACAGGGAGGGAGGAAAGGAGGGAGAGAAGGAGGGAAGGAGGGAGGGAGGAGGAGAGAGAGAGGAAGAGAAAGAATAGAGAAAACAGTTCACAAGAGGAAATATCAGTGGCTAACGCCGCTGTGTAGTGCTGAGTCGGGCTGCGTGGCACTGAGTGGGGCCATGTGGCGCTGCATTGGGGCTGCAAAGCTTCCAGAGATCTGAAGCAATACTCTTGAAAACCAGTGTGGATCCTTCCAATTATCACCTAAGTCACATGTCCCTAAAATGTAGAGCTGCCCTCCCCCAAGTTAAGCACTCCAATCCCACCTCATCCCTAAAACGGTGCCATTTCCCATGGAGCCTTTCTGTCTCTCCAGAAGCAACTCTCTAGCCTTCTCTTAAAAGATGTTTACATGAAAGCATGGGCAGGACCAAAGGATCCCCTCCCAGGAGCGGAACTGATCGATGAAGAGCTATGGTCTCAAATTGCAGCTACCCTCCGCAGCATGATGACAGAGACCTGAACTCCCAAACTGCAAACCCACACAATATCATACCAGGGGCGTTTCTAGGACTTCACACGATGTGTTCTCAGTGGCTAAAGCTACTATTGTGATTTCTGAGAATCCTGGACATGTATCTAACTCTGTCTCCGGGCACATGTTCTGCAGGAGTCACAGAAGCCTAGTTCCAGGAATAGACCTGTGTACCAAAGCCCGTAATGGAGGCTGTGGAGACAGAGGGAAAGCTCCAATTTCGTTGGGACCCGAGTAACAGAAGAGCAAATGACTAAGGTCAGAGAAGCACTGGCTCTCGCTTCCTCAAATGATCTTAGGATTATTATACAGTGGCGATGTCTCTGCTCCTCATTAAGGTGCATGGAGAGTGACAGGCACTGTGATACCTGAGAAGAAAACAGAAGATTATTTTCAACACCCTCTCTCCCTCTCTTCCTCTTTCCCTCTCTCCCGCTCTCCCTCTCTCCCTTTTTCCCCTCTCTCACACACACAGTGCTCAAAAGTCTGAAACACTTGGCAAAAACAATCAAGGGGTTTCTATATTTCTCCCTCTATAAAAGTATAATCTTCTCTGTAGCAGGAGATAAAATACAGAGAAATAACTTCCAACTTAACTAACTATACGATGCCATAGCCGCGATCTGAGCTGGGGAGTGGGAGGATCAAAATACTTTAGTCTCAAGTCCAGATTCCTGGGCTTGATTAAAAGATTCTCAAGGGAGATGGGGTTGAAACTATTGACAGCCTTGGGCAAGGAAGCTGATGGTACGAGTGTTGGGGGCAGGGATGGGTAACCAGAAGTTTTATAATCCTTTTGTCTTCATGTTAATGCTGTACCCTACTATACCTAAATAGCTCCACCCTTAAAGGGGGGAAGGCAGCTGTTAGTTTACAATTCAACTCACAAAATAGTGAGTAAATTGGGGAGATGAGGACGAGGAAGAGGAGGTCAAGTGAGAAAGCCATTTTCATAATTACTGGCTATTACCAACCATGTAAAATGGACACGCAGCAAGAGCAGAGCATGCAAGATCCAACAGGATGGGTTTTTGTTTAAAAGCCCTGCACTGTCATTAGCAAAGAAATGGGGATGCACCATGATCTCAGGCTCCCTTAGTGGTGGTTTGAAAGGAAATCAATGGCTACATAACTTTACTGAACATCAGAAGTATAAATAAAAAGCCTGGCCTTGCCATAAGTATGTGAGTACTCTAACAGATCCAGTCTCTGCCCTAGATGTAAACTACGGCATCTTCCATTCTTCTGAGTTCATTCCACCTGTGTGGACTCCGTCCCCCAACCTTGTTGCTTGGGAGTGACTTGGTTCTGTAAGCAGCCCCGACAGGCTGCAAGCTGGAGTTGAGCACCTGCTGTGTGAAGGAGTCCTGACTGCTGCTCCTTAGATCATAGACTTAGCAAGTCTCTTACTTATGTTAAAAGGTTTACAGGATCTTCCTTTCAAGATCTCCTTCTGGTCTGGAGTTAATGGATTCTCTCCTGTTTATGTTATATGGGCAAGTGTCGAATTCCTCTGGGTCTGGTTCCCAAGCCTAACTATAAATACTGAGTGAATTACAGTAAAGCTCTCTCTTATCACTTCTACCTGGCGTCTGTGTCTTTCCTTACTGTTTGCTCCCACAGATAATTGTTCGTCCCAGTCCTAGAGCACCTGTATAAGATCTTCAAGAGAAAAGCCACTGCCAATGATTCATGGTCCTCTGGGGCTTGCTGAAATCCCTGTTGATACTGTTATTGCTGCTGCTGCTGGTGGTGAGGTGATAGTGTTTTTCTTTTATTCCTCCCACTCCCCCTCCCTCTCCTCCCCTTCCCCTTCTTTTCCTCTCCCTCCTCCTCCCCCCTGCTCCTCCTCCCTCCGCTCCTCCTGCTCCTCCTCCTGCTTCTCCATTCTTTTCTAACTATTATAGATCCATTTATTCAAGCAACCATCAAATAAGTGAGGACCAGGTTGGATTCTGGGGTGCATGAAAGGTTAGATGAATGTGTGGTGTGATCGCTCACCTTGGTTGTCAACTTGACTTACATCCACAACTAAAACACAAAAACAGAGGGCACACCTGTGAAAGATTTTTGTTTAATTCGAAGCAGGGAGAAGCACTTTTAATCTGGATTTCTGAGGTAGGAAGACATGCCTCTAACCTGGATCTTTAATGCAAATCTAATCTGGGCTATACCTTCAACTAGAAGCCCATATATACATGTCATTTCTTGAAGGTCCCTGTATTAGTCACATATATATACACACACACATAACAGCAGTTGTAACATTTTGGGGGTTAAGTCTTTCATAGGGCTGCCTAAGACCATCAAAAATATCAGATATGTACATTATGATTCCTAATAGTAGCAAAATTACAGTATTCTGCATATCAGATACTTACAATATGACTCATAACAGCAGCAAAATTACAGTCATGAAGAAGCAATGAAATAATTTTATGGTTGGGGGGTCACCACATGAGGAAGCTTATTAAAGGGCTGCAGCACGAGGAAGGCTGAGAACCACTGCTATATAAGGACATGGAAGAAGGAAGCTTTTGTTCTTTGCCTGCTCGATCTTGCCCTCACTAGCAAGTCTGTCCCTTTACTGGCATTAGAGCCTATTTCTCTGAGATTCCAGCACACACTGAGGACCGGCTGAGACATTTGACTTTGCTGAGCAACTACTGGATTCTTGGCCTTTTTGTTCACAGCCAGGCATTGTTGGATTAGCTGGACTGCAGTTTGTACGTCATTTTAATAAATCCCATACATATATACATATACATATATATATACACACATATATATATGAAATCCATTCTATGGGTTCTGGTACTCTAAAGCATCTACGGGTTACAACCATTGGAAAACACATATTTCTAATGGTCTTAGAAACCCCCAACTGTAAATTTATTTCTGTTGCTATTTAGTAACTGTAATTTTGCTAGTGAGTGGTGTCTCTGTTCCTAAGGCCATAAGAAATGTATGTTTTCTGGTGGTCACAACCCACAGGTTGACAACGGCTGCTCTAGAGAACCCTGACTAATACAGGGGCCTTCAAGAAATGGTGGATGACTATGGTAAGTTTCTTGTGTTCTTTGGAGAAGGTCTACTAAGTTCTGTCCTTGGTTTCCTCTCTTCCAAGTCTTTCCTGTTGTTCTTCACAGCAATTCTGTGTCTCATACACACTCGGTAACAATCTTTTACATACTGGCTCATCTTCCTTAGATCATGTTGCTTCTCCCAGTGAGGATCATGGAAGCCAGACTAGACCATACCCTCATTCCCATTCTAAATGGCTCAGCAGCCTTAGTTATTCTTTGGAGATCCATTGGCTTGTTTTAAAGACTCTTAAAGGAGTAAATACTTTTTAAAGGCTTATTGAACATGGACACAATCCACCTGCTTCTATGCTACTAGTCATGTAAGAACCATTTTAAGTGTGTTTGGCCATCCCCTTCCAAGCTTCAAATTCATTGTTTCTAGATGACAGTTAAATATGCTCTCTAAAATGTTCCATGGGCAGCCGGGCGTGGTGGCGCACGCCTTTAATCCCAGCACTTGGAAGGCAGAGGCAGGTGGGTTTCTGAGTTTGAGGCCAGCCTGGTCTACAGACTGAGTTCCAGGACAGCCAGGGCTACACAGAGAAACCCTGTCTCAAAAAACTAAAAAAAAAAAAAAAATGTTCCATGGGCATCTATGACTTGTCTAAAACTGAGCACATATTCTCCTATCCCTATATTCCTATCTTGTTCATAACTTGGTTAACAGTGAATTCATTCGGTCACTTTTTCAACCACAGTGTGTTCTTTGACTCTTCTCTCCTCAGCCATCACATGCTATCACAGAAAAATGCTTGTCTTAGGGTTTCTGTTGCTATAAAGAGATACCATGACCACATCGACATTTCACAGGGCCTGGCTCACAGTTCAGAGGTTCAGTCCATTATCATCATGGTGGTAAGCATGGCAGCATGCAGGCAGACATGGTCCTAGAGAAGGACCTGAGAGTTCTACATTCAGATAGGCAGGCAGCAGGAGGAGAACTGGCCTGAGCTTCTGAGACCTCAGAGCCACGCCCACAGTGACACACTTTCTCCAAAAAGGCCACACCTCCTAATAGTGCCGCTCCCTAAGGCCAGCACTCACACATATGAGTCTATGGGGGCCAAATCTACTCAGGCCAGCACTCTGCTCTTAATTATGAAGATGTTTTCCTATTGCCACATTTGTATCCTTTCACCCCTTGCTTAATTTTGTGTCTTTTTTTCATTCTGAGCACTGACACATGAACATTCACCTAAAACAAATTTGATTTTGACCTTTGCCAAGGTGAAGACTGCTTTCTGGCTCCCTGATGTCATGTTTGTGATGTCCCTTCCCTGAATTAAAAACAAAACAAACAAAAAAGAAAAAAACAAAAACAAAAACAAAAAAAAACAGTGTAGCTGCTTCCAACTGTTGACACTCTGTTCCTTATTTCATTGGGCATTTCCCATACATATCCTGTAATTCATCACACTGACCTTGGAGCTCTGGACAAGCTAGGGACACCTTCAAGACCTTGTATGCACACTACTGGCTTCTCTCTGCATAGAGGCCCATCTTTTCTCTCTTGGCAAAGTCTGACTTCCTTCTACAGAGATTTTTCCTGACTTCCCCCAAATGCTATCAGCAATCTCCATCTCTCTAGTCTTAGTCCTAAAGTCTACCATTCTCACATATTTATAATACATTATAATTCAGAAAGATCCTGAAAACCTTTCCAGATGAACTGAAAAGTCACTGGGTTCTCGTGGGAATGAGGTAGGTACAGCCTAGCACATGGTGGCTCATCATGTGCTGCTCAATAAAATAAGGAGTCTCTGGTTTACTAGTCAAAGGTCGCTTAGAGATACTGTCAGCACCGCCTCTATGTGACAGTTGAAGCCATGGTTATGATTGAGAACGCCTAGGTAAATACATAATTATAAGCAGTGATAGAAGGAGGCAAATCCTGGCAAACACCAATCTTTACTAACATTAAAAATGAGCCAAGCTAGCTAAAGGAACTGAGACAAAGCAGGCACTTTAGTGGGAGTAGAGCCAGATAATGGAAGTCACAGCAGCTAGCCAAGGACAGCACTTCCAGAAGGAAACCCTCCCCAGTCCGCTAAATTGAGGCTGAACCCCTTCTGTCTGTTCCCACCTCATAACACACTTGCTTGTCACGGAATGCTTAACTGTCCACTCTCTGAAACATGCCTGGATTGCTTCCTCAAAGGCAGGGACTCTGTCCCACTGACAGAACAACGTTTACATTTGCCACCGTCCATAGCACATACCTTGTGTTCGGTGAGTCGCTGTTGGGTGATTGAAGGGGCTTATGGTCACATACAGGAGCGAAATGCAGCTAAGCACTCACAGAACAGAAAGGTTAAAAGATTCTTTTGAAACATCCCTATATGAACGCATGACATTCATTGGATTCAGACTGGAAGGTCCAAGAATCTGAGATTAAATGAGGAGCTGGTCTTCCTCCTGGATTAGTTGCCATAAAGATGGATAATGAATGGGGCTCAACAGCTGAGAATACATTTCATCCAATGGTTTATTACCAAGTGGCACCCCTAAGAGCTGGAAAATGTAGCATCTCAGAATTACACCAGCAAAGAGTGTCAACCTGAAGCCAAGGAACTAAACACCATGTCTTGGTGATCTTAAAGTTATAGCTATCATTACCCCACACACATAAATACCCTGTGTTTAAAGAGGCGTCAAAAAATAGGGCAATATATTGTCATCAGAAGACCCCAGCTTGCTCTTAAAGATGGGGTGCTCTGGTGATAAATCCCCAGACAGATGCCTAGAAGAGACCCTCTGGCAGATGGCTACGGTTTTGCTTTCAGATTCACAAATGAGTGGAACTTCTAATAAGAACGGCCGGCACAAGCCCCCCTCCTCAGGCAGCCAGGGAATTAGAAGGGATGCTCTTCGGCAAGTTGGTAGAGTGGCTGAAAACTGAAATTTAGCTACCCCAGTTCTTTACAAAAACAATAACAATCAGAAAATCATTTTCTTTCAACTCTCCTGTTTGAGTTTCCAGAATGTATCAGTCAGCCATATTCATGGGGACTGTCAAGCAAAAAGGATGTAAAGAAGAACTTGGCCCTGTTTCCAAGCCTCGTGCCTAGGAAAATGCACGTGGATAAAATCCTTTCCTTCTGGCCTGTGACTGGCATCCTCAGGACACATGTGAACTGTGATTGGACTTCATAAACTGGCTTTCTCAAAGAGATTTGAAAGTGTGCATACGTGTGTGTACATGTGTGTATATATGTCTATGAATGTGTATATGTATGTGTGTGTATGTATGTGTGTTTGTGTTTGGTTTTGTTTGCTTTATTTTATTTTTTGTTATTATTGTTTTTCTTTTTAAGTTCAGAACATTTGGAGAACTGTTTTCCAACTTGGCACAACAAAATACAATGGGCCCATTCTGTCTCTTGTAGAGTACTGTTTATTCTCCAGAGTAAACCCACCTCTGGGAGACTTTAAGACCTACTATTTGTCACAAAGAGTGAGGCTAGAATTCAGGACAATTATCATTTTGTTGTTTAATCAAAGAATTCTACATTTTGAGGGCAGGTGTAACTGCTCAACTTTGTTCAAAGATAGAGGAGTTCTCCGTGTTAGAAAAATCTCATATGTAAAAGACACAATGAACCCTAAAACATACATGCAAATTAACAAAAAAGATATAGTTAATCAGAAGCACAAAAATATTCTGCTCCAAAGACAGACCTTCATTACTAAACCTGTTTCTTCAACTGGAAATGAAAACCAACGGTGTCACCTCCCAGTGTTTTCGGTCTTAAATACAATTGTGATGCCAAGTTCATGGTGCAGGTAACTTAGCAGACACTAAACAAATGTTGCTCTCTTTCCTCCAGAGTCTCTTAAGAAAACCAGACTTCAGAGGGAAGTCTATCTGTCAAATAATGTCCAAAACAGCTCAGATAAATTAAAACCACTAATGAATTAAACAATAACATAAATACTACATCCCATGCAGATACCATATTTTATCAATAAAAGACTACTGTGTCATAGCCCATTGTGTGTTGCCACGACAACACATAGAAAATATGAAAATACAGTCATATTTTCATTAGGAAAATACAGTAAGTATCCTGAATTTTACATACAAACAAAGAAACTATATTTCTTCTTGTTAGTTGAGTTGTCTTCTTGAGAGAGAAAAAGCCAGGGAGATGCGAGCCAGAGCCAGAGCCGAGACGGTGCTGCACTGAGTGCCTTTAAATTCTGGTTTATCTAGTTCACAGCAATAACAAGTGTCTGAGGGAGAAAGGTGGTGAAGGAAAGAGAGGGTATCTGGAGGGGAGGGCTGTATTTGAGGGTTCATCTCTTTCTTTTCAGAACCACTCTTAATTCCCATCTCACCCTGTATTTGAGTACAGAAAGTATGTACTTGAAAACTCTAGCAGAAACTTAGCCAGTAGTTCTAACAGGTCAGGTGTAGCAGCCCTGAGACACTGCTCCTGACCTCTTATATTTGTGACCTATAGCGACATTTAGTGGTAGTTCCCTAAACTGCAACCAAGGTGCCCTGAAGGGTTGGACCTCTGCTGGGAATAATTTAACCAAATTTTCCCTCACCCCCGCTGAGAGATGTCACCATAGCACTGCCGGCTAGACGGTTTTATTCTATGGCTAGACGGTTGGTTTTATTCTATGGCCCTCTGAGGCAGTGGCCATGGTGGGGGCAGTTAAGACTGCTACAATCTTATCATTTTCTGTGTATCTTTGACTTCATGATAGAATCCTATTGCTGGAAGAGACCCGAGGGATTATCGAATCAAGTTCTTTCATTTTAGATTATAAAAACAGCAGCTCAATATGGTAGCCCAAGGTCATGCAATTGGGTAGTCTCATTTAGAGTCCTGAATGCTCTGCTTTCTCTGCAAAATGATTTTGTTGTTCACACAACAGTCTGGAGTGTTGGCTCTGTGTATTTTCACCATGTTCACTGCATACTAAGTAAGGAAGCAAACATATTGAAAGGCTACATAGAGCTCTGTAGAAGGCTTGAGGTGAATTAGGGAGTCATAGGCAAGTATCAAAGTCAATGAAACTTAATAGTCCCCACTTGCTCTCCTAGGATGACTCTGTGCACAGATACAGTTGTCCCCTCTCAGTCAGAGAAACCAGGGCAGAAAGAGTTCTTTATAATTAAAAAAAAAAAAAAAAAGCAAACCGGAAAGTAAGTGTAGTCATGAACTGTGAGTCAGCTTGAAAGATAGTAAACTGAGCAATGTTAGAACCATGTTCGGAAGATGGCAAAGGAAGTGGTTATTGGAAAACGACACAGGGAAGAAGCAACCAGAAGACAAGACACAAGAAACTCAAACTTCCAGTTTCCACAGTGGGTTTCAGGAGAAAATACTTAAAGCTGAAAAAACAAATACAAAGGTGGGGAGGGGGCAGGTCCAGGTGACAATCAGAGGGAGGAGCTGAAGTGGGAGTCATGAGGATCCTGCATCAGTCGGAAAGATTACTGTTGCCTTAGCCTATGAGGTTTGTAGAAAATTCAGTGCCCTAAAATGTGTTTTTCTGCAGTCTAACAACCTATAAGGCTGATTTAAGAACTTCAACATAATTACAGTACACCACTGGAAGATATTACTTTCAAAGTATATATACAAGAGACAATTGTGTTTTATAAGCAGCTCTGAATTAGCAGCCAACTTCACACAGTGATAGACTTATACCATTCTGATAGGATACTGACCATCAAGTACAGGACCACACTAAAATAATGCTCATGTACCTATAACTAAAAGAGTGGCCAGGAAATACACGTTCATATATTTGGGCTGAAATAGAAAGTATCTGTGGCTATGTCCATCACTCTGTGTGTTTCTCCTCTTTGGCTGAGTCGTTGAATTATCCAACCAGGATCACGGTGTGGGTATGCTGGTACAGTGCAGCCAGGATCACAGTGTGGGTATGCTGGCACAGTGCAGCCAGGATCACAGTGTGGGTGTGCTGGTACAGTGCAGCCAGGATCACAGTGTGGGTGTGCTGGTACAGTGCAGCCAGGATCACAGTGTGGGTGTGCTAGCACAGTGCAGCCAGGATCACAGTGTGGGTGTGCTGGTACAGTGCAGCCAGGATCACAGTGTGGGTGTGCTGGCACAGTGCAGCCAGGATCACAGTGTGGGTATGCTGGCACAGTGCAGCCAGGATCACAGTGTGGGTATGCTGGTACAGTGCAGCCAGGATCACAGTGTGGGTGTGCTAGCACAGTGCAGCCAGGATCACAGTGTGGGTGTGCTGGCACAGTGCAGCCAGGATCACAGTGTGGGTATGCTGATACAGTGCAGCCAGGATCACAGTGTGGGTGTGCTGATACAGTGCAGCCAGGATCACAGTGTGGGTGTGCTGGCACAGTGCAGCCAGGATCACAGTGTGGGTGTGCTGGCACAGTGCAGCTGCTGTGATGCCGGACCACCAAGTCCATTCACTCTTGCTACTTGGAATGTTGGCAGGTAATGGAAAGCCAATAAATTACTCTCTAGAAATCAAGCCAATAGGGAAGCCTAGACCAGGCTGCCTGCCATTCCCCTAAAACTCAAGATGCAAATCAACTTTGGGGCCAATTTTCTCAAGACATGGCAACTCCATATACTACTACCCATCGATTCTGAACACCCCAAGGAATGGCTGAAGCCTACCCTGGAAGAGGCTACCCCACTTCCACCTGTCTTCACCTAGAGGTTGGTCCTGTCAAGTTCCAAATAAGAGGCCCAAAGACAGAGCACTTTAGCAGACTGCACAGGATAAGCTGAAGGAGGCTAAGAAAGACTACGAAACAGGAGAAGTCTCTCATTTTAAGGGTCTTTCCCTTTCTTCACTGAAGGTTTCCATGTGGCAGGAAAGAATGTCACACAGACACAATCAAAAGAATCTGCACTGTCTTGCTACACTTCCCTCTGCTCCCAGCTTGTTCCCATTAGCTCTTACACATCATACTGCTGCAGGAGCACCCACCGCAGCACAGCTTTTCCCGTGTCTTTGCTCACTGTTTACGCAGCCCTCATCATACGAACCTACTGTGTGCTTTCTCCTTGTGTCTTTTGTTATATGGATCTATAGATATTATATCTATAATATATATTATAGATAGTTTGTATATATGTATATATAATATACACTATAGTTTAGTATACTGTATATATTCTATAGAATAGTATATTCTATAGAATATATACACTTTATACATACACTATATATACATATAGAAAACATATATACTATATACATATACTATACATATATAGCATATATAGTATAGAGTGATATAACATATATTGTGTATAGCATATATAATATATATATTATCTCTATATATTATAGAGGTTATCACCATGAACCCAGTAATGAGTAAAGACATAATATTACTCCTTTCCTGTCAGCTTTCCTGGGAGAGTTCCCAGCAAACTTACCACTTACTAATCTCTACCACTGTGCTTCCAGGGGATTTGGCAAATGAGCATCAATCCTGAGTCTTCCTACCTTAGACTAGGTACAATGCCATAATTATTTTGGTTGGAGGTTTTAAGGATAAAGTGACTCTTTTGCCTACCTTTATTTGACTTCCGTTCCAATGGTGTTACAAATGGATCATATGCACTCCCACCAAGTAATTCTACAGACCACAATGCAGCTTAGCTTCAGGACAACTCAAGTTTGTTTGAGCATCTGCTTTATGCACAATAAAGGAAGAAGGAAAACACACAGTGAAAAAAAAACCACATGCCATGGTTCTTTCTTTCTTCCTCAATGAATTTAAAATTTGGTAGAATAAACAAGATGTACAGTTGCTTTGTAAACTAGAACATAGCGAGGAAAGTGCTGCAGATGCTCAGGAAAGACCATTCTAATTTGATTGCAGCAAAGAGGAAGAGCTCTTTAAAGTTACCTCTTATCCCAGCTCAGCAGACCTTTCATCACTAGGTGGGAGCCTAGCGGGATCATTTCACCATAGGCGAAACAGACAGAAAGAACTTGTGCAGAGGAGCAGAGAGTAGTAATGTTGGGGCATTGGCTACTAACCCAGTCTGAACAGAGCATTAAGGGATTCATGAGAAATGGGGGACAAGCAAAGGAAGTGTTGGGAGAGAGGAGCTGCTTGGGAACACACTTGTTCTGTTACATGTGTCAAGTGACACACATTACAGGCAGGACAGGAACTCCAATCAAGCACATCATCACTACATGTCTGTGGACATGCCATGAGAACACAAGTGTCTGCCTCTCTGGCCCCAGGCCACTGGGGCAGCCACAGGGATTCTGCCTGGGGATCCTGCCATGGGGACCCTGCCTGCTGCTGCTGAGTTTGCTTTTCTGTCTGCCAGTCTTCTGAAGAAATCCTGCAGAGATTCTCATTCAAACCTCTTACAAGGGGTTGCTTCTAATACAGTAGTAGTACATTAACTAGTACAGTTATCTTTGAGTGTTTCTAGAAACAGTGTTGTTACGGTTTTTTTTTATAGTATTTTGATGCTTGAGTGTATTTCTAACTATATTAAATGTCATTTAAAGATATCTAACAATGAACTGCAGGAAAGTGTAGCAAGTTTTTACTACATTGTGTTGTTTTTCCCACCATTTATCCTTGCCCCCCGTTTCACTTCCTAGATAGGAGAGAAAGAAGGATAGAGAGAGTGGGAGAAAGAGAGAGAGAGAAAGAGGAGAAAAAGAGAGAGAGAGAGAGAGAAAGGGAGAGAGAGAGATATCCCTGAATCTACTTTCTTTCCTTTTGTTTCTTTTTTTACCATGACTATTAACATACTGCAACCCACCCCACCCACCCCCCCGAGCACACAGTCACCCTGCCTATTGGGGCTCTGGCATTTATACATCCTCTGAAAATTTCCCAGAATTCCAAACAGCACAGAATTGCAGAACTATCTGCAACTAGAAAAGCCACACTTTTAGAAGCAGCCTCATATCCCGCACCTCAGATTAAAACAAAAACATATCTGTGTGATACTTCTATGGTTTTTAAAGAAAGCAAAATTCCAGAATTCTACAGAAAACCTGCTTAATTTCTGTTCTTTTTATCTTACACTTATACTGAATTCAGCCTAAGTTCACAGTTTGCAATCAAACCGTGTTTCACTCTTAGTTTAAAAAGTAAAGAAGTCCTGGGAATGGTGGCAAAAGTCATTAATCCCTCATTAATTCCTCATTAATCCCAGAACTCTGTGAGTTCTGTGAATTACAAGCCATCCAAGGCTTCATAGTGAAAACAAAAACAAAAAGAGCTTTTTTTTTTCTTTTTTATTATTTTTTTTATTAGATATTTTCTTTATTTACATGTAAATTTCTCCCTTCCCAGTTTCCCCTCTAAAAAACAAAGAAACAAACGAAAACAACAAAAACAAACCCCAGCTGCCTCCCCCCTCCCCATGCCTGCCACCCCACCCTCTCCTGCTTATAGGCCCTGGTATTTCCCCACACTGGGGCACAGAACTTTCACAGGGCCAAACTCCTCTCCTCCTATTGATGATCAAATTGCAATCCTCTACTATACACATACTGCCAGAACAATCAGACCCCTCCATGTGCAATCTTTGGTTGGTGTTTGAGACCCTGGGAGCTCTGAGGGTACTACTTAGTTCATATTGTTGTTCTTCCTAAGGGGCTGCAAAC
>NW_022196905.1:91812921-91820019 GCF_008632895.1 Mastomys coucha
TTGTTTTGATTTGCATTTCCCTGATGACTAAGGATGTTGAACATTTCTTTAGGTGCTTCTCAGCCACAAAAAGAGCTTTTAGCCATTTTCTTTCCTGATAATTGATGGTTATGGTCTAGCCCCAGAAGTCAATTTGGGTTGTGTTTATTTGTTTTTAATTCTTGGTAATTTTTAAAGTAAGCATAGCTCTACATAATTTTAGACTTCAGTACAACTCACACGTATATAAAAGACATTTCAAAACACAACTTTTCTGTCCTAACATTGACCTTTGGGCATAAACTATATAAACTACTTTTTACTTTCTTTCATTTTTAACAAAAAATGAGAGCAAAGACATTAACTTACATTATTAATGAATTTGCTGTGAAATACACTTCTCATCAAAATCTGGTGCAAAAGAGAGGCATAGAAGCAAATTCTGAGCTGACTCAAAAGTGGCAAATTGTAACTCTCAAGTCAAAACATTATGGGACTTAATCTTGTTAATCTTCATTCGATGGGAAAGGAAAATTGTGTAGGAAATGAGATAAATATGCTAATGAGAGAGTGAGAGGAGATTTCTCTAAGAAGAGAAATCATGGTTCTGGTAGAGTTGAGCTCCCTGGCACTCATATCCCTCCTACCCACATCACCTTGCAGATCTCAAGCCCATTAATCATTCCGGTGTTTTAACCCTTGGTGCACATCTTCAAGAGTGCATTGTGTCTAGAGATAGTCAGATACACTAAACCAAGGTTATTATCCTTCCTTCAAGTGGTACAGAGTAAGATTTAAGGGTGTAATTGATAAGACTGTAACTGAATCACAATGCTTATTAGCTAGTTTGAATGATAAAAAGTGGCTGTTATCAACAATTTTAAGAGAAATTGACTTTCTGGTACAGGGGAAAGAATTTAGAACTGGAAAAAAATTAAAGCACTAAGAAATATTTTTTGAACATAAACTAAGCAAGATAAAAATGGAAACCTAGGAAGAAGAAATCCAAATTAGGAGTAAATGATTAAATATGTGTGTACTTGAGAAGGGTGCTGATCTATTCAATACTGGAAGCAACAAGTAGCTCAGAGCAGAATGAATCTGGATGATGGTGCTGTTCAGCATCCATGCCCACTGGCCTTGGACTAGTTTTGACTTGGGTAATGGAGCTGTCAGCTGACCTCCCAAAATTTGCTGGGATCCTCCCACCCTCTTGTTTTCCATCAGGGAGAAACCCAGACCTTTCAGTTATATTTTTAAGTGAAGCGAATTTTTACCCAGTTCAAGTTTTCCAGTTTTCTTATATAGATTTATTTCTTCATATATAGGACAAGAAGCATACTGAAAGGAAAGGTGAATGACTGGTAATTTCACTCGGGAAGAATTTATGAAAGAAAATAGCATTCGATTATAGATAGATAGATAGATAGATAGATGGATGGATGGATAGATAGATAGATAGATAGATAGATAGATAGATAGCTTAGAAGAAATGAAAAGTTGAGTAAAAACAGGATTTTAGTGTTCTCCAAAAGATGCAGCCTACAGTTTCATTTGTAGTGTTGACAAATTACAGTGTCATTGTCAGAGTCTGGGCCAGTTTATTCGTGGGAGCTGGCCAGGAGAGCCTTCTCTCATGCCAAATTTCTCTGGCCAAATGTCAGTGTGGGGACACCCTTATGAGTTAGGAATCTCTAGATAATTCACCAGCAGTCCAGAAGCCCCATGTTCAGTCAGAATGTCTCATCTCTGTTCCATACCAACACAGAGCCTAGCTTACTTGTCTTCTGGCAGGTTCTCATCCTAAAAGTCTGAGTGACCATGAACTCCATCCTCAGAAGATCCCCAGGTCCCAAGACCAAGCAGAGGCTTGGGTTTACTCCACCAATGAGCATATGTCTATCTGATTGCACAGTGGCTCAGAAACCTAGCCAAATAACCTGGCAATCTCAACCCTGGCTTTCAGAAGACCAAAAATCATCGAGTCAGTTTTAGCAATCCACCAAGACAAGTGGGTCTGCCTCCCACTTTTTAAACTCAGATTGAAAACAGACTTGGCTCACTTCCCAGTCTTTGATAACTCAATATAGCATGCTAATAAATACTTAACAAATGAATGGAAGGAAGCAAAAGCCTTTATCATCTTCAGGTAGACACATAGAAACTATTCATCCACATGCTGTGGAGCGGTTCTTCCTAAGGCAGATTAAATGCATCCGAGCAGTTCAGTATGCGTTTTTCTGTTCTGTTTAACTCAAGAATCTAAATGAAAACCCACCTCCAGAGCTTTCCTCATAGTATTTGGAATAATATTTTCATAGATGAGTAGTCAACAAAATCTTAATGTGTTGATTTACAAGTAAACAAATGTTAGCTTCTAGAAAGAACCCAACGCTCCCTCCTGTCCTCCTACTCCTCGAGGACAAGGTCCTCAAGGAAAAAAGAGTGATGAAGCTTAGGGTACGTCTTCAGTCTGTGACTCGGACCTACTTTGTACAAGATATCTCTTAGTTTCTTATCCTGAAGACCTTCACCAAAAATGAAAAACAAAAGCAAAGAGGATATACTTTCTGCCATGCTATCTATGTGTGTATCTCTTTATAGCTCCTCAATTTGAGGCAGATAGCTTATAGGAGGTTGACAGAGCTCAGAGCTGGAGAGATGGCTCAGTTGGTGAAACACTTGATCCCCAGCATCCATGTAAAACCTGAGTGTAGTGATGCCTATTGGTAAATCCAAAGCTGGGGAGGAGTAAGGTGGAGCCTGGGGCTTCACTGACCAGCTGATCTAGCTGAGATGATGAATGCCAGGTTCAGTGGGAGATCCTATCTCAAAATCAAAGGTAAAGAGCAATAGCAAAAATACCTGAGATTCAACCTCTGGCTTCCACAGACACACTAATGAACAAGTACACCCATGCACACGTGTACACACACACAGAGATGCACACACAAAGACAGAGAGAGACACAGAGACAGAGACAAAGAGACAGAGTAATTTAAAGAGCTTAATCACGGTCTAATTCTTGACACAGCATATAAACATAAATTAATAAGAACTGCTTTTACTAAATGGGACCAACCCATACATCTAAAGGCTTCAGGGTGATGGCAGAGAAAGATGAGAAAAGGCAAACCACTTCTTCTCAGAGACCTGAGAAAAGACAGCAGCAACACACAGTCTCTGAATGAGCAGCAGCTTAAAGCTCATCCACATCCTCGGTTATCATCTGATAGTCAAGCACTCACATCATCTACATCCCAATTGAACGTACGGTAAGCAGAAACAGAACCTATATTCACCATCCTAAAAAACCCCAAACTCACCTATGGTTAGGAGACTTACCACATACTATTACTGGTCTTGCTGTATTAGTCAGTTGCCAGTTACTGTAATGAAGTAACTGATATAATGAGGTTATAAAGAAGGGTAAGTTTGGGCTCACAGTTTTACAAGTTCAAGCTTCAGATCAGGCAAATCTACTGCTCTGGAAACTCTGGTAGGTTCCCAGGATGATAACAGGAAGCAGATAGGAGATAAACTGCTCATATCATAGCCAAGGAGCCAATGAGAGTGGGGAAGAGCCAAGGTCCCTCCCACACTGCCAAGGATATAACCCCAGCATGGCAAATGCCTTACCAATAAGCCATATCCTCCACCCTAGAACCATCCTTAACATTTAAAGTATAGATTTTTTTTTTCAGATTATTTCTTCAATTTCCATACCAAGTTAAAAATGAAGAAGTGAGGGCCTCAGATAACAGCAACCCCTGACCCTCTTTACCCTTGATGGTGGTTTTAAAAATGAGTGAATTCTCTTAGTTTGCCTTAGTTTCAACAATAAGCTGTCTGAGGTGGATACATTTTACTATCTGCTAAGGTGGAGAGTTTATAATAGCCCAAGCTTACAGAACCAGCAATCATAGAGTTCTACATAGTAGTTACAGTTCAAGCCAGGCAATGTGTGTGAGATGTCCATGTTCTGCTGAGTCAGGCTTCCCACAGATAGAAGCCTTCATGCAAGGCACTTCACATTGCTCATGTACATACACAAGCCTGGAATAACATGCAAAGGCTCTCTTGAGACACTGCCATTGATACCTGCATGCACAGATAAAAAGAAATCTCTTTGTATTCCACAAAGAGGAGTTAGATTTCACACAGCCATACAAGTTTTATACTAGATACTATGGAGGAGAAGAGGAAACCAGGGGACCTGGCTTAGTCTTCAGAAGGAGAAAAAGGAAGCCTCAAATGCTGGTGAGAAAAATGCAAAGCTTAAAGAAGGTTTTCTTCATTTTGACACCAAATTATGCAAAGTATGCAAATCTGCACAAAGATAGGGAGAAAACTCTGTTTATTTCTTTGTTTAAGCCTTTATATAATTACTTTCTGAAGTGAATGGCAAGGGTGCTGCCTATGAATTTCAGAGAGAATCATTTTCTATGTGCAGTGAAATCTCGACCATAGAAAACTGAATTAACCACTTATTTTGTAAAATGTAGGTAGTGTAGGAAATTCTGTAATCCTTCTATCATTGTGGTTGTTCAAAATTGGTTTTCAAGTACCTTCAGGGTCTCTCTCAACTTCTAGGTCTCAAACCTTTGCGCAGTGCATCACCTGCCTTTTGTATTAATGCTGAAAGGTGTGCTAGCATCGACATCAAAAGCCAAGTGTTTTACATGAGATTTGGCATCAGAAAAGTGAAAAATACAGTCTGACAATGAGAATGTCTATTATATTTGTTAACCATAATTTATTTTTATTAGTTTACTACTAATTAATACTAAATATCTTTATCATGTACTAATAAACTGGATTATAGCAGACCATATTAAGAACAGGATAAAACTTTCCATGTATTTGGTCCTCTGAGCTCATCCATTCTGGCTTCTTAACAAGTAACGAGTCTTTTGAAACTGTATTATTCAGTCTGACATTTGATGAAAAGGCCTACCCTTCAGACAACCCCAGGACTTAACAACATATCTTACTACTTCTTCTGCAGCATTGATAACTCTCAAGATAAATGGGAAAGAATGTCTAAAGTTCAGGAGAAATAGAAACATGGATGCCTAGAAAACATGAAGGGCATGAAGAGAGCCAATTAAAGCAGCCTAAAAATATGTCCTTCATCCATTAAGACACAAGATACATGCTACCTGTCTTTAAGCTTCTCAAGTTTTAAACTCAAAAGTTAAAGGCAATTAAGTTAAATTTAAGCTAATTAGAGCTCAAACCCAGGATACAAAATTTCAGATCTGTCAAAGCACAGAGTGTCAGAGGGTCCCTCAAGAGAACAAGCAATTCAAACTACGAACCTGTGGTCCCACCCCATTCCTAGGGATTATAACATACCCTGCCCTGTCTAGGAGCAGAAGGCAAGAAAATAGCATCCTGTTTGCCAAGACCACAAAATATCATCGCTGTCAGGGACCACAGGTAGCTTCCTTAATGGTCTCCTAAATAGCAGAAAACAACAGGCAGAGAATTCAAAAGGCTGTCAGTCATCCACTTACTTATTATTGGCAGCAGAGTGGGTCTCAACCTGATTCTCTATCTTCTACCTAAGGATTTCAGTTCTCTATACTTTCTGCTACCCATCTTATAAATACCTGGCTGCTGACCATGTATTCCCTTACAATCAAGAAGTGATATCTGCTTGTGAGTTGCTTTCAGAGCAATCTTTCTAAATCTAATGTTGATCATGTAACCTTAAAATACCTCTTCTTCCTACACAGATAAAAAGCAAGTTCTTTGAGACTACATTTTCAAGCTGAGCTTCACAGATCTTCCACCTCATGCCTCCTGTTCCAGAAACACCCAAGGATCAATTGAGCCTTACAGTGCCAGCCATGCAACATCAGGACCCAAGTTCTAATCCCTAGCATATGGGTAAAAATCTAGGGCACTGTCCTGGAAGTAGAGACAGGATTCCTGGGGTTTGCAATAGCCAGTCCACATAATCAATGACCCCCAGGTTCAGTGAGAGCCCTTCTCAAAAAACTAAGGTGAGGTTGGGTGAGAAACACACCTAGCATCAACATCTGGCCTCCGAATACACAAATGCCACACAACATGTACACACACAAATATAAATCCTTCTAAAGATGATTCATTCAAATGTTCCACATGGAATTAAACACAATCTTTCCTATGCCTCCAGTATCCCTATTGTTGGACTAATCCCATGCTTAGCTATGGTCTCTGTTTCTCTCACTTACAGTGTGATTCTTCATAGGGGTTATGCATACCCCTTGCATTGTGTGTATGAGTGTGTACATGTCTGGGTGTATATTTGTGCATATTCGCATGTGCATATGTATCTGTGTGTATATTTGTGTATATTCCTGTGAATGCATATGAGCATATATGCATGTGTGTGTGTTTATCTGTGTGTGCATATGTGCATGCATGTGCGTGTGCCTGTATGTGTATGTACGCATTTGTGTGCATGCATGGGTACATATGTGCATGTGTGTATCTGTACACTCATGTACATTCATGTATATACACATGTGCATATGTGCATACATGTGTGTGTGCATGCACATGTGATTGTGTGCTTGTATGAGTGTGTGTGTGTGTGTGTGTGTGTGTGTGTGTGTGTGTGTGTACAGGTGCATATGGATGTGCAAGTACACTTGGAAGCCAGAGGACAACCTCAGGCATTCCTCAGGCACTATTTATCTTGATATTTGAGACAATTCTTTCAGTAGTCTGGCCTCAGAGTAGACCAGGCTAGGCTGGGAGGACAGAGCCACAGTGATTCACCTGCCTCCACCTCCCCAACCCTGAAATCACAAGTCTGTGCCATTATTCCCAACTTTTTGTCCTGAATTCTGGAGATGGACCTAGGGTCTTCAGGCTGGCATGGCCAGCACTGCACCAACCAAGCCACCTCTCTATCCTGCCACCCATTCATCTTTTCATCTTTCCATCCCAACTTTGAGAAACACTTAATAAATATTTATTGGGTTAAATGAATGGGGTAGAGTCTCACATAGGTGGAATTACTTCTGTCAGGGATTTATAGCTCAAAATATGGTTGACAGCTACCAAGGGAAATGTGAACACTGAAGATTAATGCAATTACTATTGCTACAAATTTGCAAAAAA
>NW_022196905.1:91820042-91827962 GCF_008632895.1 Mastomys coucha
AAAAAAAAAAAAAAAAAAAAAAGTACTTAAAGTCAGATTTGGGGGAGGGGAAGGAATTGCAACCTGGAGAATAGACCACACACAATGCGCATTGATTTTAAGCAGGTTTTTCAAAGAAAAGCTCTTTTGAAACAGGTGACCTTTATTACCACTTCGCTTTAATTGCAAATACTTTTAGTACCTGATGCCTATTAATTTGTCAGCCATGCCAGAGCCAGAGCCAAGAAACCACAACAAAAGAAAAATAAACCTTTTAATGCAGGCCATAAAAGAGCTGACTCTGGATAACAATTACCTTGAGTAATGCAGAAGCAGTAAGTAGCCAGTATAGTGTGCTAAATAAATTTCATTCTTAATTATAGAAAATAAGGAAGACAAAATAAAAATGCCATCATTCATTGTCATTTGTAGGTGTCTGGGGAGTTGTCGGGATTGCTTCGTTTTATTTTATGGCGTAGACGATTCAGCTTCTCTGGGCAGTCACAGCTGCTGGCATGGCCTTTGCCTCCACGTTCCGAGCAATCTGTACAATCTAGGAGCAGAAAACCCAGACAGACCTAGCCACTCCCGAGTTTCCGCCAATGATAGTAAGTTATTGGAACTGAGGGAATAGTTAGCTGCCAATTCTCTCTGGCAATTGATTGAATATTAAGCTTAGGATCAATAAAATATTTGAAATGCCCATAGAGATTGAAATTACAGTACAGCAGGAAACAAATACACTAATCATGCAACTGCTTTCCTGGACAGCAATGGTTGTGTAAATTCCCAATTTGGGGGATTTCAAATTCTTTGACCATGCAAGGGATCAAAGCCTTCTCCCTGCCAAGCTATGGGCTCCAAAGCAGACAGAGGAGGGATGCCTAGCCCTCTGCCAAGCTATGAGCTCCAAAGCAGACAGAGGAGGGATGCCTAGCCCTCTGCCAAGCTATGGGCTCCAAAGCAGACAGAGGAGGGATGTCTAGTCCCCCTGCCTTGGTGGCTTGGACGGCTTTCCCTCAAATACCTCAAGACTAGAGAACTTCTAAATAGAAATGAATTCTTATGGGAAGTCTAAGATTAAGGAGCTAGCAGATTTGGTGTCTGATTTGGTGGTCTGATAAGAAGTGGCCCTTCTTTTTTGGGGGGCGGGGAGAGATAGCTTTGAGAAACTCTGGGGCTGGACCAAGCTTATTTCGGTATTCTGCTGGTGAATAAATGCTGCATCCTTACAAGGCAGAGAGATGGGAAGGCAGGACAGGGCCATCAAGTTCTCTCCATTATAAGTCATTAATCCTATCTAGGAGAATGGAGTCCTCCTCCTAGACTGAGGGACACCTTAACAGTTTGTCCTATGCCTTCAGACTGTTTCCACCGGAGATTATTTTGTAACACAAATTTCAAAGGAATACTTCTGGTCTGCAGCAGTAAATTGAAGATTTATCCCATGAGTGTCTGGAGAAAATAACAAAGACCAACTAACCGGAAGAGGCAGCTCGACTTAATAAAGAAGAGCTTAATCACAGGGGTTTTTAAAGAAAGTTCAAGGGTAGCAGAGACAGGTCCTCAGTCAAGAGCACTTGTTGCTCCTACAGAGGACTCTGATTTAATTCCCAGCACCCATGGGGGCTCACAGCCATCTGTAACAGCAGCTCTGGGGGAAATGACACCCTCTTCTAAACCCTGCAGACACCAGGCATGCACACCATACATGCACAGACATGCAGGCAATACACTCATACACATAAAATAAAAATGAATAAAGCTGTTTATCAAATAAATATTCAACGTGGGGTACTGCTGGCCAGAAGGGATAGCAACGCTCCCTCTTCCGGTATCCCTGCCCTGGACCCACCTCTGTCATTTCAGAAGAGAACCTCTGGCCGCCTCCTCCTCTTCTTCGGCATGCTTTTGCCTGTCCTTCAGTGTGTGGAGAGGAAACTCCTCACACTGCTTGATCAAGGGTCTTGTAAGACCTGCCTCTCCCTCTCTGCTTTCTGCACACAAATTACATCTCTCCTCCTTACTCCTGCCTGCTTCCTCTCTCTAGGAAATACACAAGACAGTTCTGGTCCCGTGGGAGAGGAGTTGTACCATCCTCATCTGGTGGGTGAGCTCAATCCAGATGATGAGAAAACCAGAAGTCCACTTTGAATTTGAAATTCTGAATTGATGCTCCCTACATTAGAGGTGACGCTTAGTTCTTTTTAACTTTTGGATGGTTCAGAATGAAAAGGAAAAACAAAAACAAAAACAACAAAAAAAACAGGGATGGGATTGGCTCCATGATCTCAAATGCTCTACGTTGGAATCTCTATATGTGTAGTTCTCAGAAATAGCTGACACTTTTTTTTTTTAACGATACGATTTGTTTGTTGTTTGATCTGAGAGGTGCTTTATCTGCTCAGATGTCTGTGTATCGCTTGTGCCCTTCATGTCTGAATTGGATCTTCTGGAACTGGAGTTACAGACGGTTGTGAGTTGCCATGTGGGTGCTGAGAGTCAAACCCGGATCCTCTAGAACAGTAAGCAGCACTCTTAGTCCCCAAGCCGTATCTCTAACTGCAGTCTGAGACTGTCAACTCCAGCATGCATCTTGCCTAAGAAGCAGTAGGCTGCTTGAGGATATGCGTTCTAATATTATTCACCAGCCCTACAAGCAGAGGACCTCGTTTCCTCCTCACTAAATAACCATATACAAGTATCAGTTAACCCCTAGGCCCCAAAGGAATAATAGAGTTTAGTAATAATACTGGAAAATTACTGATTGGTATTTATCATAATCATTATAATAACTTTACAATTAGAATATACTAATACTTAAAAGAAACCTTTACCTTCCAAAAGTAAGATTTCTGTGAAAATGACTATCTACATTAGTGGAAAACGCAGTAAAATGAATACACATAGTCATCATGGGATGTAAAACTATGTCAGGAATTTTGGTAAGGTAGAACAGGTCAGAGACCCTCACAGTCCCGGCCTCATTGCAGGTCTAGGGACCCCGAACCAGTTCCAGCTTTCCCATATCTCACACTGCGCTTTCCTACCTACAGGGGTGCCTCGGGGTTTCCCTACAGTCCAGCATCCACCCCGACATTAGTAGTGGATAAGTGCAGTCAAACTCCCCAAGTTCTGCCTCCTGAGCCATGCCCTGTAGTGGAGCAGACACAGGCCAACAACCCTACAAATCATAATGTACAAAGGATTCTTTTAAAAAAAAATGAGGGGGCTTTTTTTGTTCCTGTGCACATGTACACCTACATGTATGAAGGAACAAACAGGGGTTGACCTTAGCTGTCTTCTCAATTGCCTTCCACCTTACTTTTTGAGATTGTCTCTCACTGAACCTGGGGCTAGTCTAGCTGGTCAGCAAGCCCAGGGATCCCCTCTGCTTCTCTGGCTCTCTCTCTACCTCTCTGCCTCTCTGCCTCTCTGCCTCTCTGCCTCTCTGCCTCTCTGCCTCTCTGCCTCTCTGCCTCTCTGCCTCTCTGCCTCTCTGCCTCTCTGTCTCTCTGCCTCTCTGCCTGTCTGCCTCCCCAGTGCAGGAATGACAGTCACTCAATGCTGTACCCAGCTTCTTCATGTACTGGTCCTCTTCATGTACTAAAGTCCTCTTGCTGTGGGTTGAGCCATCTCCCCCAGCTGCTTCAAATGATCCCTTTAAAAGTACAAGGGTTGGAGAGATGGTTCAGTAGTAAAAAGCACTCATTGCTCTTCCAAGACCTAAGTTTGCTTCCCTGCATCCATGCTGGGCACTTCACAACAGCCTGTGACTGTAGCTCCAAAGGATCTGATGCCACCTTCTGGCCTCTCTGGATACTGCACTCATGTGCATAGACACATACACACTTTTTTTTTTTTTTTTTTTTTTTTTAAGAACAAAGTTAAAAAACTTAGACTACACAGCTTCAAAACTTTTAATGGATGGCAATCAGCAGAATGTATTACTGGCATAACAGCCAACCAGGAAATCAGTGCAACTGAGCAGAATGAAAAGCAGCAGAGCTGGTGCATAGTGGACAAAAATGATCAGAGAAATAGAACTCACAGTCAATGTTGTGATAACATCTGGATCATCTGGATACCCATATACAAAACAAAGCCTTGGCCTCTGTTTCACTCCAAAGACTGGCAATAATTTGTAACAAGTTATATACTAGTTATAGAAAGTTAAATGATAAGACTTTTAGAAGAGAAGCTGAGAGAATACCTTCAATACTTGGGGTACACAAATGTATTTCATATAGATATTCTCAGTGAAAAATAGGCTTGATTGCTGGGCATGGTGGCACACTCCTTTAATGTGTGGACTTTAATAAACGTATTATTCATATGAACCAGCCAGCCCCCTTATAATCGAGGCAGAGTCCTATGGATTTATTTAATCAGCTTAGCACAATTACTAGGGATTACCCCTAATCTATTTTTCTATATGCTTGACTACTTCCCAGCCGCACTCCTCAAGCGCTTGCTGCCTGAGTGCTCTAGCAGTCTGTCCTCAGGAGGCATTGCACTTGGGTATGTCCTCCTGGCCCATCATGTCTAATGGAGACCTCCTGTTCTCTCCATCTTCTTCTTCCCTATGCTCCTCCTTCTTCATGGCCCCTACCTGTAACTGGTAACTAAAACTCCACCTACCTCTACTCTCCCCAGAAATTAGCTGTAGCCATTTTTATTTAACCAATATCTTTCAATTGGGAAGCAATATCTACATAGCATCACTTGGTGTGTACCAATGAGGATCTGTTCCTCATTGAGGGTAACCAGATCTTGGGGGACAATTTTTACCATCTGAATACATAGCAGCACCAGACCAACCCTCAACACTTTAATTCCCAGCACTTGGGAGGCAGAGGCAGGAGGGTGTCTGTGAGTTCAAGCCCAGCCTGGTCTACAAAGCTAGTCTAGGACAGTAAGGACTCTGTTACACATAAAAATCTTTGGCTTGAAAAACAAAAACAAGCAAACAAACAATAGGCTTGATTTCCACAGATTCTTTACAAAACAAGTAAATGAATAGCCAAGGGCGTGTGAAAAGGTAATCATTATTATGATTACCAGAGAATGAAAATTAAAACCCTACATAATAATACAAATACAAGATGGCTAAAGCCAAAAAGATGAATGCTACCAAACAGTAAGAGAGAGAAAGCCAAAGTGATGCTAGCATGGATTGTGACATGACTACAAAGTCTTCACAATTTGCAGGGCCTGTTCATAGTGATCCCCAACATTATACTACACAGGACCTGCTCACAGTGCTCCCCAAGATTATACTACACAAGGCCTGCTCACAGTGTCCCCCACAGATGCACTGTGCAGGGCCTGCTCATGGTGCTCCCCAATAGTGCACTGTGCAGAATCTTCCCACCAGGGTACACCACGCAGGGCTTGCTTATAGTGTCCCCCATGGATGCACTGTGCAGGGCCTAATCACAGTGACCCACAAGGGAATACTGCACCTCTTCACATCTCAGCACAAAGTGACTTCACAGAGAAAACTTTAAGAGACTATGGTGGGAATGTTTATACCCATGGAATTAGCAACTTAGCCCTTTACTGGTGATTTGACAGTTGATGTGTCCTCCTCCTCTTCTTCTACATCATCATCTTCCTCCTCCTCCTCCTCCTTCTCCTCCTCTTCCTCCTCCTCCTCCTCCTCCGCCTCCTCCTCCTCCTCCTCTTCCATCTTCTTAGGAAAACCAGTTAAAAATATTTACCATTTAACTCAAGACCAATTAAAGTCAGTTCTTATAAATCTAGATGCATATTTACTCTCTGATTCAGGTAGTTTATAAAAATAGTACTGTAGTAATGTTCATGACAGCTTTGTTCACAGTAGTCCAGGTTAGCCACAATCCTATCAGCAGGAGAATGACAAAACATATTGTGATATAGCAATGAGTAGAATGGTTCTCAACAGCATCAGCAACAAATGAACTCTGGAACACCCACGAATAGGAATGAATCTTAGGCTGGGCACCATCAACAGATAAATGGATAAGGAAAATTGTGGTAGATAGACACAATGGAGCATCAGTCTGCCATTAGTGCATGAAACTGTGCTGCTTGCAACAAAATTGATGGATCTAGGGGTTGTGTTAAGTAAAATGAGCCAGATTCAGAGAGACAAATACATGTTTTCTCTCTTATAGTGACACAAGATTTAAAGAGAGATTAGGAGAGGAAGTGGAAGGGAGGAGAGAGAGTGTGGGAGGGAAATACAACTGACCAAAATGCATTGTGTGTGTGTTTGAAAAGATCACAATACAACTGATACTTTATACAGTTAACATGAAGCCTTATACAGAAGTGTTCAAACTGAGGTTCAAACAAGAGAACAGCAGTTACAGCTTTCTGGAGTAATGACAGTGTTCTGTTCTCTGATGACGAAGGGCTACATACGTGTGTACATGTCACTCTTGGTGCCATGGTGTTTCAGGGTAGCAATCTCCTGCAGGTGGAAAACACAGGGATCAGCCCAGCACCCATTGTTGAGAGAGATAACGAGAACACTTGGTTCTTTCCCTTTACATTAAATGTAACTATGATGAGAAGTCTATGAGCTGCAACCAGAACAACCATCATGACATCTTAAACTTGTAGCCCTCAAAACTACAAGACACATACTTTTGTCCTTTACCAGAATTGCCTAATTTAGCACTCACAACCACTCCTTTGAATTCAAGGTTAGAATCATTCCCATTTTGCCCACAAGTCCACAGCACATAAATGAGAAATGACATCATCTCAAATGAAATGTCCTGTGAGAGAAACAGGAATGGAGGATAGGCGGGTGAAGGATGGAGATGGGGGATGAGGGATGAGGATGAAGGACAGTGATGGGATGGGGTGGGGCTGGGGGAGAAAAGACGACAACCTGAACTGGTAGCAACTGAAGACAGGTATTGTTTGGTCAGTCTCTGATTCTAGCACTTGCTACATAGTTTGTGAGGCTTGGTGAAAACCCACTATGTCCCTTATTCAAAATTTACCAAAAATACCAAGAAGACATCTGCAGAGCATTACACCAAGGATCAATCCCTTCTAGAGCCATTTCTGTGTGGCTAACAAGCCCGAAAGCCCCAGAAATAGACCCCGACTAGAAGTCAAAAAGTGTTCATTGTGATTATGATTACTACGAGATTCTTGAAATACCACACAACCTCTCCTGTGATTGTTTCTTCCTGTCTTCATGTCTTACAGTCCCAGGTGTTAGACCCAAGGAACAAAGAGGGGTAAGTACAGACCTGGTGTCTCCCCTAAAGCTGTAGTGAGGGCCCATGAAAGGCTGCTTAATATTCTTCCCCAAATCAAGACCCATTAATCACGAAGGCACTGATCTTCCTCCCAGACTGGCCATTGCAGAAGCAGCTGGGAAATGTTGATGATCGTCCACGGGTTCCAAAGAGACAGGCTGCAGCCCCAGCAGACTGAAGTGATTACCCATCACTCCCCTCCAAGTCAGTGGTCCAGCAGGCAGCAGCAGAATGACTCCTGTTTGTACCCGTGCCTTCCACCCTCAGGATCTCTAAGGGAAGAGCTCATTTATACTGTAGAAAATGGAGACTGTAGCACCAATTGAAAATGCTTAAAAAATAAAGCTCTCATCTATTTCCAGGCCATGACACTGCAGGTGCAGCTTAGCCGTGTCCCCCCCTGTGATCAGTAATTCTCAGGCAAACATAAAACACAGTAGTTTTGCTATGGATAATGGGCTGTTCATCCACTACAAAGACTCCTATATATAATTTTTTGTGTGTGCGTATACAGTTACAAAATGCTTCATTTCGACTGGAATCAAAATGACAAATCGTTTCACTTCAGAGTTCTGCTGCCTGTCTTGGGAAACTATAAAATACTGTCATTACAGAATGGCTGAAAGACTATATGAAGGCCATGCTAGAAAAAGCACCAGAGACAGGCTTGCTCTGCCCC
>NW_022196905.1:91827972-91863352 GCF_008632895.1 Mastomys coucha
CCACGCCCTCTGTTTCATTTTTCATCGGTCTCTGCATTGGCCATTCAAGTTTAAATGATTTCTCTGTAAGCCTTGACAACTTCACATTCAAGAGTGATGCCCCAATGTACTGGGATGTATGGTCCCTCTGTAGGAGAGGCCATGGGCAGATGCTACAGCTCCCAGGAAGTCTTTAATTTTAGGGAGGAGCCACACCGGTTGAAGCTGGGAGTAAGGGGAGGCACTCAATCTGCGGTTGAGGAGTCCCTATTCCCTTGGCAGTTCCTAGAGCTGCCTCATTAAAGGCTGTCGTAAATGCAGAAGCCAGCATGCTTCCGAGGTGACTGAAAGGCCCAGATGCTTGGGACTATGCATATCACTATGCATTTGTTAAGTAAAAAAAGAGATTCTTCTCTCTTGTGGGATTTCAGAATCTCTAGAATTAAGCCAAGAAATCTGGCTTCATCAGGATGGTGGGGGCCTGACTATTTGGATCAAGGTCTTTCTGGTCCAGGTAGAAACCTAGACCAGGAACAGGTAAAATCAGCATGGAGTTTTAATTTCCAGCATTCAGCCTGGGAATAAAGGCAGATGGGGCTCCTGTTCAGTGGGTTTGCTGCAGATCAGCGCACACTGAGATGGAGCAATGCCAAGGTGGGACTGCAGGCTTGTGTGTGTATATGCATAGCTTCACCTGCCTCTGACCGAAGCCAAGCCTTCCTAGGAGTAAAGTGAACACATGGCTCTCCCACCAACACTGGGCATGCAGTGGATGTGTGTCTGACCATAGATGAACCAACTTCTTGCCACTCTAAGTTCCTTAGAGAGCCATGGATGTCTTTGGAAACCATTTAAGTTCACATCTACTGTGATCATCTAGTCTGAACCAAGAGACAGTGGCACCAGCTTCATTTTAAGTAAGATGGGGAAATATCTGCTTTTAAAAAAATAAACATATTAAAACAAAATCCCCATTACTAATCATGTTAAAATAGCATCATTAGTGCCTCTCCATCTTTCTCCAAATTGCTAAATTGGGAAGAAGTCAAACCTGGGAGCAGTGTGAACCTCACGGAAACCTGCTTCTGTGGCTTAATAATTCAACTGTCACACGCGGGCAAGCACTTAGCTCTAAACCCTCTATAAAATAGAGGGAACAATCCCACCAGATTTATGTGCCATAAAAGCAAGATATGATAATATATGTAAAACATCCAGCACGATCAAACAATGGAACATGTGCACACACACACACACACACACACACACACACACACACACGCTCTGACTCCTAGCTCTGCCACCTCCACTCACTAAGTGTCTGGCCTGACTGTGCTCTGCTGCCTTCTTTGCATGCATGTTAATGATTTCCTGAGGGTGGTTAGAGTGCTATTTTAACAGCCTTGTGTCGTTCTACTTGTTAGCAGTTACAGTGAATAATAAATGCAGCTTATTAATCATTCTGGATAGTCTTCCCAAGAGAACATGGCACTGGCAGCTTTCCGTATCAAAAGGCTAAAAGAGGAGTCTCCGAAGGGACAGAGCTTGATCCCACAGCTCAGGTTCCATATACCCTGGTTTGTTTCTTCAGTGAGATCCACTGACGTGCATGCGGTGTTTAATTAATACTTCTCTCTTGTAGGTACAAGATCCTTTCTCCAAAATGATGAAACACATAAGCCCTAGGACACTCAGTCACCCAGGCTGGCATTCCAATTTCTCCATTTGGTAACTGGTGACCTTGACAGATGACTGACTCCTTCCACATTCATCTTACCAGGTTGTCCTTAGAACTAAATAAACTTATGGTGTCATACTATGCATGTACAAGGTAAGAATTCAGATAACTATTCTTAATTCAGCTGACACATCAGCTGACATATTCTCAGGGGACCAAAGCGAGGGTCCGTTCCCTTGAAATAGAATGTGGTCACCATTTTCTTGGGAAGGTCAATTTTCTATCAGAAGCTTTATAGATAGCTACAAGATTAGGTTGTAGAGAAGGGTGGGATTGAAGAGATCTACAAACATGCTCTAGTATATGCTTGAATACATGTACACACATACACACACACACACACACACACACAGAGAGAGAGAGAGAGAGAGAGAGAGAGAGAGAGAGAGAGAGAGAAAGAGAGAGAGATCAGTTGTGCCCTCCCAGAAAGGAAAAAAATAACCAAAAAATGGAAACACAGATTCAGTGACTGACTCAAAAATTCATATCTACTTTTAGACTTACAAAAGGAAGAATAGTAGGATTACACTAAAAACACTTCCTTTACCGTGATTTCCAAAACCAGTGGCAAGGTCAAGAGGCACTTTCCTGATTTCTATATCAAGTTGGTATATTAAGAACTGTTCGTGTTCTCAAGCTTTAATTGTGCAGAGGAATCGCATATATTAAAATGCAAATTCTAATTAAGTAGGTTGGGGACCTTGAAATTCTGTATTTCCTATGTGCTCTTAAATGGCGTTCACTACCAAGCACCCCACTTTGACAAGGAAGGATTCAGACAAACTCAAAAATTTACAAATTGCTCTTTCCTAAAAGAAAGCAAGCCCACAGCCAAAGAAAACTGGCTGGTCCAGACTTCCCCTGTCGACATCTGTCTCCCTGAGAGAGCTTACTGTGGAGAACATGTGGCTGACTAACAGGTACCTAGAACTTGCCTGATGGCTCACATTGACAACCATGACGTGACTCCTTTATCCAGAACACTAATGCAGAATTGTGAATTACAGCAGTAAGCAAATCAAGAACTCTAGTGAAAGAGACAATTAACAAGTAACCAAGTCAACAAATAGCCTGTCAAGGGGTGATAAATGCTATTTAAAAAAAAAAGAATGTAGGACAAGAGAGGAGTGTCAGGCCTTGGGTCAATGTGGGTTAGGGTGCTTCTTTTAGTCAGGAAAGGTATGGTTAATAAGCTGAGCTTTAAGGGTGAGTTTAAGTGAACAGGAAGTGAGAGGCAGAATGTTTTGAGTTGTGTTTCACAGCAGATTGTTGACTTATAACTACAGCAAAAGTTGGAACAAACTGGTGCTATAACTAACATGAACTTTTAACCAGGAAACACCAGTGGGATTTAGTCAGGGCTCAGGAGTGGACTGCCCTCTGGAGAGAGAAAAGAGTGGGTGAGTGCGAGCCCTGAGCCAGAATTACAAAAGAGAAGGTGGGAAATTGTTTAAACACAAGAATGTCAACTCTCACAGTTAGGTCGCTACTGAGTCACAGTTTGTGAAGGGACTGTTTTTATCACCTGGTCCACAGACTTTTCTATAAAATTATCCCTCCTAATGGATACACCTGGCTAGATGCATGCTAATCCAAATGGACACCTGGGGATGCTTTCAACACGTGCGGCAGAGACAGATTCTCTCCTAGGCCCAAATAATGCAAATCAGTCCCTGATTGGACATTCAGATACTCACAAAACAGTTGGACCACATACATACCACTCCTAAATTCATGTTCTTCTAGAAGACTCCAACACAGTGCCACACAAATTACAAGGCCGGGTGCAATACATTTCATTCTGCCGCGCTCTACAGCCAAGGTTCTCAACCTTCCTAATGCTGCAACCCTTTAATACTGCCCCTCGTGTTGTGGTGGCCCACAACCATAACATTATTTCATTGTTATATCATAATTGTAATTTTGCAACTGTTATGAATCATAATGTAGATATTTTGGGGGGCTAGAAGTTTGCCAATGGGGTTCTTACCCACAGGCTGAGAACTGCTGATCTGTAGAGACTGCCCTGCTCCAGAAGGAGTGAGATGAGTAGAGAGGAGGAGGAACTAGGTCAACAGCAGCTGGTCATGGCTGTAGTCAAGCTCCGAGTATAACCTTGATGACGAGGAGCCTGAATATGGTTTCGGGAGACCTAAACCATGGCTCAGCCACTCTCCATGGCTCACTCCTCTCCTCATATCAAAGGTACCCCTTCTTTAAAAGGATCAGCAGTTATTCCCACCACAATAGAAACAAAGCCCAAGTCTCTCTCCCAATATAAGAGGGTTTCTTAACCTCAATTCCAGTTCAGTCCTTCTGAACTTCAGGCTCTTTCGAAACGCACAAAAAAGTTTGTCCTAGAGCGCCTGTGGAAATGTCCCAGGTTCACATCGGGGATGGACGCAGAGAGTCCTGAGCTCTTTGCAACATTGTCCCCACATTCAGGAAAGCTTTCAAAACATTTCCTTACTTCACCGACATATCTGCTTGAATGTCACTCTCCAAAGGGGTGGAGCTTGCCAACCCTTGCTAGCACAGATGTGACACTAGTCCCTTGTCCTGCCTCATGTTCCTGCCAGTATCTGATTAACTAGACATCACAAGGCATTCCCTTAACACCTGGCTGTTCTTTTAACACATACATAGGAGCCATGAATAACAAGTATGACATTAGGCACTCAGTAAGTATCTGCAGAGCAAATTGCTTATTTAATACAAAATGAATAAATGGATAAAAACTAATTCCATTGTATATGTTAAAATAGTTACAATGGCTAGAAATATGGGTATGTTGAAATTGGTCCAAGTTCATTTTTCAGTCGTGTACTTTATTCATCTGTGACACATTTTTTTTTCAAGCTAAAAAGAACAAGATAAAACGCAATGCAGACTTTAGTGCATAAACCATGGAGCTGGAGGGAAGAGCAGGCAATAGTGGAGAGCCAGCTCCTGCAGGAACAAGGTGAAGATAGAAAAGTCTACAGAACAGAGTACAGGAGCAGAGTGGGAGGTGACCACAGAGAGCAGATAAATAAATGCCCTGACTGCAGCGAGTTTTCCAAGTTGCATAAATAACTCACTAAGAGGAAGTCATCAAGGGAAGTGACAGATGATAATTCAGTGTGGAGCTCCCCCGTGAATCTTCAAATTCTGCATTGCCCAGGCCCCAAATAAAAAGAAGAGTATTTTTCACAAGAGGAAAACATTACAAATTAAATTTTTAGCACTGATGGTTGAATGTGTTTAGCATCTAGATTGCTCCAAGGGCCTCCTGTTCCAGGTAATAATTTCAAGCATAAACTGTTTAGAAGTTAGAGGCAAAGTAATTGAGAGAAGCGGGCAGGGGGAAAGCTAGGTTGGAAAGGTCCCCACACACCTCCCCGTGGGACCTTAGCTGCTCCTCACCAGCTAGGGTGACACCCAGCTTTCTAGAAAGAGTTCTCAGCTTTTAATGTTACCAACGAGTTCCAGTATTTTATAAAAGTTCATGCAAATCAAACACACCCACAGCCACTATCTCGTTAAGTTTCCGAAGGCGCTGTTCAGATCTGCAGCCTGCTGAAGGACAGAAGCAAAGTGCATCTGTATCAACACACTTTTGAAAGGACTTGCTGCCTATACAACCTTGGTCTCTGTCTTAAAGGAGGGAAAACTGATCCTTTTCAGGCATTAGAGGGATGCTGTGAGCTTCCACACATTTTAATGATAGTTTCTTTGCTTTATCCACAGACTTTAGCATTTTACTTTTCCCACACAGCAATTCCACATATTTATGGGTACAGTGTGATAATTAGATATGTGTACACAGTATATAATGGTGAACTCAAGATGATTAACATTTCTAGTGCTCGAAACATTTATCATTTCTTTGTACTTGTAGCCTACAAAGCCCTCTTGGAGTGACCAAAAAGATCAGTAAGTTGTTAAGAACTACAGTCACCTTCCCTGCTGTGGAACACTGAGACTTACTCCCACCCAGCAGTGCTTGGGTATCATGGTCCAGCCACCTTCCCTGTCCATGTCCATCCCCTGCCTCAGCTCTAGTGGCTCCTACCCTCTTCCACAAGATTAACTAGTTCATCCCCCCAAAATAAATGGGAATATGTGGTATTTGTATTTGTATGCTTGTTTTATTTAACATAATATTTCCCAGCTCCATACATGTTGCTACAAATGGCACATGCTTTTCTTTTTATTTCAGTAATATCCCACTATGCATAGATATTATTTCTATACATTCATCTGTCAATGGGCACCTCAATTGGGGGAGGGCGTTAATAGTGTCCCAGTAAACAGAGGAGTTGGGCATCCTTTTGATACCCTTTGATAGACACAAATCCTTAATGTCTCTGTGGCACTGTATATGGCCAATATTTCAGTTATTGGGGTTTAAATAAGATTCTGGTCAACATACACGGTTTTTAAAAAAGCCAGCTAAAGCTTTGGATGTCATTATCCAATTTCCTGCCTAGTTCACTAGCTTAGGTAAAAAGCAAGCCTGCAGCTTATATACAAAGCAAAGGGCATTGCCATTTGCAGATTTAACGTTTGTGGTTTTGCTAGTTGTGAGTGCCAAAGGGCTGGGCCATACAAAGGATGCATCATGGCAGCTGCCTGAAAACGCACATCCCACCACTGTTTTCCCATTTGTGTTCATCCTCATCCATGAAAATTTTTATGTGTCTCAAAGACGCAAATCTAATTTTTTCAGTATGCTCTGTATTTACACATCACCATAGTTACTGGGGAATTCACAGAAATTGGTATTTATATTAGTCTACTTTCTATTGCTCCAACAAAATGCCTTATGACAACTAAGATTTTTAAAGGCTTGTTTAGCTCAGAGTCTTGGAGCACACCTGCCCTCTCAGCGCCTCCACCCCCACCCACCCCACTGTTGCCTCTGCCAGCCCCCTCTCAGCGCCTCCACCCCCACCCACCCCAATGTTGCCTCTGCCAGCCCCACCTAGTCAGCATCAGAACAGCCGCCTTGCTTGTGGAAAAGATCATACAGGGAGACAGAAAGCAAGAGAGCAGGAAGGAACCAGTGTTGTTCTTTAGTTGAGGACTCACTTGGTCCCTTCAGCAAGCAAGCGGTACCTGGCCACTTTGAATCAAGCTTCACCAGGTACCCAGAGCTCAGTCTTCTGCGTGACTGCACTTGTGATCCAGCCTTGCCTTCTGTGTGCTCCAGCTCAGTCTGCTCAGAGTCCTGGTCCTCGTCCCACTCACCAAGCCCGACAAAACTCCTCCATCTCCCTCTTGGCTTGCTTGCTCACTTGCTCATGCTACAGGCCTGGTTGGATGCTGTTACTGGCTTAGGCACAGTCATAGACAATAGATGCTACAATGGCCACTTTAAGCAACGACTATTTTATTGCCAGGTATTAGGTACTTAACATAATCACTGAATGAGATGGAGGAATATGCAAATGACAGTAAAGCTTCCCTTCTGCGCATCGGAGTGACAGGTACATGGAAATGATAGAAGATGGCTCCCTGAGGAGCTATCTCAAGATACCCTGAACACTCAGGATTGTCACTACGGAGGGCATAACCCAAGACAGACTCTTTGCAGCTTAATAGCTTAATAACAAAGACCATGCTGTTACCCGTATATTCTCATTAGCATCTCTACTTTCAGAATGTTATTTGACCTGGGCCTGAGAAGCACAGAAATATTTATTATGAGCATTAACCACAATCTTGTAGCGAACAAATGGCATGCTAAGCAGGTGAGTGTGAGCCGTGCACTTCTGCGGCCGCTGGGCACCTCTTTCCCCAGGACAGTTACAACAGCTCTGTCTGCTCCTTGAATCTTCCTGCTCACCACCAGCCCCATTCCAGATCCTGAGCACAGCACAAACTCCTGGCTCAGCTTCTAGTCATGAAGCTCTGCCAGATATGGGGACCAGAGCTTTTGGAGACAAAGAACACCCCAGATGAAAAAGGCTGAGTATTTTGATATTTTTGGAATGCTGGCGGCATATAATACTCTATCTAGACAGTCATGATATTCTCCTTACTTCCAGGGAGAACTCAAGTCCCAAAGTCCACTGCTGCCTCTACAGAGCAGGGGAGTATTCACCATCTCTAGCAAAAGAAAAAAAAAATCCACTTTCTAGATCCTACATGTGATCCTCGCCAAGTGTGTCAGCAGGGAGCCGGGAACTCCTGTGCTTTGTGGCTTTCGCTGTGACAACCACATTTCCAAGCCCATGGTCGCAGGCAAGACAGCATTTGTAATTGTCTTGTTGGCCTGAGGTAAAACAAATACACATTTAGATCACAACAGATAGGTGCTTCCTCTGAATTAATCACACATGGGTGTCCTGAAAACACATCCCTCTCAGGGAGACTGAATCCTGAGCAGCAAATGCACCCACACACAGAGAGAAAGTGGGGCTTCTTTAACTGAAGGGAATTTTAGGATATCAGCTCCCATCCCTCAAGCTTTTGTGAATTATTTGCCATCCCTCCTATGATGCCAAGCATAGCAAGGGAGCCCAGAATGCTACACAACTTGTCCTTCGCTTCCAGCTGACATCATATATATCTTTTGGCCACACTGACTTTTCCTGGAAGGAGTCAGGAAGGAGCGCTTCCGTAGGAATGCTTTCAGAAGCCACTGCCAAAGAAAACCCAGAGGGAATGAATGCTCTCCTCTCCTGGGATCTCTCCCCTTCCCCTTCATTCCTTTCTTTCCTTCACTTCCCTGTGATTCCATCCCCATAGGTCCAGTTCTCCTGGAAACAGACTGCAGTAAAGGCTCCCCTGCAGCCATGGCAGGTGAGGGAGGCAAGCTTGGGTGGGAGGCGCAGAGCTCAGTTGCAGCGATGTCCACAGAGAGCTGCATGTTAGAAAGGCCTAGGGGAGATGTCCACAGTGGGTCTTGGCAGTTCCAGCATGATTAACATGGAGTTATAACCCTGGACAGTTCCCTTCAAACAAGGACAATGTCCTAGAGAAGACTTGGCTAGGAGCCATTAGCACCCAGCATCTTTCAAAGGGCTGAGAGATGAGCAATTCCCTTCTAAAGGGGCAGATCTGGGTCACCCAGCACAGAACCCTCCTCCCACCCCCTCCCCTTTCTCTGGCTCTGGATCTTACACTCATTTGTTCTCCCTGGGTTTCTACTTCTGAGTTCCTTCAGTTTGTTGAGCACATTTGCAATAATTCCAAACATCTAGTGTCACTACTTGGGGAGACTATCTAAGGACAACCAAGGATTTCCAAGATGGTTCAGTGGGTACAGGTGCTAGCATGGAGCCTTCCAAAGCAGAGTTTGGTCCCCAGGGTCCACTTCGTGGAAGAAGAAAACTGATTCCCAAACGTGGTTGGCTGTCTGGCACACTCTCCCTCCCCCTCCCCCTCCCCCCTCTCCTTCCCATCACCTGTCCCCTCCCCCTCTCCCTCCTGTCCTCTCCCCTCTATCTCTGCCTCTGTCTGTCTCTCTGTCTCTCTCTGTGTCTCTGTGTCTGTTTCTCATATATATTGAGTGTGTATATATATATGTGTGTGTGTATGTATATATACATATATATACAAATAAGTAAATAAAAGAGTTAATATGTAGTATCACTTAGCAAAACTGTAATGAATTTTCAACAGAAAATTCTTTTAATGTAAAGTCTGCAGTACCAAATGGGTATCAGACATCATTGTTAGCCTTAAGTGTGCTTCGCAGCCTCCAGTGAAGGCATTACTGGGGAAAGCCCCACCTCACCATCTCCTGTAAGACAGGTGACTGCAGGCTCTTCTTCAGTTATTTCAGTTTTGTTTGTGCCGATTGTGGCTGACTTTATAACGTAGGCTAACGCAATGGTTACTTTCATAAGTATCCGAAGTGGGTTGAAATTTGTAAAGTGGCAATACGGTAAGGGCTCTCCTGTCCCAGTGTCAGCATGGCTGCAGACCCCAAACCATTTTGCCATCTGATAGTCAACAACAACCTTACAGATGAAAATGCTGTGGGAACTTACAAGTAAGAAAACAGAAACTTTGAGAACTAGGAGAGGTAACACCCTAACCCACACCATCCATCCTTACACTGATCCAGCTTCTAGGAAAGTTGTCATCCAGGGACCACATCCTCCAGTAACTGAGGAGGAATCAGGGGCACAAGCAGAAGTTCCGGAGCCACTTGTACTTCTGTCACAGCCTCTCATGTGTCAGCAGTAGTGAGGAGACTGGGAAGCACAGTGACCGCATGGAGGAGCCCATGCCCTGAATATCCCTGCAGAAAGCTGGCCTCAGCCATGAGCACCACATTACTCCATTTTATGAGTAATCGCTAGATAATGAAACTGGATTTCTATTTATGTAACCATGTTTCCGCATTTAACTGAACACTATTTGAATGATCTTAACTACCTAAGTGCATACTCAATACTTGGGATTAAAAATATATACAGTAAACATTCCTAGAAGCTGCAGGTACTCTAAAGAAGACGGGGTTGTATAAAGATAGGAGATGGAGGTGATGGACTCCCCTCTTCTCATTCACAGTCCCTTCCCTGTGGAGATACTATAATTCATGGGGCAATATATTTTACTTATCTTTACTAAACTTATTACACTAATACAAACTCTTCTCATGTGGATTTTCTGATATATAGAGACTTGTCTGGGGAGCGGGGAGAAATTCCCAAAATCAATTCTAGAAAGAAGGGTGGTTAGAACTTAAAGTCAATGGATTCAGTAATTACTAGATAAATCACTGAAAATGATATTTTAGAGCTAAGCATTGTTGTCTTTGGCCTTAAAAAACTGGTTAATAAAATAGATAGATTCCAAAATATAAGCCTAGTAGGCAAAAGGAAAATAATTTTCTTTATCTGAGTCTAAATATTATGAGGAAAACAGGGGGGGTGTTATTCTTAATCTCATTAATAAAATAAAATTTTAAACAAGCTCAGGTACAATTTTACCAGAGTTTGAGAAAAAAAACAACAGGGCGAGCAAGCTGTAAAAGGTGAAGCCAGCCAGAAGGGAAGAGACAGGCAAGAGGAAGGAGCCATGTGCTTTGTAGTTAGGGTCGAAGAAAGCAGGCAGGTTCTGCAGCTGAGGCCCAGAGGCCAGCAAGCTGGTGGAGGCAGAAAGGTAGGAGGGGGCCCAGAGAAAGAATGGGAAAGCTCAGAGTATAAGGGAAACATGCTTAGGCTGTTGGCCAGGATGCGAAGGACGAAAAAGAAAAGCTTGTGCTTTCCTGAGTTAGAACTTCCACATTAGACGAGCTGAGCTGAGCGGCCACGCAGCCGTGAGTGGCGACCCTGGGGCAGCGGGCTGCAGGCAGGCTTCAGAGAAAGAAGGCTGAGGGTATTAACTCCTCGAGGGGATAATTATTATTCTTCATCTCAGTGGGTCTCTAGGTTAACAGGCTTTCCTGAAGAGTGCACTCCTGGCCAGGTTATTGACAGGTCGGGCTGGATTAACTCTAAAGGAAGCAGAAAATAAATCAGATCCACGTTCTGACCTTAGGACCAATTCAGAATGTCAGGTATAGTAGCCAAAGGTATTCTATGATCTTGCCCTGGGGGCCTGTGGAGGAGCAAAGCTCTGTTTACTTTTCTAGTGTTGCCAGGGAAATGAGGGGTGGGGTCCAAAGCTGACCTTGAGGGAGAGATTACTTAATGCCTTCTGTGGCTTTCCCCCCACCTTTAGGAACTTTATTTTCTTTCCACCTTTCCCCTTTGCGTAGGTGTCCACAGAGCAGCTCAGGAGCACTCAGCTGTAGAAGCTGCTCGGTGGCCAGCTGGGCACTCCCTGTCTTCAATAGGAAACTAGTAGGTGGCTACAAAAGGTACCTGCTACCCTCAGACCAGTTTGCCATCTCAGGCTGAGCACCAGTGAACCTGGGAGCTGTGGCCGGCTGGGCACTCCCTGTCTTCAATAGGAAACTAGTAGGTGGCTACAAAAGGTACCTGCTACCCTCAGACCAGTTTGCCATCTCAGGCTGAGCACCAGTGAACCTGGGAGCTGTCGTGGTCCATTCGCCCTGAAATCCCTCCATGGTCACAGCCTTCTCCACAGCAGCCTGCTCCTTCTGAACCTCCTCTGGGATCAAGTGTGACCTCCCATGGGTGCTCCTGGGAGAGAGTACTATGCATGCAGAGTACTTCCCAGACCAACATCTATGATGTCAGATCCACTGAGTGAGCTCCCCGGTTGCAAGGGCAATGTCCACATAGCGCAGAGGAAAATCAGTGGTACATGGAACCATACTGGGCAGGTTGGTATAGAGGCCTCTATGAGGGACTGGTGGTCAGCTCTGGGATCAGTCACCACTAGAAGCCCTGGCTCCCTGAAAGCTCCTTGGATCTGGTTAGTGGAGGTCCCAGGTGTGAAGCAGCCAGCCATTGGAGTGACTCCTGTGGCACCCCTAAACTTGAGCTCAGCTCCCTGGCCAGTGTTCCTGGAGGAGATGGCGCTGACATCAGCAGGGTTCTCCGTGGCAACAATAGAGCAGAGAGAGCTGAGAACAACAGCTTCTCCCAGGCCCTCTTCAGATTTATGAGGTAGACACCATCACTCTTCCTTGTGTAGATGGATTGCTCCATCTGACAGTCAAGGTGGGTGCCACCCAAGTGGGTTCCTACGGCAAGGAGTCTGAAAATATCCTCCTCCTTCATCTGCAGGACATCAAGGGCTCCAGACGTGGTGTAAGTTTACCTTTAGTTATAGCAGGGATCAAGAACTATGCTGTATGTAGTTCCCTGGGCAGTGAGAAAAGCCCCTCTCTCTATGGCTTCTAATCCCTGTGTAGCTATGTAACACTTGACAGTTGAGACCCCAAAATCATTTAGGAGATGTGCTGAACGAATATGGGGAATAGATATGACCATTCATAAAATAAAAATCCAGACACTGGCTCCAAAGCTGTTTGCCAGAAGGGATGAGAGTCCGTACTGGAGTCCCAGCACAGAGCACACATGACTTTCCAGGCATGCCTGCTCACTTAGGATAAGAGATGCTCCTTCTGGCATTCCTGTCTACTGGCCAGGACAGGATCAAGGCCAGAATCTTTTGGGTCCCTATTCTAAACTGCCCAACAGGTTTCTATCTTCTATCTTCACCTTAAGTGTAAGCTTCATTCTTGTGAAAAGGGATAAGCCAAGGGAGCACAAAATGAGAGGACCTCGCATCTTGCAGCACACTGCCTCACTCCCTCTCCATCAACATTGTTGCAAACTCTGAAGCTGACTGCAGATGTTTCCTTTTCTCTTTCAGTCTTATGATGCAGCTGGAAGAAACCTGCTCTTGTCTTTCATCCTTCTCTCCCACACATCTCCCCACCTCCGTCCACGTATCACCACCTAGGTCCAGTTTGTATTCCAAGCAATACAAACTCTTCTTTAAGCTACCAGCTAATGTGTCCCTTCCTGGGTGATCTTAAAGGGCCATGTGGCCAAAGGCCTTTCAAAGAAGAGACTGAAGAGATAGCTCAGTCAGGGAAGTGCCTGGCACCCAAGCATGAAGACTTGAGTTTGGACACTCAACATTTACACAAAGGTTAGGTGTAGACTTCACCCATGGATTTGGTCAGCATAGACAAGCAGATCAGATCCCTAGAGTTCCTTGGCCAACAGGTTAATGAAATCCAGGGTGAGTGGGAGACCTTGTCTCCAGAATAATGTAAAGAGCAATCAAGGAAGACACTCAATACTGACCTCTGGTCTTTACATTCTCAAGCGTCACATGCAAGCATGTGCACACAGATATGTGCACGTACATGTGTGTATACACACTTACCACACATAGTGCTCACCACACAGTATATCACATACACCTGTACACACACACACACACACACACACACACACACACACACACACACATACACACACCTTGAGGAACTGGAAAGATTTAGAGATAGGCAACATAGCATGGTCCTGAAGAAAAAGTCCAGGATTCAAAGTAGAGAGCTGTAGCTTACCTTCTTTTCAACTCCTGCGAATTTATAAACATGTTTACAAACCTTTATAAACATCTCTGAGCTCAGCATCGGCTTCCTTGCTTAATACTTCCTTATAATAATAATAATAATAATAATAATAATAATAATAATAATAATAATAAAACTAAGGAGAAGAAAGATCTTTTTGTTTGTTTGTTGTTTGTTTTGGTTTTGGGTTTTTTGTTTTGTTTTGTTTTTCTCTGTATATCCCTGGCTGTCCAGGAACTCACTCTGTAGACCAGGCTGGCCTCAAACTCAGAAATCCACCTGCCTCTGCCTCTCAAGTGCTGGGATTAAAGGCATGCGCCACCACTATCCGGCAAAAAAGCTATTTTGTTGCAGGAATCGCTTTCTGGAATGATTTAATGGGTCATAGAAATAGTCATTCTTCTCTGAAGTAATCTGAGTAGGTGCCTTAATAACGACAAAGGAGGGATTAGCCCCCAGAACAAAACCCCACACACCCTTTTAAATCCATGCTGCCCCAGAACAAGTGAGTGAATACTGGAGAACAAGCTGCACTCGGTGCCCTTTGCTCTCACGGCCTTGTCCGGAACAGCTGAAAAGCCCTACTTCCCTTAGGGATCAGGAGAGCAAGGGCAGACTGTCTGCTCCCAAGCCCAAGTCATGAACAACAACGTGGACAAGTGTCTCCTGTCACAACCGTGCTCATTAACCGCCCTTACGAGGCAAGTCACAGCGAGAAAGTGCCTCTTCTAAGTTTCAGAACGGAAGCCACAGTACAGAGATGCAGGAGAGCCTGATGGAACAGTCTCCCCGCTGTTCCATCAGCCAGCTCCGGGCTTCCCTGGGAGCCCGAACTCCCTCAGAGAGCTTTATTATTCTGTCAGCTGCGGCTCCCTCTGCTCTCATTAATGCATGTCCTGGGGTCCTAGCTTCAGAAGCTGAGGCAGCATTCTTCAAGGCGGCTCTCCTAATTGATGGAGGAGGGCCGGGAGGTACACATTCAAGCAGAAGCAAATGTTTACATAGTCCTTTCCTCTTCTCAGCACTGTTCACCAGACCCCTGGGGCACAGTTTCCTGGAATGTGTGGCTGCCTCCCTGGCCCACACCCAGTCACTGCATGGGCTCCGCATCCAGCAGAATAGGTTAAAAGGAGCAGAGATTCCCAAGTCACACAGCCAGAAATTGAACCCTGAAGTGCACAGATTTGGGCAAGTCACCTCACTTACCAATGCCCAACCTGTAAGGTAGATGGCACCTTTCACATAGGATTGTTATAAAGAACAAACGACCTGTGGTATATAAAGCAATTTCAGTCACCTTAGCTAACACAGAGTAAGTAACCATCCATGTCAATTACACCTCCTGTCCCCTCTGACCTCCTGTAATGCAGTTCCTGTTTGTATCTACCCCACAATGCCACCATCTGTCACAGACAGCAGAAACATATTCTCAGCCCACACCAGCCACTACAGCTCCTGTTGGGGTTTCTGATAGCCAAGATGCATTGATTTAGATGTCACCAGAATGCTGACCTCTGGTCTTTCACCCCAGGTCACCGCTGCACTCCGGGCTCCTGTGTAGAAAGGCTAAGTACCACAGATCATCTGGGAGACACACAATTACTTCCTATTGTAATCTAAGCCTGATGTGATCAGAAGACATGATTTTGTTGTTGTTGTTGTTGAAAAGAAAGGAAGAAATCCCCACAGTACCAGTGGGAGATGAAAAGCTCAACAAAGTGATTTTCAGCGGCAATCAAGCACACCCATTGTTTCCTTACCTTGAGATAGATCGTAAGATCTGTGTGTCAGCTTTTAGCAGACAGGAAATGAGAGAGAGAGAGAGAGAGAGAGAGAGAGAGAGAGAGAGAGAGAGAGAGAGAGAGAGAGAAGTCTTTCCATACAGCAACATATTCAGGTACCTGATGATGCCGTTTTTTACAATTTAAAGTGATGATTGCTTGGATTTTCATTTTCAAGATAGCAGGTATTTCCAACCTCTCTGTTCTTGCAATAAAAATCACTCAAGTACAAAAGGATCTGAGGGTCAGCCTCATAAGATAGATAGAGAAATAGAGAGGGAGGAGATGGTGTCCCAGAGAGGAGGAAGGACAGGAAAGTGTCTGTGAAGGAGGATGCTCATGAGAACTGGACTGGAGATGCATGCCTAGTGCACCGCGACAATCTCCACAACTGGAGTGCTGCAGATCTGGCCATTCTCCCTTACCCCTGCAGGACTCTGGCCAAGAGGGAGCATATGCACATGGAGGTGAGACGTGCAAATGAAGACGGGGAGATGGAGTGAAAGTCTGCAGACTGCTCAGGAAGAGATTCCTGGCCCTGGAAGGGGTCGTCTCCAGGGCAACTGAACCATGTGCCCACAAGAGTACTATGGGCTCTGGTAACTTAGTTCCTGGTGAAGAGCAGTAGACTGCTGTCCTTCAGTGAAGCCCAACCATGAAAAGTCCAATGACCAGTCGGACCTTCCTTCCTTTCAGCTTTCTAAAGGGCTATGAATGGACAGCCAAGATGCCTGGCGTTTTAGGAAAGCATGCAAGATGAACAAATAATTGAGAAAACAAAAGGAATCCATGCCAACGAGACATAGTGCAGGAAGAAAATTTCCACGATGTCACAATCAATTTCAGAAAGTCTAAAGTCTTCTTAGTCTGAGTTACTGCAGAGCCTCCTAACTGGCCAAAGTGCTGCGTTTAGCTCCATGGGGATGTGGCCACCGTTCCCTCTGCGGCCCGGGAAGTATCTCAGAGGAGCAGGGTAGTACCAGATAGGGAGGTGAGAGGATAGGGACATGTAACACAAAGGCATTTTCTGGATATGACACGGCTGTTCTACTTGAGAACCTATGTGGCTCTGGTGACCAGCAAGACTCATGCAAGCTTGGGCCCATCAACACTTCCCCATGGATCCCCGAGGGACTCTCAGCTGCTAATGGTTGTTGGAGGAGGGTTTATCTTTTTCTTCACTGGTTTAGCTCTCGTTCTAGTGAACATCCTCTCTCCCGTGCTCATGCAAGTGACTTAATTAAACTTTGATTGTCACAGAGAGAGAGAGAGAGAGAGAGAGAGAGAGAGAGAGAGAGAGAGTCGAAGGAAGGGGATGAGTTTCAGCTAGAGAAGAAGGGGAGACAAGAGAAGCAATGGCAGTAGAAATGACAGAAATTCATTACGTGCATGTATGAAACTGTCTGTTCATACAACTGTTCTCCTTAGCACACTTGGAAATTTGACACACTTGTGGTCTGTCCTTCTCTTGGGAAGGGAACACATTGACCTCTTTACCAGAGGAGACAAAAGTAGGTAGTTTAATAATAATGATTTTAAAATTACATATGTGAAAGACCAACAAGATAGTGTTAAGAATAAAGATTTTAAAATAAGGGATTTCTTTTAATATTAAATAGTGCTAAAGCTTCATATGAACTTAGTGATTGTGACAGTGTGCACCATGCCTGTGTAAACCAGAGCCAGAGCGAATAAATCCAGTTCCAGCATGGAGAGGGGAGCTGGGCATGAAGTGCCACCCTTAGCTACTGGCAGTGTTAGCTTTGGGGAGAGGAAAGGTCACTTTTCTCTAAGAGAGTAGCCCTGATAAGCCGACCATGCTCCAGTGGAAGGCCACACGTCTAAGGATATTTGGGCAGCACAAACTGGCCTTAACTGGAAGAAAAAAAAAAAAAAGACAAAGTGGAGCGGGGGTGAGGACATCTGGGAAGAGTCAGGAGAGGTGAGTATGACCAAATATCTACATTAAATTCTCATGTTTTTTTTTTTTATTTAAATAATGCTACCACTTAAATTCAGTAAAAGGTAAAGGGCAGCAGGAATGGGAAGCCACACAGAGCAACATGTCAAAGAGATGGAAAACAAGACAGAAAACTTGAGAAAATGAGGTCTCAGCGTTCCAGTCAGTGTTCCAGAAAGAGGACAAAGAGGGTACTCGTTCGCATTTCTTCTAGGCTCCGCCCCACAGTTCCCTGGCAACAGTCAGGTGTGCCTGACTCACTATAAAAGGGACTGCTTGCCCCCCTCCTCACTCTCTTGCTCTCTTCTTTTTTCTTCTTGTTCTTGCTCCCCTGCCCTCTTATTTTTCTCTCCCCATTTGCCTCCCACCTCACTCTCCACTTGTTCAAGGCTGGCCTCTACTCCTCTACTTTCCCCCCACCTGCCTTTCTCTGTCTCTACTACCCCCTAACCCCTCAACTCCCCTCCTCCTTCCCTAAATACAGTCTATTCTATACTATATCACCCCATGGCTGGTACCTCAGTGTAATTCTCCTGCCTCAGGGCTGATTCTTTAGATCTTGCCTGCCTCTGATAACCACACCTCTCTGCCCATCTCTTGCTAATTGCCACGCCTCTCTCTAAGTTCTAGTTACGCCGGAAGTCCCGCCTCCTGAAACTGAAGAAGACGTTGTTGATTGGGCCAGGTTGCTGACGAACTTGTGGGAGGGGTTTTGCCTTATTTACTCTACCTGTTGGCTTCTAACAAGGGAGTTGAATGAAAAGATGACTAATTAAACACATCTGTGTTACGGCTAATTTCTACGAGTCTTCCACGTGGTGCAGGTAACACAAAATGGCTTTCCAGGTCCCTGACCTCTTTTCCAGAAAACCCATTCATATTTGTGGCTGCTAGACAGCTACACCTCAGGGAGAGGGGATGCCTCAGCATGGGCTTTCAGAGGCACCCTTTTCCCCCCACACCATACTCCTCCTCCTCAAGCATATCATGGGCTTCTTTTTTATAAAACACAACAGTGCTGACAATGGAATTTGAGAGGAAACAAACCAAGGGCATTTACAGAATTAGAAGATGCTGGGTTTTGTTGAGGGAAAGAAATGATAAAAAAATTAATGAAGAAGTAACCCATGTTGAGATATTATAAATATATGAATATCAGAAACATAAAGATCTTAAAATTTGGGGCTGGTGAGATGGCTCAGTGGTTAAGAGCACTGACTACTCTTCTGAACGTCCTAAGTTCAAATCCCAGCAACCACATGGTGGCTCACAACCACCTGTAATGAGATCTGATGCCCTCTTCTGGAGTGTCTGAGACAGCTACAGTGTACTTACATGTAATAAATAAATAAAAAAGATCTTAAAATTTGTGGCTTTGCTAACCAAGAACTGGGAATATTCTTTCACATTCTAAAATCTAAGAGAAATGTGTTTATAATGGAGGATTCTGGCTGTAGCTCAATTATCAATCAAGTAGAAAGATTATAAGCAAGTATGTAAAGCCTCAGAAAACTGATGTCTCCTGCCCTTTCAGCAGGTAAATAAGTCACCCAGGAAAGAAAGCCACATGGGACCCTGCACAGAGAGACTGAAGTCTAGCAATCTAGCAGAGGCCAGCTCTCCATCAGCCCAGAGTGAGACAGAGCAGCCAATGCTACAGTATGCCTCGGAGGGAAATTGGATGGTGCAGAACTCCGAAGGCTTAACTATCAGACTGCATCAAGGAATGTTTTCCAAATGGAAGGTTTGGGCAGAGCTGAGTTGGAGATGTGAAAAGAGTAGAAGGCATCCAATCACTGAGTGGAAAGCTGCTAGTTCCTGAAAGAAAAGTGGTGTGTGTGTGTGTGTGTGTGTGTGTGTGTGACTAAATACAACTAAAGTAATGGCAGCCTCTTATGTGGCTCAGCAATAAATAATAGCTGCTTTTAAAAAAAAAATCAACTGGTTGTGTGGTTTCAAATGGGTGTAGGAGTCGGGGGTGGGAACTGAGGTGCATATTTCCCTACCAAAGCAAAGCAGATCTGGTCTCCAGGTTCTCCCATCTTCCCTCAGCCCCTACCTAGCATACACTGCCACCAACCCTGAATTTCCAGCCCAGAGGCTGAGCTTCCCCCAGAGGCTCTTCCCAGTATAATCCAGACATTTTGTAATCTCTAGAGCTCTCTTGCTCTCTCTCTGTCTCTCTACTCTTCCTGTGTCCAGTGCATGCCCTTTCTCTTTTTCCCTCTCTCTCTCCTTCCCCACCTTCCTCATAGTGACTTCCTTGGCCTCAGTGTTTGGGGCTAGTGAACAGCTTCCCAATAAATCTGCCTTTAATATAGTTTAATCTGCCTTAAATTGTCTCATTTCACCTGCGGTGGAAAAATATTCTACCAGATGCATAAAAAAGAAAGAAAGGAAGAAAGAAACATGCTGAGGAAAGATAAAAATTCTGACTTCAAAATATAGACAGTAAGGGAACAAGGAAATAAAATGGGAAGCTGCCCGTTGTCCCTGCAAAATTGGTTTACTTTGGCAGGGTGGCAGTTACTTCTAAAAATATCTACTTTAGCACTTTAAGTTTTTCCTAGCTTTACTTATTTATCTAGTGAGTGAGTGAGTGAGTGAGTGAGTGAGTGAGTGAGTGAGTTATGGGGCAAAATGGGGTACATCTATGCTACAGTGCTGTGAGGAAATCAGGGGACCGTATGGCAGAGTAGCACCATGTGAATCCTGGGAATTAAGTCACTAGTCTTGGCACCAAGTGCCTTTACCCATTGAACTGTCACTTAGAGCTTTGTGACTTTTAAACATTCAGGTGGAAAGTTGAATAAAAATCATCATAAGAGAGAAGAGCTAGACGAAATGGTAAGACAACTGCGTCTGCCTTTTCCCATTGCTTAAATACTTCAAAACTGAGCTGAGAAAGAAATTATTTCGACACTAAGCCACACATTTGCTCTAAACAATCTCACTTTAAAGACTGACTGTAAGATGTCAATGCCTTCCTTTCATGCCTCCTCCTGACCCACAAGCTGTCAAAGTACAGAGTAGTCTGTAAGCATCACTTCTCTTTGATATCGTCATTACCCACGCATAACCGTGGGTGTTTCAGAGTGACTCTAAACACCGGAATGTCCTTATGACAAGATCACAGTAACCACACAGGAAGCTTCCTCCTTCTGTCCCCTTTGCCACAGCAAAGTTGATGTCAAAAATCTATGCAGAATGATCAACCATAAGAGCCTATAAATTGCTGTGGTGACATTTATTTTAATCATGCTGTCATTAATTTGGATTTATTATAAACCCTAAGTGATTCAATAAATAAATACTGGGAAGCAGTTTTCAGGGTGTCATGACTAACCTAAAATTAGAAACAATTCATCCCAGCATTCAATATACAAAGATCAGTAGAGGCCAAAGCAGATGCTCTGGACCCTTTTGCTTTCAGCATGCCTAAGAGGAAGAGTGGTCTCCAGAATCCAGAAGCCCACGAGCCACCTCCCCTCACCCTCGGAGGGCATAGCAGCATCCCCACTGGTACAGAGAGATGAGTAGCTTGAAAAGAAAATTCACAGATAATTTTAGCAGATCCCCGTGTGGCCTGCCTCTATCCAGTAATAGTTCCCTTGCTACCTTCCCTGTCATCCTGCCATTCTGCTGCTCTCAAACCATCGGCCTCTCTAGTTTAGGGACCAAATTAATAAAATAAGAAGAGGGGGATTCTATCTGTACCCCAGAGTTGACCCTGTGCCACAGCTCTCCATATCCAAATCCCACCAGGAGAGAGCTGGTCTCTGAGGAGTGCTGACACACCTGAGAGCACAGGAAATACAGTGACAAAGCATAGAGCAGAGACCGAAGGAAATGCCATCCAGAGACTGCCCCACCTGGTAGACACCAAACATCCTACATGCAGACACCAAACCCAGACACAATTGTGGATGCCAAGAAGTGCTTGCTGACAGGAGCATGATACAGCTGTCTCCTGAGATGCCTGCCAGATCCTGACTAATACAGATGGGGATGCTCGCAGCCAACCATTAGACTGAGCATAGGGACCCCAATGGAGGAGTTAGGGGAAGGACTGAAGGAGCTGAAGGGGCCTTATCTGGTATCAGTGGGAGGGGAGGCCCTTGGTCTTGGGAAGGCTTGATCCCCCAATGTAGAGGAATGCTAGGGCTAGGTGGGTGGGTAGGGGAGCACCCTCATAGAAGCAGGGTAAGGGGGGATGGGAGAGGGGGTTTGCAGAAGGAAAACTGGGAAAGAGGATAACACTTGAAATGTAAATAAGTAAAATATCCAATTAAAAAATAAATAAAAGAACTGCAGGGACAAAAATGGAGAAGAGACTGAAGGAAAGGCGATCCAATGATTGGTCCAACTTGGAATCTATCTCATAGGAGAGCACCAAGGCCTGACACTATTACTGATGTTATGATGTGCTTTCAGATGGGAGCCTGGCATGACTGTCCCGAGAGGCCCTACCAGCAGCTGACTGATACAAATGGGGATACTTACACCAGCCATTGAACTGAAGTCGGGGACCCCTATGGTTGAATTAGGGGAAGGATTGAAGAAGCTGAAGGGGAGAGCAACTCTATAGCAAGGCCAGCAGTATCAACTTAACCAGACCCCAGGGAACTCCCTGAGACTGAGCAACAACCAGGAGCATACAAGTGCCAGTCTGAGGCCCCTGGCACAAATATAGTAGAGGTCTGTCTGGTCAGGCCTAAGTGGGAAAAAGAGGTGCTTAATCCTCGAGAGACTTGAGGCCCCAGGGAAGGGGAAGGCCTGGTGGGGGGAAGTCTGTGGGGAGCTGTGAATCTTGAGAGGCATTCGCCATGGCGGGATGGCACCTACTTCCGCTGTTAACTCCTAGTGGACAACTGTTTGCGCATGTGCATGGAGTGAAAAGACGCCATGTCACAGCCCATCCCGGGGCGTTAGGTAGGGTAATGAGCGAACAGCCAATCATGAGCAGACACGCCACGCTGTGGGCAGATACTCCTCACTGTGGTGTATATAAGCAGTGCGGATTTTGGGCTCGACCCCCTTTTTCCCTATGGATGGAGACAATAAAACGTTGCTGCAGAAGGAACCTAGTGTGTCCACGTGTCTTCTTCCCGGGGAGAAGACTGCGCGGGCTACAGAAGTCCCCTCAGAGGCAAGGGGGATGAGGAATGGGATGAGGAACTCTGGGAGGAGGGGACCTAGGGTGGGGGAAGACAGGAATATAAATAAATACATCAATAAAAATTGGGGGAAAAAGAAGAGGGGAATTTGAGGAGCAGTGGAGCAAAGAAGGAGGAAGGGCAGGAGGATGGGAGAAAGAGGAAGTGCTGGAGAAAGAGGAGGTAGTTATTAGCATAGGGCAGAAAACAAGAGCTCCTTGCTTCCACCACATCTGGTTCCATGTCTTGTGCCTGATTTCCACAGTCAATGTGAGATTTTGGATGGCTTCGGAGAGACTGACTGTGAGACAGAGGAGCAACTTCTAGTCTTATTTCCCAGTGTTGTCATCCTGTACATGGGATTCTCATGTCCCTTCATCAGCCCCATCTATATAGGGAGTCATATATTCTTACCTGCCCCTCCTACACCCTTCCTGCACCCAAACTATACTGATTTCAGTGCCTTGGTTAATGATGAGGGTAATGATAATAGCCCACATTCAATGGATTCATGGCAACCTATACTTTTATAAGTAAATTTTATGATGACATTTGAAATGCTGCCCATACCATTTATATGGCTGAAGATAATATAAGCATTTGGGAAAAGCGTTTCATTTTCTTGCATAGATCTGTGTTCTAGCCAAAGAAGGGTTGTACATAATTTCACACAACCCAGACTTTTCACCTGGTAATCTAAGAGTGAGACCTTCTTCATAAAGATCCCCATCCATCTACCCCACCAGAGCTCCTTTTATCCCTCAACGCTTCAGTGACAGCCAACCTTACCCCTTCAGATCATACTGATATCCAGAGTAAGAGGTCACCTGAGCCATATTTGAAGGTGGTGGGTAAGACTTTTCCAAGTCTTCTAAGCTAGAGGTGCCATGGTCCTGGGTCTGAGAGCCCTGTTCCCACACTGCCTTGTCTCTCCCCTTACACCTGGGTGAATGTTTCCATTATGCTGACGTCATGGCCTGTGTGAGAAATGCCCATTGGTCCAAACCGCTTGGCAAACCACACAAGGCCCTTGCAGTGGGACTTAGTCAATGGCTACACACCCTGCTGTGGCTCTCTCTCACACTGGCTGCCAGTCCACCACTGCCCCTGTCACTGCCCCTGCCACATGTCCTATCATGGTCCTGCTGACTTCTGCTGTCTCCATGCCTCTACTGGTCAACCTGCATTTTGAAAACTCATTTATTTTTAATTACTAATGTTGCTCCCTTCTTCCTGAAAACTTTTAAAATTTCTCCAGACAGTGTTAATCACTGTCTTTCCATGTTCTCTTTATAAAAATCATCCCCTGTAATATTCTTTGTGCAAAGCGAGAAGTTCCCAGAGGACAAACATCTACTCATATCTGCATCTCTCCTGTGGAGCCTGGCACATAAGCACCACTGTGCGTCTGAACAGAAAAAATCAGTATACAGCGTATGTGTTTCCTTGGTCCGGCACCCAACCGACATCACAGGCATTGAAGAAATCTCACAATCTCTATGATGGCAGCTGTATCTGACATACCTGGGTTCTAACCAACCTTCTCTGGGTCTTACATCCAACTTCAGCAGGGATAGAATAGACATTTGAATGAATTAGATGCACTAGGCTGAACCACCTCTTCCTGGGAGAATATTCTACAGGATGAGCCTAGAGCCCGTTGTACACAGCTAGCTCATCACTCAAAGGCACCGAGCCAGACAGGATGAAAATGCTGGCACTGGCTCAGAAATGTCACTGCTCCACAATATCTCTCCTTTATTAGGTCAATTTGTTGATACCTTAGTGTCTATAGATGTCACTACTAGGAGCTTATAGCTGGACTTTTATCCTGAGAATTGTCTTTGGGGACAAAAAAAATGCACAAGGGTTATTTACATTCCCTCAGGGATTGCCACAGTGAATGACTGACATTTACAGTGTTACAAAACATTTCCTTCCAGGCAGGGCTCCTCTGAGGCTCCCATCAACCCCCAGAGTCCTCAGTACAATCAAGTGGAGGAAACACCACCATGCACCATGCACCTCGGTTCCTGCCTTGTCCTGTTCCTTTCTAGGTGCTTCTCTTACTAAATCTTTCAACACCCTGAAGTTGTCTAGGGGTCTATTCATTCCATTTGGTCTCCACTGAGAAACTAGGACATAGGTCATCTGCTCCAGCAGCAGACCCCAAAGTGCAAGAACAAGATAATAAAATTGCCGTTCCTCCCAGCGTTGCCCTAAGGAACATCATGGAGAGCCTGTGCTGAGCAGCTCTTCCCGTGGTTAACCATTCATGACGCAGGAATGCAGTCCATCTGCTGCATCCCATCACCACCAATGAGCTTCTAGATTATCTAACCCTAACATAGTAGCCAATCAAAACTGTACTAATGTCAGGGCTCTGGCTCCTGTCAATCACATTAGAGATTACCCAATCCTTCTAGAAAGTTCCCCCAGCTCACTATAAGAAGGCCTGCACGCCTTTGTCTGGGGTCATCACCATTTTGATGCAGTGGTGACCCCAGCATGCTGGTTGTTTCTGCAGAATAAACGCTCCTTGTTCTTGCATATTATTTGAGTCTGGGGGCTTCCTTCAGTGATTCTTGAACCCTAACAATCTCACGTCTGAGAAATCCAATGTCAGGTAAGACCCACATTTTATGATTCCAAGTCCAGTGGCAACTTCATTACCTGGCCACAGAAATGTAGACAACACTTGATTCTGCTCCTACCCCACCTCAGAACTCATTGTTGAAATATAATTTTCACTGCAGTGACATTAAGAGACAGGGCCTTTGGGGGTGACTAAGTCATGGGGACTTTGCGCGCATGATGGATTAATGCCGTTACTGGGCAGTTATCACAAGAGTGGGCCCCTGGTATAAGAATGAGTGTGGCCTAATGTCCTCTGCCTCAGGCATGCTCGCTTGTCCTTCTGCCATGTTGTGAGATGGCCTGAAGGCTCCCAAGAGGCTAGAATCACACTTGGGCTTCCCAGCCTCCTTTCATTAGCCAAGCTAGTGTTTATAATTTCCCTAAACTGTGGCATGCTGTTAGAAGAGCAGTAAGTGGACAAATACAAGCCCCTTACCTATCACTAAGCGATCCAGGGGAGACAATTATCCTGACACAGAAAAATCACGTAAACTCATTTCCCACCCTATCTAAACATGCCTGCCTCAAATAAGAACAGAAATGTTGTACAATTATATATAAATGTTTTAAGTATTCCCATTAATATATTTTAGTGCCATTGCTTTATACCACATTAGATTCCTAATTATGAATGTTATAAATCCAAGGTAGACAATAGAGAACTCCATTGGTCCACGTAATTAACATGTCTTGTTTTATAGCAAGATATAAAGTAATTCATCAGCTTATTGATATCCTGGTGATATCATTACAAACTGGTAACTACTACTTCCTCTTCCTTGAGGTGTGAAATGTGGTAAATTTTCTAAACTTTGACTTTACACACTTGAACTTGCTAAAATTTTTCACAAAGAGACTAATGCAGTTTTCTGGAAAGTGTCCCAGGAAGCGATATCTATGGGAGGCCAGGTTTAAGTAGAATATCAGTAACTACTTCACGGAGCTGAAACAGAGACTTTAATAACATGGAACTGGTAGCCATGGAATTGCTGCTAGGATGCCAAAGAAAAAGCAAAGCTGGCCAGAGTTAGCATCAATTGAACACCATCAATATTGTGGCTACTGCACTTTAGGTCCAGAACACCCAGGAACGTACATGAGAAAACTTAAACTGAGTATGAGATAGCCACGCTGGCCAGAAATAGGAAGAATGGGCTGTACAAAAATCAACAAACTCGGTCTTAGCCAGCTCTAGCTGACACCGTGAAAGCCTCCTGATAATGAATCTGAGGCTCTGTTGCCTTTATACACTCTTTGAGCACATCCAATTACAGCAGATGTAATTGTGGGTAACGATGGCTTCCATGAAAGCTTCTGTATATCCAGTAAGAGGGCACCTTGTAGACAAGGAGCTAGATGGGAGGCAGCCAAAGAAACTGCAGCTACGTCTTGGTAGCTGTGCTTGCTGATGGTCAGAACGCCCTTTCTGCGTAGAGATCATTGAAACTGCAGTTAGGTTGTTCCCACTGTACCACAAGCGGAGTCACTAAGGCTTCCTACGCATGTGTGCTGGGGTGACATTTTTTTACTGTGTGAAGGTGTGTCTCTGTATTTTCGGTTGTTAATATTGTACTGGCAGTGAGCTAAGTGCAGGCAGGATTTTGGTATTGTCATTTCTCTGGGCCATCACTGGGTTTTCTAGTTTGTGAACATGCAGCCTTCCTCACCTACCTTAAGGCAGTCCAGGGATGTATGTGTGAGAGGTCGGCTCAAAGATGCTGATTGGTTGTGATAAAGAGCTGATGACCAATAGCTGGGGCAGGAAGGAGGAGGTGGGACTTCCGAGAGAGGAGGGGAGGAGGAGGGGAATGGAGATGGAGAAGGGGGAGAAAGAAAGAGAGAGAAAGAGATTGAGAGAGAGGTGGTGTGTGTATGGCTGTTTTACCTGGACAGAGAGAACAAGCTAGACACAGATGAAGCCAGAATGAGCCAGAGAATGAGAAGAAGGCAGAAAATGAGAAAATATTGCCAAAGTTAGTAAGAGGCCAAGCAGAGCAATTCAGTCAGAAGCTGAGAAAAACAGGATTGAATCAGTCAGCTCAGAAGATTAGACTATATGGAGGCTAGCAGCTTCCAGGCCTAGGCTTAGGTATAGTTAGAACAGAGGAAACACTCTGAGCTCAACCCAAGCCATGTATCCATTCCCACAGCTTGGGTACGGCTCTCAACTCATCACTTCATCTGAGGAAACAAAAGTGACATTTCACACATGTGCATGAACACTGAGTCAGCATCCTCACAGGACCTGATGTTGTTATTATATCACTTGCCTGATGACTCGGACATCCCTCCCCTTTTATGGCCATCTTGAGAGGATATGCCCTCAGAGGAAGACCCAGTCAGTCTTAACCCTAGAGGAGAGATTTCCCTATCGGCCAGCATTCCAGTATCTCCTACTGCTAGAAACCAACTGGCAGGGAGGAGCCTTGGGGATTCATCCGCCCTGCAAGTTTTGATCCCCACTTCTACAGGGAGCCCAGCAGAAGGAGGCTCTGGCAGGCAAAAAGCCCCAGCAGGACACCGCCACATAGCTGCAGCAAAGATCTTCAGAGACAAAGCCCCATCTGAGAAGCCTCATGCAGAGGTCATCGCCCAAAACCTTAACCACTGAGAACAAAACAAAGAGGAAAGCAGCCTTTGGTTTTGCAGGTAGTAAAATTATAAATCAAAACCACGGGGAAGGCCTTTGCAGCAGGCTTGCGAGATTGCTCACACAGCCTATCATTACAGTGGGCTTTAGAGGCGGCGTGGGCAGCTTTGCCTGAAGGGATGCAGGCATTTCTGCAGGTTTCTGTTGCTGCCGCTGTTGGTTGTCCTCTCCCGACTCCGGAGTATTTCTGTAAAATGTAAATTCTGCTGTCCAGCTTCTGGGGTAGGCTGAATTATATAGATTATTAAATTTAAAGAGAAAAAAAATGTTTTTACATTTTGGGGGTGAGAATTACAACAGGAGCACTAGATGCTATAATTAATGCAGTGGTGCTGCTCCTGGCTAGAACAAGCTGGATTCACACATACATCTCTGAATGAAAAATTAAGCGTAGGAGAGAAGTCTATTGTGCAAACTGAACACACACTCATTAGTGTAGTAAGTCCAATAATTTTTGTAAGTTATTACTTTTTTACAGTTTGCTTCAAAGATAATATAATCTGAAACTGATGTATAATTAGAAAACTGTGAAATGTATTGTCAGGGTTTGCAAAGAGCAGGAAAGTTGGAGAAATATTTATTTTTTAACTCATGGTGTTCCTGGCATATTTTGCTCTAGCAACAAATCATTTATTTTGAGGCTCAAATGGGCTACATATTGTACTGAAAAATTGACTATTTCAACTTGATGGTTAGCCTACCTCAAGATCACAGATCTCAGCCTGGAAGCCCGGGAAAGATAAGGAGACATGTCATATTTACTACCCTCATTCTTCAGGGACATGGGAATCTGAATTAAAGGAAAGCCACATCGTCTTAGACTGCCACACACGATAGGGATTTCTGACCTGATTTGGACATTTCACAGGCTCCACAAATGGCCTTAGAGAAGCAGGCCTGTGCAAACTGAGAACTGAAGATCTTTGGAGGGTATTTCTTCCCCCCCCCCCCCTTACTTCAGTTTTATGGTGTTACCCTGAAGGTTTGAATCAAGTTAAATGAGCCTTCTGATTGCAGTATGCAATCCCAAAGTGGGTTCCCTAAGACCCAGAACTTATGTCATGTAATTTAGAGCCAAATAATTCTATATTCTCCTGTTATCTGGTATCTGTGCCTGCGTATTGTTCTCAGTCTTCAGGGGGACTGTAACTAAATGAACAGTGTCAGGTCTTATAGTCCCCCATTATCTAACACCCAGACCCCCACCACGTATCTGATCCATGCTCAGTGGGTATCTTTAAATGATTGGCTTTGCTTTAAGCAAAATTCAAGTTATAATCAAAATCGCAGGTTATGTCTGGGAACATGCTTTATCTCATACACACCCAGCTCTCCCTACATCTCCTGAGGTCTGTGCCCTCTAGGAAGACCTTCGCCTCCCCCGTGAGCGCTCTCCCTCTTCCCCTCCCCTCCCCCATACATGCCCGTGGGTTTTGTGTTTGCACGCATGTGTGGGTACCTAGCCCAGACCCTTGCTCCCTAGGACACACTAAACAAGGATAAAGCCTCGTCTAATGAGAAAACACATATATAAAACACAAAAGCAAGGAATTGGGGCCTAAAGCACCATTAAAATCTCTTATTTATTTTTTAAATTTTTTTGTTTGTTTGTTTTTGTTTTTCGAGACAGGGTTTCTCTGAGTAGCCCTGGCTGCCCTGGAACTCACTCTGTAGACCAGGCTGGCCTTGAACTCAGAAATCTGCCTGCCTCTGTCTCCCAAGTGCTGGGATTAAAGGCGTGCACTACCACCGCCGGCTATTTTTTAATTTTTAAAAAATCAAAGGCGGGGGCTGGAGAGATGGCTCAGTGGTTAAGAGCACTGACTGCTCTTCTAAAGGTCCTGAGTTCAAATCCCAGCAACTACATGGTGGCTCACAACCATCTGTAATAAGATCTGACGCCTTCTTCTGGAGTGTCTGAAGACAGCTACAGTGTAGTTACATATAATAAATAAATAAATATAAAAAGAAAAAAAGAAAAACACAGAAATATGGGAATATGTTATCATTTAAAAAAAAATCAAAGCCAGCAACTGAGAGCCTAAAGGTCACTTTAGGCTAAAGGAAAAACCTATTCCTACTGTGAGAATTTGAAAGCTGTCATCTTAGGCTAGGGAGTCTCACTGTGTAAGGACATAAAAAAAAAAAAAAAAAAAAAAAAAAAGCAAAACAGAAGTGAAGCAAAGTCACAGGCTGTCATCTGCAAGGAGACTTCAACCAGGAGAGATGCTCACTGCTCGGCATGAAAGGTGAGCCAAAGCTGCAGGTGGGAGGGAGCAGAGGAGAGAGGACAGAGGACCTGCAAGTGTCCGGTCACCTGAGAGAGGACAGAGGGACCTGCAAGTGTCCGGTCACCTGAGAGAGGACAGAGGGACCTGCAAGTGTCCAGTCACCTGAGAGAGGACAGAGCTCCTGCCAGTATCCAGTCACCTGAGTCTAGAACCAAGCTCCACTTTATGTATGATCACAAAGCTCACCTGCACACTTTAACTACTGCAAATTGTCCAGGAAGGGAGGATCACAGTCATTTTATAAAGATGAGACTTGGTGACTTCAGAATCCGCCAAGAGTTGCTTACTATGGCTACTACAATAGTGACACAGAAACCATAACTACCGTAGCTTAAAACAACAGACTTCCCATTTCGTAACCCTAGAGCCCAGAGTCTCAGCTAAGGCTGTGCTTTTTCAGTTAGGGGGCAAACCCTTTCCTCTCCTTTCCAGCTCCCAGAGGCCAATGGTATTTACCGATTCAATTCATGGCCTGTGTCCCTCCAGCCTCTGCCTCTGTGGTCACATCTCCTTCCTTGACTCCAACTCTCACCCTTATCTTATGGGGGACCATTTGCACTTGGCCACATAAATAATCCTGTACCATCTCTTTGACTCGAGATCCTCAATTTAATCATGTCTGGAAAGAAAGCCGTCTGCTCTCTCAGGCTTGGGATTTGGACATCTTTTGGACAAGCCATTGTTCCATTTACCACTGTCACCATTTGAGGAAGTCACACACTTACTGTAATACTCTTCTCTAGTTGGTGTCTTTCTCTGTCCTCCAGAGTCCCATTGTCAGACATTCCATTTGAAAAGGTACAAATTTATGATCCCTTTGTATGTCTATATAGCCTTGCCATTCCTTTTATTTACTTTATTTATCTTCCTTGTATTTCTTCTGTGACACTGGAAGAATTTTTGCATTATTTGGGCATAGGTGATATCTGGGCATGTGGTAAAGAGTTCTTCTCTACAAAATATTAGAGCACGATGTGGTGGGTCACCAATCACAGTACTCAGGACATATAAGTTAGCCTCAGCTACACAGGGAATTCGAAGGCTAGCCTGAACTATTCTCAAAATGCAATAATTAGTTTTATTGAGTTGACCATGCTGGAAAACTTACCACGCCAAATAAATGTGGCTTTAGAAACCATAGCAAGTTGGCTTTCTATAAAATCCACCAATAAAGCAGGCAGACATGCCTGCAGCTTGCTGCTAACATAAATGAACCCCCTTTTCCCCTCTGCCCTTGCTGCCTCTCAGCTCCTTATTGTCAGACTCCTACCCTGCAGGCATGGAGGGAGGGAGGGATAATGAAGTCTTGAACAGTCAGCCGAGGAATCCCAGACAACAGGGCTCTTTACAGTTTCATGAAGCATCACACAAGGAAAACTGTGGCCCGCACTGTTGGAAGCTCGGCTTTAAAGTGTAATGATGGCTGCAGAGGAGAGGTAGGGTAGCCAGGAAGAGCAGGGAAGGCCGTGAGTGAAAGAAAGGAAAACATTTCAACTGAGACTGGAAAGGGAGAGCCGAAACGAGAGCCCCACTGCCTGGGTTGCTGTAAACACCTCGGGCTGACTCTATTAAGATAAAGTTATCAATTAAAACTAACTGCAAAATCTGTTAAAAGGTGCGGATGCTTAGGTAAGAGCAGGGGCATACACAGAGCAAGGAAGCCTGAAGAGCCCCCTGGAGCCACCATGTTCAATCCAGTGCCCAGCCCGTGCGGGCTTGCCCTTACTCATGCTCTTGCTCTCTCTCTTCTGAAGCAAGCTCCCTCTCTCTGATCTTGCCTCAGTTGTTCAGTGTCTTCAGAAGTCAGTCTCTGGGTGTCTCTGAATTCTGATTCGCACTCCCTGCCTCTCCTTCCATGCTTCACCCCACCCTGTGACATTGGATCAAACAAAAGCATCTAATGTAAGAAAACCAACAGGCAACACTTCCCACTGATGACTCAAGACCCCCACGTCCTTCTCTGCCTCTAGCTGCTCTAAACTCCCCGAACTACTCTTAACCCAGTGAGAGCTGCCAGGTTCCTGGGTCTCCCCACCAGCAGGGTTAGAGGCTACAGTGCTGAGGACATGAGCCTATTCAGGACTCAAGATGCCTGACCTGTCTCTGTGTGACACTAACGGTTACATTAGTCTGTTATTTAGTAGGCATCTGTAAGCCTCAGTTTTCTTTGTTATTAGTTAACCTAATAGAAAGCCACTTCCAGAAAACTGTGCACAAATACATCCAAGCTTGGACTTAAGAGGGGTCTGGCTCAATGTCAAGGCTTCTCTTCAGTGAGCAGAGACTGCAGACACTTAGCTCTACAGATAGATCCTCTATGGCATTTGCCAACACGACCTCTCCTAGCCAGCCCCCACCTCCTACTAGACGCAAGCTCATAGGCTCTCTCATAAAGCGGCTGACATTTCAAAACACTGGCTCAAAACTTGGTAGCTAGAAAAGCATACCAGAGAATGAGCTGGAAGAATCCTAGGGAAACTCAGGAGAACGGCAGAGGAGCACAGTGACCATGTGTAATGTTTAACAGGGAGAGACGTACTCAGAGGCATCCTATTTCCTTACCCAGAAATCCAAAGTGAACGGTTCAGCAAGTGGCGCTTGTACTCCATTTCCTCATGAGACTCGGAAGGATACAACCACTCATTAATAAGACACGCTCCTAAAACCTTCAGACGGCAGTGCCTTAAAAACAGCTCTCTGAGCCCAAACTGTGAGGCTGGAAACTGAGTGACTGTAAGCATTCTATTGCAGGGATGTGTCAGGGTCCCTGGGTCTTTAAATACTAAAGGGAGGGGAGGGAGATGGAGGGGAGGGAGCCTGGATTAGAACTACCAGACACTGAAGAAAAAGAAGTGGTTACTCACAAGGCAGAAAGGAAAATGACAAAATGGAAGGTCACCTGACTCTAACACAACCAGCAAACACTGCCATTTTACAGACCCAACATTATATCCCATAAATATAATTTTTTCTTTCATTTTTAAAAATTTTTTTTAAATATTCATTTATTTGCATGGGTGTTTTGCCTGCATGTGCATCTGTGCACCACAGCATGTCTAGTGCCCTTGGAGGTCAGAAGAGGGTTTTGGATCCCCAGGAACTGGGGTTACAAGATGGCTTTGAGCCACCCGGTAGATGCTAGGAATCAATATATAAAAATCATTTTCCTTTCTAGAAAGATAATAGTGGAAATAGCCACCTTGCCTCAGACTCATTGCTATGAGCCTACATAGATGACATCCTGGTCTCTGAATTCATCACACAGTTCTGTCACTGTGGATTCAGCTGTATCTTCTAGAAAGCCACTGGGCATCATCACAGGTTGTGAGAAATAACACAGGCTAAAGATAACACCACAGATGCCAGTCTAGGGAGTCCGATTCCTTTGCCATCTCCTGTCAAACCCTTCAAGGAGAATTGTCACTCCCTGAAGCAGTGACTTTTAATTTCCCTTAAGCTAGATTCCATCCTCAGGCCCTTGCAATGATAAAAAAAAAGCCCAGACTACTCCTTCTGAAGTCCACAGTGCTGAATGAATGACAGGGTGGGAATTAACTCTTCCAGATATAAAATCCTCCTTTGACTCCCCCTTCTTGATTGTCTACATATGATCACTACATTAACAAACTCTAAAATATTAAACATCCAAGAGACAGTATATACCATATGTATGTGTATGTATTTAACTATTGCCAATTAACAAGTGTCACATGGTGTTTTGTTCTTCTCTTGCATGCTTCCAGGCAGAACACAAGCCATTCTTGAGACTTACTTTCTGAGCTCAATGGTCAAGACCAAGGAAGCAAATGTGAGAAACAGAGGGTTGAACAGTGATTCATTCCGAGGACTCTACTTGCCAGCATCCATAGGCGGCTCACAATCACCTGTAATTGCAGGCCCAGAGGATCCAATGGCTCTGGCTTCTATGGGCATCTGCACTCGTGTGCACGCCACCCCCACCCCTGGCAAACATACACACATACACACACAATTAAAAACAATAAAAAATAAATCTTTTTTAAAAAGAAAATTTTTCTTCTGCCAAAAACAACTATGCTCAGTTTGCTAATGCTAGAAATTCCACTTCTGCGGTTCAATTTTATTGGCTTCTGTAGGTTGTTAAAATGCAAATGCCCCCGGGAGAGATTAGAGCAGATGCCATATAACTCAAGTATTACTTGAATTTCCTTGATTCGGAAAGATGATTCTGATAGGAGAAAGTATGTAGTAAACTCAAGAACATTGGAAAACAGAAATGATTTATGAATGGAAAACTAGGGATAGTTAAAACATTCTATTAACTTCAGCAAAGAAGTTTCTCTTTCTGATAAAATTGAATGAAACTGCCAAAGGCTTTAATCCATGAAAGAAAGAACTGATAAGTCAGACTTACTAATTTTTTATGGCTCTGCAAAAGACCATGTCAAGAGAAGATAATGGCAAGACACAGAGGGGGAAACATTTGCAAGCATGTATATCAGACGAGAAGCCGAAAAGACCAAACAAGATACCAACAACCGAACTATACAACTTGACCAAAGGCTTTAATGGACACATAACAAACATAAGACACAAAGATGACAAAGGAGCATGTGAAAAGATTGTTCCAATTCACATATCACTAGGGAAACAAAAATTAAAACAATGAGATGCTCCGCCCACTAACATGGCCAAAATCCAGCAGTGAGCCATTGAGGAGTGGATGCGCCCCCTGCTGTTGGGAATGCAGAATGTGCTGGGCATGACGGCATGCCTGTGCACAACCCTAATTTTGGTGCTGGAGAGAACAGGCAGGTTCCCAGAGCTTGCTAGCCAGCTGCTTTAATCATCAATGAGCTCCAGGCACTGGGAGAGAGAGACATCGGTTCAACAACAACAAAGAGTGCAAAGCACAAGACATCCAGTGTTGACCTGTGGCTTGTGTGCATGCACATACACGCAGGACTCATGCACACACATGCACATTCACTTGCGTGTGCACACACACTTACACAGATATTACACTACACACACGACCCAATAAATACATTTTAACTATATGTCCAAGAAATCATATTCCTTGGTAAGTGACCAAAAAAAAAAAAAAGAGTTGAAATTTTATGTCCAAAAAAAACTATATATGCTGTTAGCTGATAAGCACCTACACGAGCAACCCAGTGCACAGAACACTGTTTTCAAGGCAAAAGCAATGCTTTCAAAGCTACGAGTGGAGTCACTGAGACCAAAACGGGTTTCCGTACTCCA
>NW_022196905.1:91863362-91864444 GCF_008632895.1 Mastomys coucha
ACCAAAACACTATTAAGCATGATCCAGTGTTTACTAAACACCAACAATGTTCCTGGAGGTATGAAAGACACCTGTGTATACATTTCAGCCAGTCCTTATGTCTTAGTTAGAGTTGCTATCAAGTGTGATGAAAAGTCATGACCAAAGAAACTTGAGGAGAAAGGGGTTTGTTTCATGTACAGTCCCATATATAGCAGTGAGGACATCAAAAGCTGTGAGGACAGAAACTCAAGCAGGGCAGGAACCTGGAGGCAGGAGTGGAGCAGAGGCCATGGATGAGTGTCCCTTACTGGCTTGCTCCCCCTGGCTTGTTTAGCCTGTTTTCTTATAGAACCCAGAACCCCCAACCCAAGAATAGGACCATCCACAATGAGCTGGGCCCTCCCCTACTAGTCACTAATTATGAAAGCACCCTACAGGTTTGCCTACAGCCTGACCTTGTGGAGGCATGGCCTCAGTTAAGGTTTCCTCCCATCACATGACTTTAGCCTGTGTCTTGTTGGTGAGAAGCTATCCAGTACACCTTAAAACTCGGCAGGCTAATAACTATCATCTCCATGCTATGGATTTTAGAAACAGCACTCAGAAAAACATCTTTGTCCATGAACATGGACAAAATCCCGACCCCTTTCTAGCTGTATGGCTCGGAGCCAGCACAGCTTAACACATCAGTTTCCTGAGCTGTAAAAGTGGAGATTATTGTCTGCTATTCTCTAAGACCAGCCTTAAGATGCTGGAGTTGAGACGGCAAAGTGTTATATCAGACCCTCCAGTAGGGGGTGCTAGAACAAGACTGCGGAGCTAGTGGACCCTGGTCAACTTCTTCCTCTTGAATACCATCTCAGACGTGACAACATTCTTTTCTTTCCACAGAGCCCCTGAGTGCAGCTTGCAGTTTTCCTGTTACAGATTCAGTAGCTTTGTTGCGTGCCCTTCACAGACACCAGTATTCACAAGCTGGGACACTGGCCTCCATGGCCCGAATTTCTGCTCTGGGGGTGCTGGTTCTCGAGGTACTGGAAGGAGTTTTGCTTGACTATCTCAACTATCTCGGATACTTTGCAGTTCTCCTCCTGGCCCTC
>NW_022196905.1:91864454-91869994 GCF_008632895.1 Mastomys coucha
CCCGTGCCACCATTAACTAGTAAACGACCTTACACAGGACCAACAGCTTTCTCCCAATTCTATTCTCTGTTCATATGGTTGGTGTGGTAACATCCTCCTGACAGATCCCGAGGAAGGTGAGAACACCTACCTCAGAAGGTGGAGAGTATTAGATGACTCAATCACTGGAAAGTGCTCCTACGGTACCTAGACCACAGGGCTAGCTCTAATGATATCTCCTATTATGGTTCTCTATCAAAACCAGGAACTACCTGAAGCCCTTGGGCTTTCTCCTCCCACAGTCCTCCCTCTCCAATCTTCCCAGGCACATCTAGATCTCTGCATTCTTGCCACGTGTTTTGTCTGACACTGACATCTGCCTGAAAGGTGAATAATATTTTAACATTGACCCCTCCAAAATTGAACACACACAAACTTTTCCAAACTTTAAGAAACCTATGTATGCCATTCCCCTAAGTATCCACAAGGAATTAACACACTGTGGTTTTGTACACGTCTAAAGACTGAATTATAGAATTTTAGGTTTCTATTTTTTTCTTTCTTTCTTTCCTTCCTTCCTTCCTTCCTCTTCATCCTCCTCCTCCTCCTCCTTCTTCTTCTCTGTCTCTGTCTCCCTCTGTCTGTCTTCCTCTCTCTGTCTCTCTGTCTCTGTCTCTGTCTCTGTCTCTCTCCTTTTGGATGTGTGGGTGGATTTGCAGGTTCTAGCAGAGACCAGGAAAGGGTGTCAGATCCCTTGGAGCTAGAGTTACACACACCTATAAGCTGTACCTCCTGGATGCTGGGACAGTAATTTGGCCCTTTTATAAGAGCAGCCCTTAACTGCTGAGTCCTCTCTTCAGCTCCTCATTCTTATATCTTCTAAACTACTGATGACATATAGAATTTAAAAATGATCAAATACTCATGTGTGCTAGGCACTGAGCTATGTTTTTACATATTTTCTCATGTCTACCCTCAAGGTAGACTGCACCAGGGGGTTTAAACCTCTTCTTTGTACAGATATGTCCAAGTGTCCATAGTAAGAGACAGAACTGAGAACTGAAGCTAACTCTCCTGGGCTCATAGAGTTTATGTTTTACAAATTCACTGTGGACCACACAGGTAAAGGCCACTCTCCACAGCAGATGCTGAGACTACACATTTTAATAAAATGTAAACTGAGAGAGGCACAGATTCTTTCCCTGGGACAGACATGCAGAAACAAACACAGAATGAAGGAGCATGTCCTCTGACCTTCTTGTCCTTCAGAACTCCTTTAAGACATGGGAGGCAAGGCTCTGTCCCTGGGTTTGAGAATATCTCTCTAGTTCTGTCTCATTGCATGGCTTTCCCTCCTGTTTTAGTTTTATTGTTGTGAAAGCAAAGCAAATGAAAATTTAAAAGTACTTTATCTCTAAGTACATCTTGGCCTTCAGAAGAGAAATATTACTGTTGGGAGGTAAGACACACCCAACAAAAACAGTTATTTGTTAAATGAACAATCCACAAGGAAAAAACTCATACCTTTTGCTTTGTGCTTGATTTCAGGCCAACTTTGGAAAATGAGAGAGAGAGAGAGAGAGAGAGAGAGAGAGAGAGAGAGAGAGAGAGAGAGAGAGAGAGAGAGAGACAGAGAGAGACAGAGAGAGACAGAGAGAGAGAGAGACAGAGACAGAGACAGAGAGCAGAGAGACAGAGAGAGAGAGAGCGAGGAAGAACGCAGCACTGCTATAGAATTTGTGCTAAAGCCATTGCTTCTAGAAGGTGGACGTTTTGAATTACAACCTTCTTCCTTAACTTTCCATTACAGCCTCTAGGAATCTCAGAAGCACAGGCTAGATATCCATGCTGGATTTTACTCACTGGCTGGGAATCTGTGTGAGCCCAAGGGCTGAGAGTGCTGAGCCAAGCCTGTGCTCTGTCAATGAATGCCCTGTTCATAGTTACCAATTCAGCATCTTTTCCTAGAGTACTTTGAGGAAAAACCTGCCATGGCACAGGAAAATGCACTCACCAATATGAAAAGGCCAACAGGAAGAAGAATGGGGACAAATAAAAGCAAGGCAGGGAGGACGGCAGAGGCAGGCACAAAAGCTCTGCAAACTGGAGAGAAAACAGACACAAAGAGGAGAGGATGGATGGCCGGGCTTCCAAGCATGCTTCTAGTGGGCAGACCTTAATCTCTGCTCATCAGAATCTGTCTACATTAGATTGAAGCAAAGTTCTTAGGAATATAAACTTGTATTCAGAGGGATTTTCTTCCAGGTTGTTCATGGGGGTCTAAATTGACTGGGGAGTAATAAAGAAAAAGTAGACATTGAACTAAGTATAAGAATATTTTTACAGGCTGGAGAGATGGCACATAGCTTAAGACCATTGACTGCTCTTTCAGAGGTCCTGAGTTCAAATCCCAGCAACCACATAGTGGCTCACAAGTATCTGTAATGGGATCTGATGACCTCTTCTGGTGTGTCTGAAGGCAGCTACAGTGTACTCATATACATAAAATAGATAAATGTTTTAAAAAATAACATTTTCACATAAAATAGTACAAGTTTTCTCCCCGTGAGAAAAAAGCAAAAGTCAAACTTCATATATTTGACATTCAGATAGTGAATATATTTGGCCTTAAGTATATGATGAATTGGTTCATTCAAAACCAAAGACTTATACAACAGCTAGAGAAATGTCTCCATAAGTGGGCAATTGCAAAGTTTTGGGATTTGGGATCCTTTAATATATTTTAAAACCTCTGGCTTTTACAGAGGGCTTTTCTATCTATTTATATTTATTTTTTAGCAACTGGAACTGCAAATTTGTCAATATATATTTATTAGTTTGCTTTAAAATAGCAATACTAGCCCCATTTTGCATTACTGAGCATAGTTTATAGATTCTGTGTGTTGGAAACAGAATATTGATGAGCCTACAGCAGTTAATGTTTTTTTGCAAATACTTGTAACATTGGAATTGAGTAGAAAGGAATTAGGTTACTATACTTGCTTTTGCATTTAACCTACTTTGTTTGCTACAAAGTCTATTCTTACCCAGCTATGCAGTTAGAAAAAGAAGGGGTATTTAAAATTATCATTTCAGACAATTGTAAATATTCCTCCCTGATAATGAGTGATACCCTTATAAGAACAGAAACTGAGACTAGTTTCCAAATATGGGAGAAAGACCACACGAGGGCCAGAGTGTCCATCTTATCAGAAAGGAGACTCAGACAGTATCCATCCATACAGAGAAGAAAGACCACGTGAGGACCAGTGTGTCCATCTTATAACAACAGAGACCCAGACAGCATCCTTACATGGAGAAAGACCATATGAGAGCCAGAGTTTCTGTCTATAAGCCCAGAGGCAAGTCTCCCTAATGAAACTGGCTGTGCTGATCTCCTGCTCCTGGATTTCTAGTCTCTAGACTGTAGAAAATAGGTTTCTGTTGTTGACAACATCAGGCTGTTACATCTTCTATAGCAGCTCCAGAGAGCTAACATGCACACCCCAACAAAACTACTCCCAGGAAGTCAGTGGAACTGAAGCTGAAGTTCAACAAAGCTAAGCACCAAATCAGCAGTGTGTTACCACTGCATCCATCACCAGGACACTGTGCCTGGCTCAGTGATTCTCAAACTCCGTGGCCTCAAGTATCATTCAGGGAACAGCTAGTCAAATAATCTTCCCAAATCCATGTCCAAAAATTCTAAGTCAAGACCGCTTAGTCAACTTTCTGTCATTGAAAACACCTATGCTAAACAAAAACAACCTACGAGGGGCAAAGGCTGAGTTTCAGAGCTGTGGTTGCTTGTCCTCATCACTTTGGGCCAGAGGCAAAACGACAGTGCAATGCACAGGATAGGACAAGTGCACAGGAGTTCACCTGATCACAACGGGGAAGGAGAGAGGGAGGGATGGAGAGAGGAGAAAGGGAGGGGAGGGGGAGAGGGAGAAGAGGAAGAGAGGGAGGGGAGATAAAGAGACAGTGCACAATACAAACAGATCTTATGCTACTACAGTCTGGCCCCACCCTGATGTGTGGGTTTGTACCTAGTCTTACTGTAATAATCTTATGCCATGTTTGGTTGCTATCTGCTCTTTTCTGAAGGGATAGGAAGAGAAGTGGATCTGAGGGAGAGGGGAGGTGGGGGGACGTAACTGGCAGGAGAGGAGTGAGGCAAGACTGTGGTTAGAATGTAATATATGAGAGAATACATTTTAAAAATAAATAAATAAAGCATGCTCCAGCCAACCTACATCCTCCAACTAGATCCCAACGCTAACGTTTGTGCCATGTGCCGGTAGCTGTTAAGCTATACGAATCCATCAGTGGGAAAAATCCACGGATAAAGGAAGAATCCTCAGACTCCATCACTTTCCAGAGGCCTCGACTCTGAACACTGCATTAGGTACCAAGCTTTCAGCACATGAGCTTTTGAGGAGCATGTTAGGTATCTAAGGTCCAAACCATAGCATGGGTGGTCTACACTGGCCCCCAAGAGTGTGAGTTCAGCCTTGTCATGGCCCTCATCATAACCTGAGACCCACTTGTCTAAGGATGGCGGTAGCTGAGAATGACACAGAGATGCTGACATCTCTCCTTCTTTTTGAAGAACACAAACAAATGGACCTCCTTTTCTCTGCTCAGTAAATGCCCACTGGCAATCCTAATGTGAGTGAGCCACATGGGTGACGGGGGAGACCTAAATCAGGCTAACAGTCAGCAGATTGTTCAAACCAGTCTAAAACAGGCCTGCAATCCTTTCTCAACATTGCCAGCTTATACATACAAACACATACATTTTATTTTTGTTTATTGTTGGAAATTTAGCTGTGTACTATAAGTCGATGATAGGACCTTTGTGTACAAGTCCATGTCATAATAATTACACAACTTCAAGAAAAGGCTTTTTATGGATAAAAGGAAAGCCACCATTCCCAATTGACATTAAATGAGTTCTTGGGTCTCTCACAGTGAAGTCTGCTCTAACTAGAGTTCATATTGGGCTTTGTTATAGATTACCTGCACTACATAAATTGTGCTCCACAGCCAGTCCCCTCAGAGGGAGATAGTAGCCTCTGAAATTTTTCCTTCATAAATTAAACATTATAGTTTATATTTTCTGTAAAAATAGTTTAATAGGCTATGCTATAAATGAGATTTAATTTTGAATATTGAAATGGTATGAAATTGCTTTTAAAAACCTATTACAATATTAACAAAGTAGAAAATAATAAAATTGCCCCAAGAAGTATCCTGCCTTTCAATAAATGGCTTCTCTAACAACAACATCTGCAATGAAGAGGCCAGAGACTATGGTGGAAATGTGGCATTCCGAATTTCAAGGCATTGGATTTATGGTTGATACACCCCTATCTTTCCCTCCCACATGAATGCATTTGCTTTCCTTATACAAGGACATATCCGAATCTCTGACTGTCAGCAGCTACGGACAGTGTCACTTAAGACTCCTGGTGAAGAGGACTGGAGCACAGAGGTCATGGAGCCACCCCCAGGTTCACCCCCCTCCTGGTTCACCCCCCAGGCTCACCCCCCAGGCT
>NW_022196905.1:91870147-91881863 GCF_008632895.1 Mastomys coucha
ACCCCCAGGCTCACCCCCAGGCTAACCCCTCCCAGGCTCACCCCCAGGCTAACCCCCAGGCTTACACCAAGCTCTCTCACTGGGCTGTTATAGTCAGGGTTACTGTTGCTGTGATAAAACACTATGACCAAAAGCAAGTTGAGGACAAAAAGGATTATTAGCTTTCACTTACTCATCATAGTCCATCACTGAAGGAAGAAGTCAGGACAGGAATTCAAGCAGGGCAGGAACATGGAGGCAGAAGCTGAGGCAGAAGCCATGGAAGGTGCTGCTTACTGGCTTGCTCAGCCTGATTTCTTATGGAACCCAGGACCATCCACAATGGGCTGGGCTCTCCTCACATCAGTCATTAATTCAGAAAATGATCTACAGGCTTGCCTATAGCCCAATCTTATGGAGGCATTTTCTCAATTTGGGTTCCCTCCTCTCAGATGGCTTAAGCCTGTGTCAGACTGACACAAAATGATCGAGGACATTACCCATAATGAGAAAATATAGATACAAAGAAAAAAATCATAAGGAAAAACTTGTTTTTTTTTTTTTTTTAAACAGTTGAGTAAAAATTAGAAAAGAGGAGACAGGGAAGAAATAATTTAAAAATCTAAAATTTAAAATTTAAACACTCATATTTGGGGCACTTAGCATGTGTGCCTGCTGCTTCATCCAGCTGAGACACTTTGCTTCATGCATCCTCATCTACGGCTAAGAGACAGGGTGATTGCATTACTGTGTTAGCTTTACAGATGTAAGGCTGAACCAAGGAAGCTCAGTAGCTTACAGAAACCCACACTGCCCAGAAAGGCTAGAACCACAGCTGAATCACCCTATCTCACTTAAAGCACCACAGCAGTTCTATGAGAAAGGAAGGTCTAGCTGAACCCAGAGAATAAGAAGAACTGTGTTGTATGAATAGCTGCCACAAAAGTAGGAAAGAAAGTGTCAGAGAAAAGGTAGTGGATTAGAACTTTACCAATAAATTACTTCAGTAAGACCTGAGATGGCATCAGTGGCCACAGCTCTTGACGTTTCCTCTGCAGTGAGCCCATGAATAGCAACAGAGAAAGAAGTCAGGGGTGGCTCGGGATGGAGCGGGTGGGAGAGGACCACAGTCAGCAGGGACACTTACAAGTTGGGTGTGCTTAATCTGAACTTTGCCTAAAAATGACTTTTTTCTGTAGGCTTCATAACATTTAAATAAAAGCAATCCACCTATTAAAACTAACCACACACACACACACACACACACTCAACTGAGAAGCAGCAGCAGAAAAACACTTATAAAAGAAACCAATGGTTTTCCATAATCAAATTATACCAAACTATTGCAGAATTCTGCAGGTAAATCTTACTGAGTGGTGTTAATTAAAGCAGTGTGTTCTCTATTTTAATGTTCCAAACAGCAAGGAGTGAATGAGATTATGTTTTCCAGACTTGGTTATGGAAATGAGTGTTCTGACACCTACTTCTCCAGTGGGGGTCAAGCTCACTGCATGCATGACTTTAATGGAAAGCAAACAGCTATTTAAGTGACCCCTTTCAGCAAATATCACTCGATTTCCCTGCCAAGGATACTGACCACATTGGTAAGAGGATTGGAGCCTGTGATTCTTCTGCTCTTTTAGCAGAATTAGGCAATGCTTCAGTTTGCTCTACTAACATTAGAGAATCCTATTTAAACCCCAAGACGAAACAGACAAAGGAGCATTCTTAAATATAAGCTCTGGTCTATGTTCTCTTAGTTGAAAGCTTCAGGGTAATAGGATGGGGTCACCCTGCAAACTCATGAAGGCAGTAGATCTCTTGGCAGGATACACTTTGATGTGTCACCCTGTGTTCAGGGGCTAGGCCAATACTCAGCTAATATGACATTAAGAAAGCCTCCCCATTATGCATGATCTGCTGTTGCTTGCTGTCCAAAGCATAAAAAGAAATGGCTGAACAGAAAGTTCTAGAAATAAGTGTCAGCCACCATGGGATGCAAACACTATAGTCAACCCTGGGACAATGGAAAACATATTCCCTAACTGCTGAGTTGCTGAGTGTTTTTTTTTTCCCCAACTGCATCTTCTTTCAAAGAAATCTCAAAGGCAATTGAATTTAAAAGATCAATGATATTTTCAACTAAGTCTATTTCATAATGCAATGCCATGCCCTGCTTGCCTACAAGGAGACAGGAAGTAAATAGTCCCCAGTAGATAGTTAAGAAGCCCTCCACCCACCCTTTCAGAGCAGTATGTGTATAAACCTCTCCCCGGGTAGCTGTCAAGCCCTTTGAGATTGCCCTTCTCAATTCTATTTTCTTCTACACTTCCAGTCACAAGCCAACCCACAGCCCAGCTCTTTCAGGGGAGAGGGATCATGCTAACCTGACGAGCATCAGTGGTTCCATTCTATGACTGACAGATACCATCACTCACAGATTTGTACCCAGCATGCTCTTTGTGGTACTTGTGCTGTATCCCTCCATCAGTCAGGGTACAGAGGAGACAAAGGGAAGAGGGAAAAGTTCAGTGAAATGATTGCTGATCTGGAATACAGACAGGATTAAGGAAATCCAACAAGGGATGGATGTGCAGCTCAGGATCAGAATAGTGGGAAGATTTCCCATGTCCAGGGAGAGCTGCAGCACAAACATGGGCAATGGCCAGAAATACAGCAGTAGCCAGAATGCAGCCCAGGAGCAAGGAGTCAGAGCAGACTGCTTCTTCTTATTCTGCCCATCACCCACTGTCATTGTACATCATTCTGCTCTGTGGCTGGCAGAGGACTGGGACCAGAGTAATCAGCAGGGTCCTTCATAGTCTTCTTCATAGTCCTTCACAGTCTTCTTCATGATCCTTCACAGTCTTCTTCATGGTCCTTCACAGTCTTCCTCATGGTCCTTCACAGTCTTCTTCATGGTCCTTCACAGTCTTCATGGTCCTTCACAGTCTTCTTCATGGTCCTTCACAGTCTTCTTCATGATCCTTCACAGTCTTCCTCATGGTCCTTCACAGTCTTCATGGTCCTTCACAGTCTTCCTCATGGTCCTTCACAGTCTTCCTCATGGTCCTTCACAGTCTTCCTCATGATCTTTCACAGTCTTGATGGTCCTTCACAGTCTTCATGGTCCTTCACAGTCTTTCTCATGGTCCTTCACAGTCTTCCTCATGGTCCTTCAGTCTTCTTCATGGTCCTTCACAGTCTCCTCATGGTCCTTCACAGTCTTCATAGTCCTTCACAGTCTTCATCATGGTCCTTCACAGTCTTCATGGTCCTTCACAGTCTTCCTCATGGTCCTTCACAGTCTTCATGGTCCTTCACAGTCTTCATGGCCCTTCACAGTCTTCATGGTCCTTCACACTCTTCTTCATGGTCCTTCACACTCTTCCTCATGGTCCTTCACAGTCTTCCTCATGGTCTTTCACAGTTTTCTTCATGGTCCTGCAAAGTCTTCACAGTCCTTCATCAGCCTTTCATTAGTCTTAATAGCTTTCCATTTATGTCAATTTAAACTCAACGTTTTCTGTTTTATTCAGTGGTTTATAATTACTGTTATGAGTTTAAAAACTACTGTTTAAGAGGGGCCCTCAAACTGTTTGTGTTTTTAGGTCTCTTTGATTGCCCCTGTCATTCTTTGGTCCCCTTCTTACTTCTCCACATGATATTTTTGACTCATCGTATAGCTTCCCAGCTTCCCAACCCTTTCCTTACTCAATCATTTCTCCTATGTTCCTAGAAATGTACATCAAGAGAAAGGACTCTCCACCATGAAAGCATCCATTCACATTCACATTTATTTCTGTCTACCCACCTTCTTACCCATCTACAAAATCAATTCATATGAATGCCTCCCATCCCAATTCAATACCACAAGTTGATCATCCATGCCTGTAACACATTTCTCTTACTGTGAATAACATGCCTTTCTTCATCCTTAAAACATCCATGCAGTCAATCCCCATTCCTATTGCCACACCCACTTCCTCAGGAACAGCACGCACTGCCTGGTTCCGATGCCATTCATAGAGCTTCCCTATCATGGGAACATAGCCGCCTCATCCTTCCTAAGCTGAAACTCTGTACTGCTCTTGCAGACCCTCACATCACCCAGGCTGCCACAGTACATGCCAGCCCACTCACCTTCATGGACATGCTTCTTACCCTTTATGGTCTCCCACAATCCATACACAGGCTGACACTCTGCTGTAGAGCGTGTTCCTCTGAGATAGACACATTACATTCTGCAGGGAAGCTCATTAAGGCTGGAAGCAAACAATTCAAACTAGCTTCAGGAAGTCCCTGAGAGTGAATAGATTCACCAATTCCCTTCCTTCCCAAGAAAACACTGCTGAGAATCATCCACAGAAGGAGCCACCCTGCAAAAAGCCCAGCCACCTGGAAGAAACAGAGACCAGCCAAGCTGCCTAAAGAAACAAAGACCAGCTGAGCTCTCTGAAAGGCTCAGGTCAATCAAGTCACCTGGCAAGAACATCTGCAACCTGTTAAGCTGCCCGCAGGCTGAACAGCATGCTCCATGTTTTGAGCTTCTGTGGGCTGTCACCCATGCTCTGATGGCTTGATGATGTGGCTGTCTTTGGGTTATTTCTGCTCCTGTAAGGAACCCTTTCACTCATGCTCATGTATGTACCCCAATAAAACTCACTGGTTCACCAATCTGGACTTTCACAGAGATTCCTTTCTGGGTTGAGAAGGTGTGTGTGTGTGTGTGTGTGTGTGTGTGTGTGTGAGGTGTTTGTATGTAGTGTAGTGTGGTGTGTGTATGGTGTGTATGTGTTTGTGTGGTTTGTGGTGTGGTGTGTATGGTGTGTATGTGTTTGTGTGGTGTGGTGTGTGTGTGTGTGTTTCTGTGTGGTGTGGTGTGTGTGTGTGTTTCTGTGTGGTGTGGTATATATGTGTTTATGTGGTGTGGTGTCTTTGCGTGTGCATGTTTGTGGTGTGTGTATGTGTGTACATGGCGTGTGGTGTGGTGTGTAATGTGTATGGTGTGTATATGTTTGTGGTATAAGTGTGTGTGTGTGTGTGTGTGTGTAATATGTGTGTCTTGACTCCCCACATAGTCTTGTCATAGAACACCTTTAGTTGAATACTGTCCTTCCTCATCCCCCTTGGTACAGCCCTTCTATGGATGCTATGCTCATTCTACCTTTTACTCTGACATTCTGCATCAGGACCACATCACTCAGTGATTCTTGCCTCACTCCAAATGGATGGTAACACCTTGTGCTGGGCATCATCACCTCCTGCCAACCCTCCCCCAGTGCACTCGTAGCTTGCTCAGTCCACATGCTGAGCTTTGGGTGGTATTGTTCAGGGAAGGGGGAAAGCAAGAAGGAAAGGAATTGAAAGTTCCCTGCAGGAATGTAAACTTGATGGACTTAAGTTGAAGGGCACCAGAGGTCATGCTACCTCTACTGCGATAATCTGGCTAAAACTGATGCCACTGCAGCCAAGGCAGAGTCCATGAGCTGCTGGGGACAGAGTTCTCTGTTGTCATTTGAACACTCAGATCCAGCCCTGCTGAGGTAGACAAAGATTATGTAAAGCTATGATAACATTTTGTGCTCAAGCCAGTTCCGCTTGGGATTTCTGTCAATGACACTTGGCACAGTCTTAATGGGGTCTCTCTAGTTATTAACGCCTGTGCCACAATGCTAATAATTGGATTGCCTGTAATATACCTAATGCCGAGGGCCTATCATATACTCCAAATTAGACAAAGAGATTTTCATCTTAATGATAAAACTTCCCCTGCCATGCTTGCTGTAGGAACACAGCCCAAAGTTATTGTCTCCTGGTCCCTTGCAACAGCACCTGTCACCTAGTGTGTATTGTCTTTGATGAGTTTGCCATGAAGTCACACCCAATTTTCTGAAGACCCTACTAAGAACTGAGGTCAAGTCGTTCTTTATGAACTCTTGGCTGGGAGCCTAGGCTGAGCCCTTAGAATCAAAGGCACTCCGCTGCTGGACTCTTGAGTGGTTACATCTTCTCCCAGTGATAACGGGAAAACAAGCAAACAAACAAACAAACGAGCGTTTTTCTTGCCCATTAAATAGAAACCCAAAGCAGAGAGATGCCCCCTGACTCACTCAAGGGTACAAATGCCATCGTATATGCCTGGGTTTGAATTCATCCAACTTGCCTTCAAAGATGCCCCAGCCCCTTTTTTTTCTTTTAGATAATCTCTGATTTAATAATAATAATAATTCTAGTGAAACACATAAAACATGAAATTTAGCATTGTGATGATTTTAGATGTATGAAGTATGTTCACGTGGCTGAACACCCTCCAAAGCCTTTCCCTTGCACACTGAGACGCCATTGTTAACTCTCTACCCATACTTCCCCTCAGGCTCAGACACCCACAACACTGCTTGCTGTCTCTGCAAGTCTGAAAGCTCTGGGAAGCTTGTATATGTGTGATCCTGCAGCATTTGACATTTTTATACCTGGCATATGCCATTTATCATAGTGTACTCAAGGTTTTTCTATAGTATGTCATGTGTCAAAATACCCTTTCCTGCCTTGGTGGGTGTCACGCAGAGGTGACCCTGCCTTCCAAGGTTCTCTTCCTTTCTAAGCAAAACACTCCTACATGCACAGAACATACTTGGTTTCTCCAGTTGCCTGGTAGTAGGCATTGGTATTGCTTCTGGAAGCCCCGCCTTTCCATGACTACCTGAAGCATCTTCCTCTTGCCTTGCTGCCTGCTTTCCATGTTCACACTGCCCATTCTTCCAGGATTGCTCCTGGGCATCCTTCAAGCTGTGTGGTGCCTGCCTGCTTTTCTATTCTTCTCAGTAGCAGCTGATCATCCTTCCCTGTGGAGGGGATGACTCCAATCTCCAGGTTCTCCTCATCTAGGCTGGCTGCCTCTGTTTACTCCTCCACAGCAGCCCTATCACAAACCATGTCAGCTATGAGAGAAGAGTCTCTGAGGAGTGGTCCTCACAGCATACAAATGACTGTGGAGAAGAATCCGCCCCATCTCTTTAGAACATCCCTCTCAGGCTGAGGTGCTGACTGAAGCTAGGAAGCTCTTGTTGCTATTAATAACTATAGTGCAGAGGGGAAGGAGTCAAGCCGAAAATAAAACAATGGTGAACTCAACTCACAAATAAGGCCAAGATAAACGACTGTGATGTATTCTACATCCTTATACTTCTAAGGTTAATTCACGTGTGGAAATCGCACAGCAAGCATTCCATGAAAAGAACACAACTAAAATGTTAATAGAAACCAGATAGTCTCACCTGATAAGCTTGAAGCCAAGGGCTCTCTGCCTTAGAATTCTTCTCCCTACTGTTCTCTGAAGATGTGCAGTAGGCATTGATTCATTCTCCCAACAAATGCTTTGGAAGTGCTATTGTAAAATAAGCATGGGCTGCATGTGAGCGATATCAAGGTGCACCAGGCAGACCCAGCTCAAGAAGCTACCAGCCATGACCACAATGCTAGAATCCACCAATCTCTCTGGGAGGTAGAAGGGAATGAGTTAAAGTCCAAATAGAAGGGTTCCTTTCCCAGCTTGTGGCTCTCTGTAAACATCCTAGCCTAAAAAAGGGCAAGAGGAATGGGAAGCAACCATTTTATTTGCCACTACAGAAAGAGAAGTTAATTGCAGGATCCCAGAGAGAGAAGGCCAAGCAGTAGCAAAGGGCATCTGCTCCTATCTGTTCTGTGAGAAGCCATTTGGGAGGGGAACTCATCTCTACCAGGTAGTAAAATAAGTCCCACATAGATTGCACAATTAAGTATAAATATTAAAGCACAAAGAACTCAACCTGAAGTCCTATCATACTCTTGACAAGGCACGCTTTTATGTGAGGTGGTGATTGCTTAAAGAACACTTAGACGACACTTGGCCTATGTCCTTAGAAAGGCTTAACAATCATGTCTCTCCATTCTAAGAGTTCATCCTCCTGTGTTCCTTTGCAGTAATACATGAACTACAGCCCTGAAGTGTAAAGGAGATGCAGTTGATGGCCAGTGTGGCTTTTGTAATTTCTGTGCCCAGGGTTCAGAGGAAGGCAAAGCACACATATGCCCAGAGACTCTCACCTCCCACCAGATTACAGGCTGCACATATTCATTCATGTATCCACATCTGCTACCCAGTTGTGACAGGCCTGCTGTGTGTCAGGCACTGTAAGCACAAGGTGCTGCACATGATCAGCAACAGTACTGTCTGTCAGTCACCAGGTGTACTGAAGCGGACTGCCAGTGCTCCTTTAGACACCAAGCCCGGCAAAGAGCATGCCTCGTCTAGAGTCTGAGAAGACTTCAGGTTGGGTCCTTTGTGGTTTAAGTGTTATACTTAACTCTGCAATCCCTTTGGTGTTTACTAGCTGGTGTAAGGGCTTCCCTCCCAGATCGCTACCTAGTCCTTGCTACAGAATTGATCGGAGCGGCAGCGCTTAGCTGCTGCCTGGCATTCTCTCTGGGATCCCGTAATTAACTTTTTATGTGAGCTGCTATTGTTCTTTTAAAAATATTTCCCAGTGCCTTTTTTTTTTCCCACAGGCTAATCTAGTTTCTTTCCCTGCCGTCCTCGGAAAGGAGGAGGGAAAGATATATTAAGGCTTTTTAGACTCAGCTACAATGAAGACGCAAGGGAAATGAGACCGTTCACAAATATTTGTAGCATCTATATTATACCACAGTAGGAAACCCACACATATACCTGAAACACTCAATGAATTACATAGTTTTCAATTTATGGATGAGAACAGGAGAGTCTTAACCACCTCAGTTTTTCACAGTTTAAGATATAACAGAGAGAGCGTCTCACAACACGGCTTTCAGAACTGCTGTTGTAAATGCTGACTCTTTTTGCAGATTAACTACGAGTCCCAACCAGACTGTAATTACTATTGTATTAGCTCTATGAATCAGTTTGGGGAAATCTGTACACATCTAATCTCCTCTGGGACTTACTTTCAATGGACTTGGATAATTGTGCTTCCCAATTGAAGGTCACCCTTCAATTCCAGAATCCCTGCTAACTCTGTAAGCAGACTTCCCCATGAAAAATACTCCTGGAGGAAAATGGAATCCAATTTAAGAGAAGGGTTAGGAACATGTAGGGATGTACTGTGTATATGTGTGTAGTGTATGTATGTATATATATGTGTGTATGTGTGTGCATGTGTATGTATGTGTATATGCATGTGTGTATGTATGTGTATGTGTGTGTGTCTATGCATGTGTGTATGTGTGTGTATGCATGGGTATATGCATGTATGTGTGTATGCATGTGTGTATGTGTGTATGGGTGTGTATGCATGTGTATGCATGTGTGTGTATGTGTGTATGCATGTGTGTGTGCATGTGTGTATATGTGTGCATGTGTGTGTATGCATGTGTGTGTGTGTGTGTGTGTGTGTGTGTGTGTGTGTATACCAGTTACTGCTATCATGAGTAGTAATGGAATAGGATAATGTCCTCCCTGGCACTGACCAGCATTAAGGATCTTCAGAGTTGGACATTGAAGACATAGCTCCTATCCTCAAGAGTTTCTTTGGCTCACCCATCCCTATCATAGTCACTGAGAGAAGTCAGGGAAGGAACTGGAGCAGGCCTGCAGCCAGAGAGGAACACTGCTTCCTGGCTTGCTTTTCATGGCTTGCTTAGCTTGGATGGATATATATATATATATATCCACATGCCTAGGATTAGTAAGACCCACAATGGTATGAGTCCCCCTTCCATGTTGATTATTAATCAAGAAAATGGCCCCACAGATTTATCAGTAGGACAATCCAATGGAAGCATTTGTCATTTGATATTCCCTCTTCCCTGATGACTTTAGTTTGTGTCATTGACAAAACAAAAACAAAAACCCAGCACATCCATTTAAACACTGCTATAAAAGAACAGGTCTCCACATGGCTTTTGCTACACCCTTAGTGTTAGTTACTATTCTTCTGTGCCCTTCTCTCCCCTCCCCTCCCATTCCCCTCCCTGTGAGCCTTCCAAAAGCCACAGGTTTACAAAGAGAAAACCCAGTGCCAGGTTGAGACGCCTACCCTCAAGTTGTTGGTAAGAGGGTCTTAGAGGCCCCCTCAAAACAAAGCAGGCTACGGCCCTTGTTCTTGGTTGCCCAACAGAACATGACAAGAGGACACTGTAGACTTTTGTCATAGGACTTGGAGAAGTCAAGCTAGTGCTGACTGACCAGGAAGCTTCCCACTTGCTTCCTAGCTTTCAGAACATACTCTGCAGGCCGCTAGAAGAGGAAGGGCAGCTGCAGTCTTGCCCATCTGCCTAGCAAGATATGAGCAAGGTGCAATAGCGGTACAAACTTCAAGATCCGTTCCACAGGGCACTCATGCCTGATGCTGTAAAACCTGGACAAGAGCTGTGTCTGGGTTTTCACAGGACCTAGGTGTTTATTTCCTGGATGGTCAAAGTATCAAACTTCCTTCTACGGGCACACTTTATCCCTAAAGAAAGTACTGGAGATACTACTCACTGGTGAACTGCCTGCTTAGCATGTGTGAGGCTCTAGGATCAAGCCCCAGCTCCTGAAATATGTAAATTACCAAATAAAGAAGCAAACACTAAATAGACAAGGATAATGTTGTTGGGAATTGATTCTGATGCTTTGTCTTAATTCAGCCCCCAAAATCAGAAATCTGCGTGTCCAAACACTGAAGGTCCCTGTGCCAGTTGGTTTTTGATTGATAGAACAAAGAGCCAACAGCCAATGGTTGGGCAGGATGAAAGAAAAGGGACTTTTACATTCCCGGGGAAATAAAGGAGGAAGAGAGGGTCCTCTAGGAGGAGGGGTAGACCATACCGGAAAGGAGCAGGAGGGAGAGATGGCCAATATGTACTATAAATGGAAAGCAGCCCTGGGGCATGGGGGGCGGGGTGCTGCCCAGAAGGTAACAGGGCAACAGAGATAAAATATAGATTTGGAGGGTGCTAATTCAGGGTGTTATGGGCTGGGGAGTGGATACCGGAGGGGAGAGTTTGCTAGCTGCAGGAAGGTTTAAGGGTGCCCGACCATTGAGCTAATCCAGACATATCAAAATTAGCTGGTGTGTGTGTGTGTGCGCATGTGTATGTGTGCGTGCATGTGTGCATGCATGTGTGCGTGCATGTGTGTGTGTGCATGTGTGTGTGTGCGCGCGTGTGTGTGCATGTGTGTGTGCATGTGTGTGTGTGTGAGTGCACGCGCGCGCGATTTGAGAATCCAGAGGTCTCTGGCAGGTGGCTGGAAGCTCGAACTGTTGGGAGCACAGAGCAGGCGATAGCTATGGCGTTTCTGGGAATAAGAAGCTGATTGTTCTCCTGTCAGACAGTAAAGTCAAGCAAAAATGTTGACCAACTAGGCAAATTTCAAACTGATGAAGGCTCATGTAAATTGAGCTCTAAGGTTCACAACTACCCAGGTTTTTTGTCATTATTAAATCCAATGCAATAAGCAGTTGCTGAGCATCTCTACATTCCGTGCGTGGTATGTACAGGAGGCAAAAATAAGTGAGGTATTCTCTCTGTACTCAGGTCAAACATAAACATAGGTCATTGAGCTGGTAAGCACAGGGAGGAGGATGGGAAGTCCCTGAGAGAGGCAGTGAAAAGGTGTAGGGGACATGAGTCTAGGGCTGACATCCAGCAAGAGTGCATGCAAGGCCCTGCTAGAGCTGAGGGGGCGGTGCTAGGGCCGAGGGGGCAGTGCTGGGGCCGAGGGGGCAGTGCTGGGGCC
>NW_022196905.1:91881931-91887510 GCF_008632895.1 Mastomys coucha
GACGCTAGGGTCAAGTGGGCGGTGCTAGGGCCGAGGGGGCAGTGCTGGGGCTGAGTGGGCGACGCTAGGGTCAAGGGGGCGGTGCTGGGGCCGAAGGGGCGGTGCTAGGGCCAAGGGCTAGGTATACAGAAGCAAAGCAGTCTGGGAGCCTGGCTATAACTCACAGGAGTCTGTGGAGGAGCCTTATTGAAGCTCCTCCAGACACTGCCGGGTTTGCTTTTGGAAAGGACGCTCTAGCAGTATTAAATAGACATGGGAGATGAGTCAGGGCAGGAGCGAGGGTTCTCCTCATGTGGCCTTTTTATCGCTAGCATGAGTAGTAATGTGGATTCCATCCTATAAATGCTGTAAAGTCTGTGTACCTTTCCAACCACTGATACTAAAAGTTGGACAAATCATTTCCCCGATGTAGCTGTCATTTTCCTTGCTATAAGAGGAAAACGCCGCATTAGATGTTCTCTGGGCTTCCACTAATTCTTCAAGCCCTCTTACTTATCTCCCAAAGACTGGGTAGGTAGGGGGTTAGGCGCTTCAACCTTCACAGTCTGAGACTGGAAGCAAATTTAAATGAGCATGCTTTCAAGGATTTTCATCTATGTTCTCTCTACATTCTAAGGTATTTTAATTCCTGGAAGCCTGCACCTTCTCCACCACCCATGTGCACACAGCCTTTAAATTAAACTGCACTTACGAAGCCCCTGTGAGCTCTTTGGATTAAATACCAAATCTCAGTTCTAGAAACTCTGTCAGTGCAGAGTGTACCCGGAGGAACACTCTCCAGTTGCTTACGCCACGTCCCAGCCCTGGCTAGGCCCAGTTTCATTAAAATTTCTATTAGTGCGGTTTAGCTATGATTAAATATTCTTCACACTTTTAAAAGAAGAACGGAATGTAGTTAGCTCATGATAGTCTGTGTCAACCAGGAACACAGATCACAAGGACGAGTTAAGTCCACAAACGATCTAGAATCTTCACATAAGCTGAGCTCCAATTTCCTTTTGAAAACATTTTCTGGGTGTAGCTAACATATTCCATTTGCCCCGAGGTCAGCTGTGGGCAGAGCTGGGAAGTAGCTGCCTGTCACTCTGTCCCTGACAACCCCCACTGTGTCTCCATTCTGAATCCCACTCATAAGAAACTTCTGAAATTCGCACCACGGTCTTCCTTTTACCTGGTCTTTCTGTCTTCTGAGTGTCTACTCTGGACCTCTGCCTTTGCTTCTCTAAGTCTCCTCTGCTTTTCAGATAATACTGCCTTAGGAAACTCATCTATGTTCCACTCTTAAACAGAACATATTTTTAAAGAAGAAGACTAGAGATGGCTGCAACTGCTGGTACATAGCTGTAATCCCATGCTAGTACATGGCTGTAATCCCATGTTAGTACATGGCTGTAATCCCATGCTAGTACATGGCTGTAATCCCAGCCACCTGAAAGGCTGATGCAGGAAGATTGTTAAGTTCAAGACCACAGGTTGGGCTGCAGAGCAAGTTCAAGGCTAGCCTAGGCAACTATCATAGTTAGGGTTTTACTGCTGTGAACAGACACCATGACCATGGCAACTCTTATAAGGACAACATTTAATAGGGGCTGGCTTACAGATTCAGAGGTTCAGTCTATTATCATCAAAGCAGGAACATGGCAGCATCCAGGCAGGCATGGTGCAGGAGCAGCTGAGAGTTCTACATCTTCATCTGAAGGCTGCTAGCAGAATACTGGCTTCCAGGCATCCAGGAGTAGGGTCTTAAAGCCCACAACCCAGTGACACACCTACTCCGACAAGGCCTCACCTACTCCAACAGGGTCACATATTCTAATAGTGCCACTCCCTGGGCTGAGCATACACTCTGCATCGTAGTAACTTAGTAAGAGCCTGCCTCAGAATTGCCAGTGAAGAGAGGGCTGGTGGTAGAGCGTAGTGGCAGAGCACTCCAAGTTCAGTCCACAAAGGGTACCAGGGTGAAGAAAGGTGGCACCTGGTCCTGCACAAGCCCAGGTAGGCACACTGGGCAAGCTACACCCTTAAGGCCGTTTATACAATGAGTCCACCTTTGTATTTGGATCACATTTTAACTCTAGAGAGATTTTTCTCTATTTCCAACTGATGTTCCATTGATAGTAGCTCCTAACTCTCTGCATTTAACCACTTTGAACTAATCTATGTAAATTTGTACTTTGATGTCCAAGTAATAATCCAGCATAAGAAAAATTCTACAGTGAGGGGCAGTAAGATGGCTCCATGGTGCAATGCGGGTTAGAACCCTAACATCTACGTAAAACACCAACCCATCTATAACTCTAGTGCTTGCAAGGGCGACAGGCAGATCCTGGGGCTTAAGCTAGTCTGTCTGGCTGAGCTGGTGAGCCCCAGGTTAATAAGTGTGTCTAGAAAGATAAAGTAATAAAGCAGAGAGGCAATTGAGGAAGAAATTCTGACATCAGCTTCTGGCCTCCGTATGCCCCCAATGTAGTACATGTAAAAGTGCTCTCTCTCTCTCTCTCTCTCTCTCTCTCTCACACACACGCTCTCTCTCTCATGCATGTACTCATACACACACACACACACACTTACAAACACAATTCTACAGTGAATCTGTTCTTTTAAATGTGGGATCTTTTGAAGCATAGATATCGATCTTCTAATTTTCCCATTTAATTAGTTGGAGAATGCCTCTGTTTGATACAGACAGAGCAATCATTGTCTGCTGCTAAGGCATCCATTACAGATGCAAGAAAAGCATCCTTGTGCTTTCTATCTGACTGTGGAAGCCATGAGTGAAGGGCAAGCACAGAGGAAAATGAGGAGCCGTAACGCAGATATAAGTTTGTTAACCAGTGAGGACCTACTTTATCAAGAGAAGAATTTAGAATTTCAATCTAAAAACTGAATTGGAGACTCCAGTATAATTACCAAATAACCAACCAGCCTACATTTTCTAAAATGGTTGATGGCATAAAGCGAACTCACTACCCTAGCTCCACCTTTTACCCCTCAAGATAATGATACGCTGTATGTAGAAAGTCTGCCCAAGGGTGTGTGTGTGGGGGGGTCCAGTAATCCAATAAAAGCCTGTTTTATTTCCTCCTAAGCGGTCACCTTCTAAAGGCGAGAAGTCCCATTACCTCTCAGGTAGAGTTCAAAGCCGCACAGAATAAGCTCCGCCCCTCCGCCTGCTCTGCCTGCTGTCACAGAGCTTCTAGTCAGACTCTTTAACCTTGTCTGACTGTCAGAAGCCCTTCAGTCCTGTGTGCGCATGCCCACCACTTCCAGCCAGTTTTTTCTTGCCCAGAGTGAAGGAGAGTCTACTTCCCCGTTGGTCCCACTGCATTCTATCTTGGCTTCAGGACTACAGCTGTCCGTACACTTCTATCTAAATGCCCGCTTATTAAACCTCCGCTTCTCGGGGGAGTTTTAGCCACTAAGAGCAGTGTCCCCATCTACACAATCAAAAGGTTCTCTCTCTCAGACGCTCCACTAGGTGCTTCTGTAAGCCCACTAAAAGCATGCAATGAGTCTCAGAGCTCTGCTGACAAAGGCCACGCTAGTAGTGACCATCAATGTCAGGTCTTCTAGGGGACACTACCACATACAATCACTCGGGTGATTAAATGGAAGTCTCATTAACACATTTTGTTGAGTCTGAGAGCTCCTTTTTCAAACCTGGGCTCTGCTACCTTTCTGTTTGCATGTCATTGGCTTCATCGTTCACTGTTTCTAACCCTTGGTTTCTTCATCTGCAAACAAAATATCTAATAACAAGTCTGTCACCAAGCACAGCAGCCCCTTCTTAGGGTTGCTGTAAGGTTAAGTGGGCACAGTCCATAAACCACTTAGCACAGTTCCTGGCGCAGTACAGCAGACAGGAAATGCTGGCGATGATAGTAGCCGCATCAGCTGTGCAGGTCACCTGTGGTGTTTCCTCAGAAACCTCTCAAATACCATTCTCGGATAACTCGGCCCGGGATAAGTTTCTCTAAGAACACATCAAAATTCTGCACAGTGCTCTGCTGTGGGCTGTGTCTTAAGGAAGACTGCTGACCGGGACCTGGGTCTTCTCTGACGCAGCGCTGAGTTGCGAAGACATTTTACTACAGCTTTCTCCATTTCCCCTGTGCTCTCTCGTCTCCCTGACTGTCAATCACACTTCCCAAATGAATAGCAAAGAGAAATGTAAATCCTTTCCATTTCAAAGGACATGAACCCACACAAGTTCCGCAAGTTGGAAGTTCTTGGACTGACACTTCTGCTATGGGAGCAAGGGCTATGGTCATGACCAGTGAGGCGCAGCAGCGACACATGTGACCACAAGGAAGGCACAGGCTCCACCAGATACATGCTTCCTACCTCCAGTACGAAAAGAGGGGAAAGAGCCTCGGACAACTGTTTTTGTAATATGTGCAAAGCCTGGCACATTAAAAAACAAAAACAAAAAAACAAACAAACTCAAATTAACTAGAAGAAGAGTCCTCAAGGGAAATTTTAGTTCATTTTCTGAGGGAGAAGTTACTACATGGACAAGCAGTTGTGGTTTATTTTTTTGCAGATTTATGACATTGTGCGTTTATTTACTTATTGATTTAGCTGCAGATCTACTTAAAGATCTTAAAACAAGTCTCTCTGTGGTACCAAACTTTTGATAACTTGGCTCCAAGATGCTACAAGGTTGTTCATCAGTCCCGTCGGGGTGTTTTGGCCAGAACCAGACTGCTACATCACCACTAATGACTGATGCTATCTAAGGAGGAAGAAAAGCCCATCAGTCATCTGCTACAACATGACAGGAGCATCTCACCCTGGTGAGCTGGTACCCGCTTTCACCAAGAGCCCCCTGTCCTCCATCCATCAGCTCATACTATGGAAAACGTAATTCCAAAGGAGAAGAACTGGACCCACGACAGGACCTAAGATCAAATGTGCTCAGGGAGACACTGTGTTCCTCACTGCGTCTTTGATCAGGTTTTTATTCTAACAGGCTGTCTCCGTGGCTCTTTGCAGAGTGAAGTGTCTTTTGACACGTTATGTGGCTGCTGCTTTTCCTCTCTGGTGGGTCGCCTCTCTTCTGCTTTCCTACTCAGCTGCTGTGGTAGCTGCAGCCTTTCGGGAGAACCTCCCTGGCTCTCCCTCACTGCTGAGGGTTGGACTCACAGCATCAAGACCACAGAACAAACAGGCACACACGGGTTCAAGACACGGCTGTCTGGCATGTTACACTGGCCTCTTGAGAAAAACGTAGTTTTTCCTGAAAAACTCTGTGTTTAAATCTCTGCTAGCTTTCCCGCTTTCTTTAATGATAAGGTACTAAGATGGCCCAGGCAGCACACACATATAATTGGATGGCAGAGCTAGTAACCTCGTTTCTGGTCTATAGTTCTTCACATTTGGCATAGAATCTAACCCCTTGCTTTAGCTGTTATTCTCTCAGCTTCTGGCTAAAGATCACACCACAGACTCTAATCACAATCTTTCTCTTCCTATTCTTTCACCACAATGTTCAGAGGAGTTTTAAACTCCAGCATTTTAAGTGCCCTGTTCAGTCTCTAGTTTATCAAAGGAGGTAATAAATGACCATCAAGCAAAAA
>NW_022196905.1:91887526-91935287 GCF_008632895.1 Mastomys coucha
AAAAAAAAAAAAAAAGCAAAAAAAGAAAAGAAAAGAAAAGAAAAAAGGCAGGAACACTGGAAACTTTGAGAAGTATACGATCTCTCAAGGACCAGCGGGGATCTGGTGGGAAGCACTCACGTGTGCATATGATCTCTCAAGGACCAGCAGGGATCCGATGGGATGGTTATACTTCTCGATAGCAACACCTATCATTCAGTTCAGGCTGCAGAATGACTGAGGCAGGGGGTGCTCTACACGAACATCCACTGTCCCTCTTAGGAGACCTTTGCTGAGGCAAATAGCTTGGCTGTCTATTACAAAAGGTAAAGGCAGAGGAGGGGGTGGGAAGATAACTTAACTGATAAAGTGCTTGTCACACAAGTATGGGAATCCCCAGAACCCACATCTTAAAAGCCAAGTGTACTGGAAGTCATTTGTCATCTGGGGAATGGGAGACATAGATGGAGCCTCATTATCAAGATCCAAACCTCTGAGGGACCCCTCCTTAAAAAACAAGGAGGAGGGCCCCTAAAGAACAACATCTAAGGCTGACCTATAGCCTTCAAGGCACATATATGTGCACACACCCTCATACATCCACATGCATGAACACACACACACACACACACACACACGTCAAAACAAAACAGTTCCTTCAGTGAGGAGTACTGCTGTAAGAGCTGCTCAGAAGCTAAGAGCACAGGCTGTGCTGAAGAGCCCATATTGTTCTTCCAGAGGACTCAAGTTCTCTTAACAGCTCAGAAGAATTTGTAACTCCAGCTCCAAGGGATCTGATGCCCTCTTCTGGTCTCCAGAGGTACCTGCACTCAAGTGCATTTCATACACACATACACACCCACAGATACACACATATACACACATATACACCCAGAGATACACAAATATGCACACTTGTAGACATATACATATTACACATATATACACATACACACACATATACACCTATAGATACACACATAGACACATACATATACACACATACACACCCAGATACACACATAGACACATACATATACACACATACACACCCACAGATATACACATAGACACATACATATACACACATACACACCCACAGATACACACATAGACACATACATATACACACATACACACCCACAGATACACACATACATGTATACACATACACACCCAGAGATACACAAATATGCACACTCGTAGACATACACATATTATACATATATACACATACACACACATACACACATATACACACATTCACATCCACAGATACGTACACACATACACACACACACACCCCAAACGAACAAATGTTAAAAGAAAATAGAAGCTAAAATTGTAAAAGTAATCCCTACTTAAGGCATCCACATCGTGACTTTTGAACGGAAACTCTGAAGTATTTGAATAAGCAGAGAGGAGTATACTATGTACATGCTATATATAACTCGGATAGACTTTGGAAAACACTCCTCTCTAATTAGCTCTCATGGATCAGGTATCTATGGAAATGACCACATTTCAGTATAAAACAGGCCATCAGTTATTCATGTATGTGCCTGTTCACAAAGAGAATCATTCTCCTTCTGTGCTTTGGCACCTTGACATACATGCTAGAAGACAATTTTCTTGTCTTTTTTGGAAATGGCTACATTTTTGACACTGCAAAATACTTTCAAATCTACCTGGCTTAAAGAACATTTAGAGATAAGAACTCATTTCTTCTAACTACAATAATTATTAGGAAAGCGTCTCTGAAGATGAAAGAAAGCAGGGAAAACGAAAGTAGCAAGCACATCATCACTGAGAGCCAAAGATGAACCTGAAGCTGAGGGAAACGGAGACGTCCCCTCGGAACTTCAGACGGTGAGAAACGGGTGCTCGCGGAAATGTTAACTGGGTGATAAGTAATGGATAAATGCCATGTGGTGCTGCCAAGGCACCTCAGCTGGATCTGCATGCATCCTAGATCCCGAGGAATACTGACACTACCATCATGAAGCTAGGCTGTGTGTGCTGAGGTCAGGAGTATCCGCATCCCTGAGTTTGTCCTGCTACCCTAGAAACGCCAGAGGGGTAGCACTGGGTTTCACTGCTGTAGCTCCTCCTCGCCCGTGCTCCATCCCACTTTGAACCTTAGGGCTTTCGGTGAGATTTGGTCCACAGCACCCGCAGCACTGAGAGGGTAAGGCTTCGCGTTGTCCCAGCTTCCTTCCTGGAGAGTTTCTGAGACTAACTCCGCGTCTACTCTACAAGCCACAGATCCCTGTCATAGGTCACAGATCCCTGTCATAGGTCATATCTATGTAGCTTTGAATCCAGGAACTGTATCCCCCTCTGATCCAGGGGTAGGAAGGCTCCCAATACTGCTAACTCATCACAGTTGTCGAAACCCTTCCAGCACTCTTGTACGTAATTCCTTTTTTATTTTTAATTAATTAATTATTTTATGTTTTGGTTTTTTGAGACAGGGTTTCTCTGTGTAGTCCTGGCTGTCCTGAAACTCACTCTGTAGACCAGGCTGGTCTCAAACTCAGAAATCTGCCCGCCTCTGCCTCCTGAGTGCTGGGATTAAAGGCATGTGCCACCACCGCCCGTAATTCCTTCCACATACTCTCCTCCAAAGTGAAAGGTGGTGTCACACACTGTAATCTCACACTCAGAAGATGAGGGCAGAAGGACCCCCAAAGCCAAGGCCAGCCTGGGCTATTTAGTAAGACTTTGTCTCAAAATAAGTCTTTAGAAAACACCTTTCTTCCAGTACCAGTTTGAATGAAGCCCTGTCCGGGACTGATCTACTTAGGTAAGCCATCATTTCTCTTTACTCCAGGATGAGCAGCTAAAAACCTGTCAACAAAGGGGCTTCTCACTCCTGGGCACACAGGAAAAATGTCTGTCACATCTCCTGCCATTATCAGAGCACGTGCGGATTCTTTGTCTGAGACGAAAATGAAACTTGCTTCTCATGCTATCTTGCAAAGGCCCATAGTCTTCCTGTCCTTCAACACCCACGTTCTCAATGCCCATGGATGGCTTTCCGGTAGCCCCTTCATGATCAGCTTCAATGTTCTGCTTTAATGGTAGACAAACTTGCCTTCTTAGTGCCAAACAAAGTATCCACAGAAAGCGAGATGAAATAAAACAAGGCTTACCATTAAATAATCAATCTCTTAAAAGGGCTGTGGGGAGAGGGAACAGCAAAACAGATTTTAACAATGCCTAAACATGTTTCCTAAGGGACATGTGTCCTCCCATTAGGAAGGTTTTATTGGCATTGTGGAAGTTTCATCCATGGAAAATAATGATCATTAGGTTTTCTATGACAACTGTGCTAGTCTATGTTATCCATCATGCTCCGGAGTCCACGGTGTCTTAACAATCCCCATCCCTCGGTAGAAGACATTAGTGCATATTGATGCTGTTTTAATTGTTTCTCACATAAAGTCCATTGCTGCCTGTCACAAGTAAAAAGCATTATTGAACTTTGGGGAGCCCGGCATGGGAGAAGCAACTCTGAACTTGCCCTGTAATTTTAGCAAGGTTATTCAAATGAAAGCCTTGGCACTTTAGTCTGATTAACGAGGTCGTTCTGAGTGAGATCTCAGATTATATTCTATTTCTTTCAGGTGGTAGATCTATAACACAATGTCTGCCCAAAAAATCAAAATAAAATGAGGGCATGTCAATGGAGTACCTGTCCAACATGAACAAGGAAATGCTTTTTACTTTGCTTGTAATGTTCTTAGTTAACGAAAGATATTCGGTTTTAAAGTCAGAATGATTACTATTTGGGGAACGTAGAAAGTTTAATGATGACAATAGTAGACTTCTGTTTCAATCATTCCCAACCTATAAAACTGGCCTAAGAATGTCACTCATCGTCTGAGACCAGAAAAAACACACCATCTCACGTATCCTAGCAGCAATACTCCAAAGAGTCTAGCCTATACACCTCTTAGGTATTAATTTGCTTATATTCGGCACATGCACACACACACACACACACACACACACACACACACACACACACCTGCAAGGTAAGAGATTCTTTCATACGAACACATTTCAAGTTGGCACAATCTAATGACATGACAGCTTTTTAACATTAGCAACTGTGTGCATTATGATACTTACATGTACACACATAGTGCGCACACTGAGATGGCAAATGCTAGGTTCCATGGCTTCTTAGGTTGTATGTATGTCTTACACCTAGTCCTGGTACTCTTTCCTCCTTTACTAGCTATCCACTATTTAAAAAAAAATCTCCACATTCATTTATTTACTGTCTCTGTGTCACATGGGTACCATCTGTGCTTGTGGGCAAAATGTATCGGAGGACAGTTTGCAGGACTCCACTTCCTCCTTTCTTCATGTGGGCTCCAGGGATCAAGCATAGTCACAGGCCTTGGTGGCCACCACTTTTACCTACTGAGCTATCTTGCTGGCCCATTTTTAAATTTTTTATCTGAGATAATCTTGGAATCACAACTTGACAGATTGAGTAAGGAAACATGAAGCGAAGATAAATAGATTCTGTAATGAAATACCTACCCCATCACCGCCACACAGAAATCAAGCATTAAACCTTGATTTGAATGGAATACAGTATAACCAAGCCTCAGGAACCAAGCTCTGAAAGGAAACACAGCCAATGGGCCATCTCATCTCCACAGCGGAAAATAATGGCCCGTGAAACGAAGCAGAGATTATTTGGCTCATACTTCATGGGTGCATTATCATATACACAAATGATTAAAATGATATCTCTATGCATGGATGGGTAGAACTAAATTTTGAATAATGTTAACACACATGGGAAGTGCCTGCTTTAACATCCATGCTATTAAAAGCAGAAATGCTCAAGCTAATTTCATCTTCATCGGTTAGTCCCAGTCCATTTCATTAATCTTTCTTTCCATTTCCTGTATTTTAGCTTTTAGAGTGTGATTTTGGAGTAGGTGTGTGTGTGTGTGTGTGTGTGTGTGTGTGTGTGATGTGTGCATATGTGTGTATATGCATGTGTGTATATGTGTGCATGTATGTGTGTGTGTGTATATGTGTGTTCATGTGTGTGCATATATGTGTGTATTTGTGTATATGTGTGTGTATGTGTGTGTATGTGTGTATGTGTGTGCGCATGTGTGTATGTGTGTATATGTGTGTGCATTTGTGTATATGTATATGTATATGTGTGCATGATGTGTATATGTGTGTGTGTGTGTGTGTGTGTGTGTGTGTATTGGAGGGGGACCTAACCTTCCATTTCTTTCCCTTTATTTCAAGTTAGAGTGTACTGAAGTTGAAGATACAATTTTCAGAATTATTTTTTGTCACTATTTCCAAGCACTTGTCTCAGAAAATCCTTCATCTGGTAAGAAAATTTCACTCAAAGCTTTGACCGGGAGCTGGAATATAACCCAGAGGTAGAGACTGTATGACTACATCAGACCCTGATGTAGTCATCTACATGGCACCAGTAGAAAAGAAAAGAGAGAACATGGGCCCACCACCCTTGCTTCTTAGACACCATGGCCAGAAATATCATTTTGCCCTCGTTTTAGTAGTGAGAAAGTTCCACGAACATACGTAACTCCAGAAAGGGCTGGGAAATCCAGTCCCTGCTGTATAGATGCTAATTAGATGCTTTGTAGAAAGTGGGGTATGGAATTGGGGGTACAGATGGCTGTCTCCCCACATTCTTCACTACCACTTCGATCATGTATGGCAGCCTGTGCCTGTGGGATGCCCTACCCAGGGAACTAGATGGGCAAAACAATAGCAACTTTCCATAACTCTTCACTGTCACTGAAACCTGTGAAGCCAGGGTGGCTTGTGGCGCCAGACAAGGAGACACACAGACAAAGCACCATTGCCTAAAATTGTTGGGAACGAGAAGACCGACCTAACAGGATCATTTAAATGTGCTGAGCTGAATGAAGACTGTGAGCTTCAGCTTTTAAAATCAGCACTTCTCTCAAGTGACTTTCAGAATAGCAGACAAAGACTCTCATATACTCGACAGTGGTATGTCTACATTTATTTTCCAAAAGTGTGATTCTTATGGAAACCATGCCTGAGTGTATGGCCAGTACAGAGAAAAGGCCCTGACCTAAAAAATGTATTTCAGTGAGATAGAAAATAAAGGAGCAACGTCAAATATTCATTTTTCTCCCACAAAGAATTCCTGTTACTGTTCTCTAAGAGCATCACGAGGTAGATGGAGGATGCGTGGGGAATTCTTTCTAGTCTAGTGAATGGATTTGCAAAGTTAGATTTAAATGTCAAGCATATTGGGCTCTAGACCCTTCCCCACCTTTTTTTTATACCATTAGATGATAAAATTTCAATTTCATTAAATGCTTCAAGCTTTAGGTAGGTAGCAAGTGTATACCTTCAAGCAAATCAGAATTTTGCTGAGCAAATGCATATATTTCAGAAGAAAAGTTGTAATGAGAAAGACCAGAAATTCCCATGATTAAAAAAAAAAAACCAATATTGATGTTATTCATCCAAAGCTCTATATTTAAAAACAAAAGCCAAAACCAGGGTCTCCCAGGATTACAAAGACTGCATATCAGCCCAAACATCCCTATTTCTACAGACAGTGCGTGTGCCTGTCAGAGGAAGTATAGTCGCCCAGCCCTCCACTCCTGCTCTGCTTCCTGCCCTGTGCTGGCCAGGATCTCAAACCCCCCTACAATTGCAGAAGCAGCCTTCCAAAATGGTCCTGTCCTGCCTAAGCTGATAACAGATGTTCCTCAAAGATGAAAATTTAGGCAGAAATAGCTCTTTGCACCTGAGGACATGGGCTCAAGACATGCCTCTGAAATGACACACAAGCATGGAAATTCCCTGCTAATAGAACAAAGAGTGGAGAGCAATGTGGTGCTGTTTTGTTTTCCTACAGAAAGTCACCTCCAAGAATTCTCCAATACAAATATCTTTCTGAATTGTAAAGGTGCCTGCACTGACCTGGGATGGCTTCACAGAGGGGTACTGCATTCATCCCTTTGTCCTTCAGGGCTTGTAGCAGTGACCTATGATGCCCCATATCTTAGATATCACATCATATTGTACCATATCATATCATAACATTACAGGCATGAGTCCTCAGAGCCTATGCCATGCTCAAGGTCAGGTCTTTTCATTTTCATTTTGACTGAATATATGTAGAATTGGGATGAATCAGGCAAAAGCACATTCTTATTACTGTTTCTTTGTAAGTTTCCAGCCATAACTGAGAAGTCAATCAATCTACAAGCATCACAAACAAAAAAGCTACCACTGACTCTGTCTGAATGAGAATTTTTGCCAACTCTACTTTCTTCTGGCATTGACAACTTCAGGACACAACACTAAAGAGCAGAGCTACAAAGCAGGGTAGTTGCCACAAACACTGTAGCTTCTGAGAGTTGGGCTCCATCACAGCTTTGTCCTGAGGAAGGAGGGAGGCAGCCCCTCCCCACCCTCCCAGCTCCTCCTCAGTAGAAATGAACACTGTAGAAACATATTTCTGCACCGGCATGCTTGATGAGGGCGGGATGAAGAGGTAACCTCGAAAGCAAAGTGACGGAACGTGAAAACTCAAGTGTGCTCCCTCACAAAGGTTTCTTTGCCTTCAAGGGAGCCAAACAAAGAGATGCCATAACCAGCAAGGGAAAATGGACTTTGGATCTCCAAGAGTCTTCCAGAAACACCGCCTCCCAAAAGTAAGGCTGCAAACTAAGCTTTCTCTGACACCCGGGAGACTGCTTCTCTGCATGGGGACTCTCTGAAGTTACAACCCCTTCTCTGAAAACATGGCTGCCGTCAGGGGCCTCCATGACTAATATGTCACACTGCCAACATCTTGAACTCCTAGAGCTAAGACATCATCTTTTGAGGGCCTTTTCTTGCCTGAACCTGTGCTTCTGGACTAGGAGACAGTATAGAAAAATGGTGTCTGCACAGATAAATGTCTTCTTGGCTCCAAATGTCTTTCTTCTGTGGAACTCTGAGAATATTTGTCCTCCTGTACCACTTACTGTCATCACAAGAATCTGCAGATGTCCAAACCAACAAACTGCACACATAAAATATATTTTGTTTATCGGCTGTACCTCAGTAAAACTGTTTTAAAAGTCAACTGTGAGAGAAGGCATTCCCTCATGTCAACACTGCCTTCCTTCTCCCAAGCTTACTCCATGCCACCTTGTTCGGCTGGGCGGGAAAAACTGTAAATCATACTCCTCAGAACCCTTGTTATCCTCTAGGATCTCTTAAAATAAAGTAAACCACACAAATACAGCATAAAGTAAACAAGGGGCCTCTGTCTCAAAGACACAGCAAACCTCTAAGAGACATTAAGATGTGTGTCTCCACCATGAAAGGCCCTGGGCCAAATATGTCTTCTTACAAGCTCTGGGAGCCTGAGAAGTAGGTTGGGGCATGGCTGAAGTATTCCATTTCTATTCCTTGCTTGACTAGTATTTTTTTTTAACTCAACATTGAATTCGCATCCTATCTCATTAGATTCTAGGAATACCCAAACACTAATTATACATGAATAATTTACCTGCCCTTTCCTTCTTGTGATTTTTACATGAAATCATCAACATCATACCTCTCCAACATCATACTTCTTTGACATCACACCTCTCCGGCATCACAGATCTCTGGCATCACACCTCTGACATCACACCTCTCTGACATCACACCTCTGACACCACACCTCTCTGACATCACACCTCTGACATCACACCTCTCTGACTAAAATCCAGCTCTTCTAAGGATTCTCTTCTCCATGGCCCTCACACATGCCCATCATCCACATGCTTAGCTCACAATTCAGCTTGGCTCCAAGTCATTTCCACTTCCTTTCCAGACCTTCTTCTTAGAGTTTGACCCGTGTGGTTTGACAAGGAAATGCATTCACACAATACAAAAGGCAATAGATATAAAAATGCAGTAGAATAAGAGGTCACCATCACAGCCACAAGCAACTGAGCTTCCCACCTTAACATAGCCAGCCAAAATTAGTAGAGCTTCATTATAGCACTTGGCAGTTTATTTGTAAAATTTGTTTTTTTCCCATCATTTACTTATTCATTTTACTATCCAGATCACTGCCCCCTTCCCCACAGATTCCCCCCATTCCCTCCTCCCCTTCTCTCCTGAGAGGCTGAGGGCCCCTAGGTATCCCCCGACCCTGGTACATCAAGTCTCTTCAGGGCTAGGTACTTCCTTTCCCACTGAGGCCAGACACGGCAGCCCAGTTAGGGGAATGGATTCCACAGGCACATAACAGCCTTAGGGATAGCCCCTGCTCCAGTTGTTGGGGGACCCACATGAAAACTGATCTGCACATCTGCTATACACACACACACACACGCACACATATATCAGAGGCCTTAGTTCAGCCTGTGTATGCTCTTTGGTTGGTGGCTCAGTCTCCGAGAGGCCCTAAGTTCCAGGTTAGTTGACTCTCTTAATTTTCCTGTGGAGTTCCTATCCCCTTGAGGATCCTCAATCCTTCCCCCAGCTTTTCAATCGAGTCCTGAGCTCCATCCAATGTTTGGCTGTGGGTCTCTACATCGGTTTCAGTCTGCTGCTGGGTGGAGCCTCTCAGAGGACAGTTCTGCTGGGCTTCTGTCTGCAAGCATAACTGTATCATTAACAGATCAGAGATTGGTAGCTGCCCATGGGATGGGTCTCAAGTTGGGCTAGTCATTGGTTGGCCATTTCCTCAGTCCCTGCTCTATGTTTGCCCCTGCATTTCTTTTAGACAGGACAAATTTTGGGTTAAAAATTTTGTGGGTGGGTTGGTGCCTTATCTCTCCACTGGGGATCCTAACTGGCTACAGGATGTAGCCTCTTCAGGTTCCATATCCCCACTGCTAGAAGTCTCAGCTAAGGCCACCTGAAATGACTCCTGGGAGCCTCTTCATTCCACATCTCTGACACTTCCTGGAGACGTCCTTCATCCCCCACCCCCACTCCACTTCTTGCCAGTAGAATATTTCCATTCCTTCTCCTGTCCCTCTGGCCCTTTCTCCTGTCTCTCCTCACACCTGATCCTGACACCCCCCTGATTCCCCTCCCATGCCCTCTCCCATCCAGTTCCCTCCTTCCTTCTGCCTACCATGATTATTTTATTCCCTCTTCTAAGTGAGATTCCAGCACCCTCACTTGGGTCTTCCTTCTTGTTTAGCTTCTTTGGGTCTGTGGAGTGGATCGTGGATATCCTGTACTTTATAGCTAATATCCACTCATAAGTGAGCACACACTATGCATGTCCTTTTTGGGTCTGGGTTACCTCACTCAGGATATTTTCTAGTTTCATCCGTTTACCTATAAAATCCATGCTGTCCTTGTTTTAAATAGCCATTTCTGTTGTCACTCACACATGGGTATTTTAAGCTCTTATTGGTCCTTTAACTGGCCCAGAGGGCTGGAAAATGCCCCTTCATTAAACTTCCCCCAGATGACATCTTTTGAGAAAAACATCTGCTCCTTGTCAGCCTGGTGTCATTCACACCTGGGCTTACCTGGTAACCCAACTACACCAACCAGGATAGAACCATATTCCCTCTTGGGGTAGCAAGTAGGAGGTGTACACGGGTGTGGGCATGGGCATTGAGGCTGGGAAAAGACACCAGGGTCAGTGCCCAGAACTTCCTGAATAGCCTTTGCTCCAGCTTTCTGATTCCTCCCATTGGGCAGAGAAGGCTGCCCAATGTAGGATGTAAAGCCAGACAGGGAACATTGAGAAGAGGTCTTTGCCTGAGCTGAGGATGTAAATAACCAATGGCCAGGGGACACCAGGGACAAGGAGAAACAGAAGGAGCAGCATTATCTTAGGTGAGAGGGCTGCTGCCTGGTACCTGGTCATGAGGCAGCACCACCAGGTAGCCCCAGCAGCAGAGGGAAGGAAGCAAAGCAAGGTTTTCTCTGAGAATGCAAGAGGTGAGAGCTGGTCAGCCAGAAGCCAACCAGCCATGAAGAGAGGTAGAACACAGCATTCCCAGTACATACTGCAGCCTCTCCTAGGAGTCTCTGACTTCCTAAGGCTTAACAGAGAGCAGAAAAAGAAACCGATAAAGTTCTGCCTGCAAGGAAGATCATTTCTCTTAAGATATTCTAGGCACTTCCCCTCCCCTCTAATTCCCCTGGACAATGCTGGCTGACAGCCTCTGATATGGAAGAGTGAGCGGAGACTGGCAAGGCAGGGAAGGAAGAAGGAAGGAAGCCTGCCAGCAGTGCACTTCCATATATCAGCATGAGCTCAAGATAAATAATCCCAGCCAGCCTGAGCAGCTATCAAACCAAAGGGCATGTTGCAGGTAGCAAGATAAATCGTTCCTGTCAAGGATGTCTTTGTTTGTTCCCAACAGCCTCTTATTATATCTCTCTCTCCTGACAAAGCGACTCCAGGAACAGGATTCTAACATGCACTGCCCTCTGGAAATGATAGTGCTAAAGGGAGAGAAAAATGAGCCCAAGATCCTAGGCCCAGAAGCCAATATGCAATCGGGAGTGGGACTACTCACTATACACAGGTTAGAAGCAAAAGTCATCAGAAACAATCGCTGTGTGTTGTTTTCACCAAACTCATCGTGGCTGGCCAGGCCAGCAAATGTGAATTGCCAGTGTCCCATCGATGGGCTCATACCATGAATCTTGCTCATGGACTGCCTCCTAACCCATCACAGGTGTCCTAATCATGAGGAATGTGGCACAGCCGGAGGACTGCCTGTGCAAACCTCATAATAGAAGATGGTGGTCAGGTTTTTAATCTAATGATAGAAACAGTCTCTATAGCTTTCCAAGAATGTCAAAAACAAAAGGAAAAGGAAAAGAAAAAAAACCAAACCTTTTATTTGTGGTAATAATTACACCTGTATTTGTTTCAACTTTCATAGTTAAATAGTACAGTATTTTCCTAGCATGCACCAGGCCCTGGATTTGAACCCCAGAAATACATCTATGCCTGCATATGTGTGTGTGAATACATGCGTGCATGTGCACACATGCACCTCATCACACACATACATACACACACACACACACATTAGTAAATATGTCCTTCAAGCTTTTGTCAGATAACAGGTAAGCCTGATATAACTGCTGTGTGGTCTGTCCTTCTGACCAACGCAGTTGTAGAGATTATTTAGGAGTCTAGATGTACTTGAAGCAGCACAGGGCAAAAATAACAGTCTTGACTTCAGTAGCAGGCAGCTCAGGACACACAAGTTGTCACCAGGACACATGAAAATGACTCTCCAAAGGACTGACTAGAAGACTCCACAAGACGTGTACTCTCTCCTACTCATTTTTCTGTTTTCCACACACAACAGCAAGTCATAAGAAGATGAGCCAAACCCCCATTACTCTTTATTTAATGCAACAGGATACAGTTGATTATATCGTCACATGTGACTCATGTTCTTTGGTAGATTTCTCTGTGCCCTGGTACAGAAAAACCTTCTATGGAAGCTCAGGAACCTCATGCCTTCCTACCTGGAAGACTGGATTCTGGCCTTCTCTATTGTTCATTATGGTGGCTTGTCTTGGTTGTCAATTTGACTAGATCAGGAATTAACCAAAACCCAACCTGCTCAGTACACCTGTGAGAGATTTTCTTGATTTGATCATTGGAGGTCTGTGTGTATATGCATGTTTTTGTATATGTGTGTATTTGTGTGCGTGTGTGTGTGTGCGTGTGCGTGTGTGTGTGTGTGTGTGTGTGTGTGTGTGTGTGTGTGTGTGTGTGTGTGTATCTCCCTAGAGAACCCTCAGATACTCATCAACATGGTTAGCATGGGGAAAAGGTTGAGTTTTGGTTTTGAGTCCTGTAGCTCCATCACTTATCATGAAACTTTGGCAATTATTTTACTTTTAATCTGTTTCCCCTCATTAAAATACAAATGGTGGCTTTGTCAAGAAGTTAAATTTACACAGGGCATAAAGTGGTACTGTTCTACTTTGTTTCTCTGTTGTGACAAAAAACTGGCCAAAAGCCACTTGAGGAGGTAAGGGTTTCTTTTAGCTTGTAGGTCACAGTCTACCACTGAAGGCAGTTGGGGCAAGGACTTGGGAATCGGGAGGCAGAAGCTGAAGCAGAGGGCATGGTTAACTGCTACTAGCTAGCTCCATATGGCTTGCTCAGCATTCTTTTTTACACAACCCAGGACCACCTGCTCGGGGATGGCACTGCCCATATTGAGCTGTGCCCTACCCCCAAACATTAATCAAAAATGCCCTGATGCCAAAGATGATGGAGGTGTTTTCTCAACTGAAGTTCTGCTTCTCTAGATGAGTCAGGCTTATGTCAAGGCGACAACAACAAAACAGGTCAACCAGCACAGACAGCCACAAGATGGGCTAAGCTTTCTGAGAGAAAGAAAAGCTCAGTCAAGCATGCTCTCACCCCATATCCTCTTGCTGCTATGCTTATTCTTTAAGGAGTTCCCTGTGCACACAGATTCTCCCAGCTTGGCCACTTTTGTCAGGCTCTGTGCTGAGGTCTCTGGGGAATCCTACACTGTTGGATTCAGATCCTCAGACAGTTCTTTGCTATAGAACCAATACATACCCGTGGATTGGGGATACTCTTATATTCTCTTCCTTCTGGAGGCTTCTCTGAGCAATTATGGCCCCGTCTTCCACACTCCTACAATATGGTGTATTTGCTTTGCTCATGATATACTGGCTTCAGGGAAAATAGCCTTTACGGGCTCATATGTTTGAATACTTGGTCCCTAGTTGGTGAAACTATTTGAGAAGGACTGAGAGGTATGGCCTTGTTACAGGAGGTGTGGCACTAGGGTCACCATTTCCAATGTGCCCTCTCAGCTTCCTACTTATAGAATAAGATATGAGCTCTCGGCTGTTCTTGCCAAATATCTTTTCTTTGCAATCATGAGCTCGAACCCTCTGGAATTGTAAACCTAATTAAATGCTTTATTTTATAAGTTGTCTTGGTCGTGAGTGTTTTGTTACAGCAAAGTAACTAATACACATTCTGTTTGAAACCTTTTTAGATTTATTTAATTTCATGTATTAATATTTTTTCCTGCATGTATGTATATGATCCATGTGTGTGCTGGTGTCCATGCAGGTCAGGAGAGAGCACTGGATCTCCTGGATGTGGGATTAGGATGGTTGTGAGTTATCGTTTGGAGGCTGGGGTTTGAACCTGGATTCTCTGCAAAAGCAGCAAGTGCTCTACACCACTGAGACATCTCCCCAGCCCCATCACTCCTTCTTTAGCTCATCCAGTCAACAGAAAGTTTTCATGAAATGTGCTGTGCTGGGTGTTAAGTGTATGATCTGGAGAGAAACTTCTGGGAGGCCATGATGTGATGGACGGTACATGGAATGACTCACCTATGGGTCAGATCCAAGAGTAGACTAGACACTTGGCAGATTAGTAATTCCATGCAAAGAGATGTGAAGGGTTAGCCTGTCCCACTCTGGACCCAACTGACTAATAAAGGTGATTTCTACTGAGAAGCATTCTAAAAAGACTTAGAAATTAGTGAACATAAATTTAAACATGCTGTAGAGACGTTAGTGGGTGGATGTAGGGGTTGTTGCTGTTTCCCAAGAGGCAGAAAAATACAGGCTTTCAAGTTATTAAGTGGAGACAGGAGCCATCAGTGCTACAGGTCCATCAGAAAGACACCCCTAACCCCCAATCCCGTTCTCAGCCAGAACTTTTCTCCTGACACACTGAGAGCACCTCCCATCCGCCTCACCAGCCTCCTCTCATGAAGTCTGTTGTCCTAGGGCCTCTTCCTTGCTGAGGAAGAAACAGCATAGACATGAGGAAACGAATCTGAAAATCTAGTGGCAAATGTCATGCAGGTAAAGTATGTGGCTAAAAAAGCAAACAGTATTACATTTGTCACACCACATCTGAGGTGCAATGCTAACTGCTGCCCTTTGAACACTACCTACCACTGGGAACTGCATAAAGGCAGCTTTGCCAGCCAGGGCACCTGCCACGAAGACACTTGGAAATGTAGTTTATAAAGTGTAGGTTCATACAGGCTCTGGGATCTGAACAATTAACCTCTCTATGCCTCTGGGGACACCCAACTTTATGTCAACAAATGTTATGTCATCTATAACCATGCCAATTTGTATTTAAGAACTTCCAATTATTCATGTGGCTAGGAGGTGAATTCCGGTTTTCTGGCTATGGTTTCATGATCTCTTCCCTCTCTCTTCTTCTTCCATCCCTGCACCCTACCCAAGAAAAAGACATTGCAGGTTTTTTCTGTAAGTAATAATAATAATAATAATAATAATAATAATCTTAAGTAAACTACATCAACTTTCAGTGCTGCAAAGCTGGGTACTCTTTCCCATGGCTCCAAATGGCCTCTTCAGCACCACATGAACTAAACATATTTTATTTTCAAACACTGTTTCCCTGCAGGTAATAAAAAGTATTTTTAGTTGCTCACCAGTTGTTCTGTATGGCTGCACATTTTTCCTTAGAGTCTAGCCACTAGGGCATTATAGCCTCACATAGGGAGAAGGGGAAAGATAATGGGATATATAGGAACATTTTAAAGGAAGTTAGAAGGTGGAGCCTATTCTGCAGTCCCACAGGTCACTCTGCAGTCATCGGGGTCCCTGCATTACAAAGAGGCGGCTATGTCAGTTTGAGAATTAGACAGATTATACAACTTGCTTCCCAGGCACCTGATGGGCATAAATTAACATCTCATTCCCTGCAGTCAGTGCCTGGCTTGGAGACAGGACTGATCAAACATTGGCCTCTCTGAAAAGAAAGTGTGAATGGTCTCTTCTAGCATTCTCCAGTCATCCTGATCTCAGCTTCTCACCACTAACAAAATGTTTGGGCTTGAGAACTGTGTGCATCAGACAGCAGGCATTCGGCTGGGTGGTTCCTTCACTTGTGTGTACGTAGCACCAAGTAACTGACAAGTTAGTGATCGCCCGGCCGGTAGACTCCAGAGCATCAAAAGCCATGTCCTGTCCAGTTATTAGTCTTCTTTACCCTTGAGTGCTTTGTTAACACTTTAGTGTAAACTTGTATATATCAATGCAGAGTGAACTTGGTTGGCGGGCAGGATCAATCTTAAACCCACTTGCTTCATCCCCTCTCAAATAATTACTAGATTTGGTTTGACTCTTTACAAAACGTCATCCTTCAACCAACTACCATGCCCACGGCCTTATCTGCTTCTAAAAGAGTGTCATCATATTATTGGTTTGTCCCAGAAGATGAGTCTACCACAGTGCCTGGTGGAGAAGGGGGGGAACTATAGTAAGGCAGGAATTTTTCTAGGGAAACCTCAGAAGGGACTTCTCTATGTCTCCCAAGAACTTTCCAAACATGGGCAGCAGCCTGAGTAGTGCCACCATGTCACCGTGACAAACCCCTATGCTGTGTTCTCCCAGAGGTTAAAGTAGGACAGATGGGGAGAAGGGGGAGTAGAAAGAGTATGTGTTGGTATAAGATATTCTCCTATTATGGAAGAGTAGGGAGAAGAAGAGCTAAAATGATTTTTCCTGTGCTTCTGGCTGATCAAAAAGGATAGATTATGAGAAATTAAATAATTCCTAAGCAAGTCTTTGTATATTTTCTTCTAATAAGGGATCAGATGGGATAAAATAACACGGGGGTGGGGGGGAGAAAAACACTGTTTTTCCAAAATGGGATAATACTAGATTGGCTGGGTTATGCTCACCCATTTAGCAAATATGCATTTAGCCTTTGCTTTGTCCTAGGCACTAAAGGAGTAGATTTCGGGGCTGTGAAGAAGGGAGTTGCCTGAGGCTGTCACTCAGAATGCTCAGCCATACACAGACCAAGAAGAGAGAGTCAAGATGTAAAAGTGAGTGATCTTAAGAAATGGGGAGTGGAGTGACCTGGAGGGTAGAGGCAAGGAACAACTGCTAGTGCATTCAGATGTGTGAGGATATCAGATTGCTTTGTTTGGCCTTTAACACAGAACCAAAGGGTATGTGGGGGAGGAAGAGTTGGATCTCAGTGCAAATAAGACCCTTGGAGCCATTAGTACTAAAGCCTTAATACTGATTTTTTTTTTTAATTACAGCAAGTATTCACACAGAATAGAACAGACTTGTCATTTGTGCAAAAGTGGAAACTGAAATAACCCAAGAGAGGCCAAGTGAGTTGAAAGCGCTTTGTGGTTCTGGAACATTCCAAAAAACACTTCGTTATTCTCAAACATTCTAGAAGATGGAATCCCTGTACTTTTTCCGTCAGTTCTAGAGAACCAACTCCTTCTCTATCAAACATTAAACTTGTTTAGTTTTAATAAAGATTACATCATTAATCACGCAAACTGTTTAACTTTTACTGTCCCCTAACATTTGCAAAGTGTTTGATTCAGGCCTCCTGTTTATTTCACTTTATAAATATGAAAACTGATAATTAAATAAAACAAGAATTAAAGAAGGGTCCCCTGCCCAATAATGTCCCACTTCCTGAGCTCTTTGTGAAGAAAGAAACCCACTCTACCTGCCCACCTAGCTCGCTGTCTGTCTATTTGGAAGGCAGCAAATCAATTTACAAAAGAAAAATATTAAGATTAGAATATTTAGGCTCTGCCTTTCTACTTCAGATCTCAAATGTACATAAGAATAATAAATAATCAAAATAGCTGTAAGCTAAGAATTGTTTCAGTTAGTGTCTGGATTTTTTTTATCTCCTGAATAGTATATAATTATAACTCAAATTGACATCAGGTAATCCATATTTTTCAGTGTCCCTCTCTTAGCTCCATGACTGCCTATATCACCATGTCTACTCCTTAAGCCAGGCGGGGTATTGAAAATTGAAAGCAAACAACAGCCAAGTTTCAAATATAATCAAGCATACTGCCCCCCTCAAGCTGTCTTTGTCCTCCTCCTACCAACCCCCTTCAATGCCCGTGTGCCCACACAGAGACACACGGAAATGCACACATTCCTCTGGAAAATTCACTGTCCAGTGTCTGACATCGAGCATTGAGCAAGTTACAGAGGAAAATCTGTATTCCAACAACTGTGAAAGAGATCTAGCCCTGGAAGTTGGTGAGATGGCCACCCACAATCAGGTTACACTTATTCAAGACATTTAAAAGCCACCAGACAAAGCTCTAGGGACCATGATATGAAGATCAGTTCTCCTCCAGCAAAAGAAAAAAAAATGGACTAGGTGATTTAATGTGCTTTTCTCATTGCTAATTTCTATGATCTGGAGATTAATTTAAATGCAGATATAATTTCTTTGAATAATGTCTCAAGAAAAGAACTCGGTTGCTATTTCAATAGGTGTCAGGGTGTGAAAAATTATTGTTATAATTATAGTAACTAGAATTGAGCTTGTAAAAATATTTTTGCAGAATATTAAACACCTCTACAGTGTCTAAGACCATACACACACACACACACACACACCATAGTAAGATCCCATTTACCATTCATTTATAGTCTTCCTAGACAAAAGAAAAAAGGTTGTATAGGATGTTGTTGAGTTAGAATTACCTTATAATAGCTCAGTCTCATTTATCATGGTTCTGTAAGAGATGGACAAACGCTTTCTGTGTTCATCAGCTTTCTGGAGATCTGACAGACTACCTGAGAAAACCATTTACAGCAAGAAGGGTTGATTTTGACTCATGCATTCAAAGGGTTCAGCCCATAGCTCCACTGTTCTGGGCCTGCAGTGAGACTGGTCACCATGACCACAGAACTGTGTGGCAGAGGACACTTGCTCACCCCTTGGCAACTGGGACGCATAGACCAACAGGATATAAGAAACAAGATACATCCTCCAAAGGCCCTCCCTGAATCAGACCGGGGTGGCCCAGTCTCCACCACCTCCTACTGAAACATTCAATCATGAGTCTGCACCCCATGATTCAGTCAGCTTCTAAAAGCCATAGTCATGAAAACTGCATTGAGGAGAAAGCTTTCAACACATGGGCCATGTGTGTGTGTGTGTGTGTGTGTGTATACATATATGTACATATGTTTATTTACACACATGAATATATAGTACATGTGTATATATAGCATATGATATATATACACATACACACACATACACACACACACACACACACATATATATATGTGTGTATATATATATATATATATATATATATATATATATATATACCATCATGATATATATCATTATACCATAACAGTGCTTATGACTGGAAGGTGACTAAAAGCTAAAACAAATTCTCAAAACTACAGCCCTGAGAACACAGGAGAACCTCAAGCATTGTAGTCTAGAATCCTGCATGTTCACAGACATGTGGGTTTGTATCCTGTCCAGTAGAAACTTCTTGAAAGTTAGAATAAAATACTCTAGTTCCAATAAGCATACAACTGAGTGCTTGCACACGCATCGCCATAATGACACTAAAATAGCAGCACAGCCAGAACACAGAGATGCAACCAATCAAATGCAGCACCATGATGTCATACTATATTCGCTGGGTATTTTCATAAAGGGAGTCATGTCAAGGTGGGTCTATGTCTTATTTCCCAAACACCAAACAGAAGTGTTGTGACAATGTGAGCAATTGGTTGTGCATCTACTGCTACAAAGTCTGTATTTTGTGAACGTCATATAAAATCCTTCTTAAAACTGTATAGCAGAATCATAACTTCACCTTAGAGACGAACATGAGAATCAGGGAGGTTTATTATCTCCACCAAATAATTGAGAGAATAGAATTAATTAATCACGTCAAATGTCTCAGGATCCATGAGAATACCTGCAAGGAAGTCGCCCCTATTGAGAAACTGTGACTGAATCTGCCTTTGTAAGGTTTATGTTTTCTACCAGAAAGTTTTTCTGAAAGCCATTTCCCAATTCTAAGGTTAACACACCAGCCCCAGGATAGAGTACCATCACCTTCATTTTGCAAAATGAAAGAATTATACTGATTTAAATGTAGTATCTCAGATGCTGGCTGTATTTTAACAATATACTTCAGTGGACTCAACTCATAGGTACAGACAAATACTATGAGAATCCAGGTAGATGACTAGGAATGTTGAGTCACACCCTAGGACTCTTGAAGTCTATCCAGGAGAGTTGTGAAGCTTCACAGCATTGGCCTAGAGCCTTTCTCACTTAGATGTCCCTGCTGGAGAGCCCCATGTACATAGGTTCTGGCTATCCACTTGTGACAGATTCAGGTCACGGTGTTAACTACTGTTGTCAGCATGTCCAATGACCTACAACAGACTGCAGTGCAAAGACAGTCAGCTTGCCTCAGACACAATCCCCAGAAATCTTCTAAAGCAGCTGTTCATGTGCCATACAAGGTAACCAACTCATGTATGCATACCAAGTACCTATGACAAGTAAGACCTGAGGAAAGGATCAGGCAGCAGGGTGGGTATCCTGCCTGGAGACCCTACAATCCAGACAAGAATTTAAAAGGACAAGGAGAGAGGGGAGGTGGCGGGGGGGGGCGGGGGGAACCAATGCTCTGGCCTGGATCCAGACCAGAATGAACATTCTCTTACACAGAAGTGATGCAGAGTCAGTCCTTGGCACACAGCAGGTACACAATGACAATTGTCTTCCCTCTCCTCCCTCTCAGGCCCATGACTCCAGGGAACCGCGGGAAGCTGTCCTTCCAGCTCACTCAAGCTTGAATGCCAGTGTACACTGATAGCCTGGTTCTGTCTTGATCGCCCACCCACAACCCATTATCTCAACAACTGGATGTTTCATCTCCACGCTTTATTCTCCTTGTCACGCTCCAGATAGCTAGTGCCACAGCCCAGTGAGCGGCTAGGCCCCTGCTCCACAGATGGACATGGTCTGTTTATTGTTACTGCTCCATGATTGCTTACTGCCAGCCTGCCTGGATCTAGCTGCTCTTTGAGTTAGCCAATTAGATCACAAGGATCAACTCATTGAGATGTGCTGTCTCCCTAGAGTAACTGCAGCAAAGAAACCCAAAGCCATGTCCACATTCTAGGGGACAGATGGCATGGTCAGCGTGATGGCTCTTCTTGGGACAGAAGGTGGGCCTGATGCCTGAGAGATGTATCCTTCCATCCCTATCATGTGCTCTATTATTTTATAGCTACCTTCCTTGATGCGTTCTGTGTTGAACTGCCACAATTACCAACTTCCCAGCTTGTCTTGGATATATCCCCCCAACCCTACACCAAGACCAGGAATGGATTCTAATTCAAACCCAAATCTCTGGTTTCAATATTCTGTGGAAGAAACCCCAGGCTTGGCACAATTACAACTATATTGGAGGGGAGCATCTAGGGAAATAGTAATAAGACAATAGGAAAATATCCATACGCACTAGGAGAAATACATGCGAAGAGGTGACATCCAGGAAGTATAGAAAAGATGCAAACAGAAGCAGCCTACCAGGAAGGACAGGAGCTCATTCATTGAAGTCTGCCTACCCAACAATGCACATCAGCATTTGAAAGCTATTCTCAGGATCAATAATCACTTGAGCTATTGGCAATCTTCAACAGAGATGTTAATTTGCCATCTAAGTTTAGCAATATAGAAATCCAGGTATATATGCAGTCCCAGTTTCCCAGAGGCCTCTCATACATATGTTTGCCCACTGCCCTTAGCTAATTAAGAACTGTCATTTCCATGCATATTTTACTTTGCAGGTTAGTTAGGAAGGCTAATTATCTACTCTTTTTATTTAGCTTTTCCGCCTTAAAGAAACAAGACACCAGCTTATCTGAACCAAAACTCAAAATCACCAGGAAGGAAAATCCAGACTTAGCAATGGGCAGGCTATTAAGGGACAAGAGGTTTGTTTGGTCTACACGACAGACAGTATTTGCCACTGAAAATCTGGAGGAACTGTAAAACAAAGAGCTACAGAGACATTTCTGGAATTTTCTGCCCTGCATTTTCCTAGCCTTCCCATCAGTTTATTCCTTAGAGAAACAAAGATTACATACTAGAAAATCAGTATCTCTTCATTTAGATAGTCCTAAGGTTTAATCCATAACAGTGACCCCAAGATACATCCCTGTTCAACCAGATGGTCTCCACTCGGGCTGGGTTCCAGGAATATGCTCTCCTGCTGTTGGCAAGTCTCTGCTACACAAGGGGTAAAGCTGCCTTGTCTCTGCATCTTACATCACTTGGGAGGGCAGAGTAAGAGTGTCCTATGATTGGAAAGGCCATTCAAAATCTGAACATTAAGGGGTAAGTGTTTCCCTCAAAACTATTTTGTTACAACATAATGTTGTAAAGCTGTTAGCATAAACTAGAATCAAACTACTAGTCTTAACTGGACACTCGTGGTCCAGTGTGGGAAGCCATAAGCATTTGGAAGCAGTCATCACAACTCTTGACTGTTTTTGCTCCATCCCAGAGGCTTTGACCAGGGAACGACCTCCTTTAGCATTCATCTGAGTTACATTTGATAAGAACGTGGGCATAGTACATGGGGATGTTAATAAACAGTAATATTTTCTTAGAGACTCTTTTGCCTAAGTCAGAGAATTGGTTCCCCATCTAAGATCATCTATTTCTCTCTGTGCAGTTATATACTCAGAACACAAAACTGTAACATCAAGCACCTCAAGAAAGACTAACAAAGAACCATGTGATCTTTCCTCAGGGTTCATGGCTCAAATGCTGGAGTCACGCCCCTTTATGACATGCTCAGTTAGGCCACTCTATGTTCTCACTGGCAAATGGGTAGGCAAGTAGATGTTCTCCCAGCTGAAGAAGCCCATTAAGCTGACCAGTCCGAGTCTAGCTCACAGGCTCCAAACTTGTGGCTCACAGTTGAGAGTCTGAACTATCACTACCTACTAATAAACCTTTAACCCAGTCACCCACCATGTAGTCTGCCCTTTTGTATCTGTCTGTGCCAACACTCTACCTTGAGATAATCGAAGCATTTCCCTAGTCAAATACTATCTTAGCCCCTACCTGGTGTCCTGTTGGAGTCATGATTCTAAGAGACTAGAATTTACATTAAGCATATTGAAATGACATAGGCAATCAACACATAGCTAAGCATAACTTCTACCCTTTGGTTTTCTCATGGAATGGCTTCATATTCATAACCAATATGTCCACCAAATGTTTTCAAGTGGGCAAAACCACTTCAAAAGCTGGAGATGGCAGACCATGGTGAGAGTGTTCACACCATAGAAATAGGCAAGTACTACAGATTGCAGCCTTTAGTACAAAGGCTGGTCGGTAGCTAGTGGTCAAGACTGTGAACTATTAATAGAAAAGATAAAGAAAGGAGGCTAGAGAGCTGGCTAGGCAGTTAAGAGCTCTAACTGCTCTATGAGAGAGTCCAGGTTCAATCCCCAGCACCTACAAGGCAGCTCACAACTGCTCTAAGGTTCCTCTTCTGGACTCTGAGGCCACAAGGCATGTAGGTGTCAATACATACATGTAGGAAAACATTCAACACATAACACAAAATGATTCTTTTATAGAAACAAAAGAGGAAGAGGGGAACCCTAAGAAGTTGAAAGATTTCCCTTAACAAAAACAAAACAAGTACACCGAGAAAACTATTCCTCACTGCTAAGGGAACTTGGATTAACCATACACCAAACTTCTCCATCCACAGCGAGCTTTAACAATTCCTATGTTCTTAGCCAGAACAATCTTGCATGTTTCAACCTAGGACAAGATAGGTGCCTCATAGAAAATATATCATACACTTATCTTTTTGCATTTGCTCAATGATCCTGCCAAACTCAAGGACGAGCAAGCTGCATATTTCTATTGAAGTCTGCAAATGAGTACATGCTTGGGAGTCAGCTTAAGGACCAAACAGATACCCTGTAATAAAAAAAATCCCAAAGATAGTAAAGATTTTAAAGAAGTCACTGATGGAGTTTTTTACCCCTCCACCATGGGAGAAATCAATGGACTAGATTCTCGCAAGTTTCCAGTTTTGACTGTAAAGCAGACGGATGAGGGGTGAGAGAATCAATCAAACATGGCTGCCCTTTCATTTTCACGTTTATTGATAGAATTTTAAATCAAGTTACACTTCCTGCAGGTCTCACCATAGCATCTCCTTAGGAGGGGCAGGTAGAATAGAGCAAATGGATTTTCACAGTCTTATTGAATGTATTTTACTTTTCAGCATTAGTAAATTAGAGGGGATTGAAGAGGCCCAATTCAAATTACCAAAGATTATAAATGAACCAAAGACTCAGAGATATGACAGTGTGTCTTGAGAAAGCCTAAGTAATTCAGAAACATTGTTAACAATGTTCTAAAACTTCCTTTTGCAACACATCCTCAAAGATTCCATGTTATAACCCGGGCCCAGATCATGTAACAAGACAATGACTGACTACCAGGTTCTGCAAATCTCTGCCAGTCATTCATACAGAAGAGGCTTGAGGCCTAGCTATACTTCTATAGGAGGTGTTTATTGATTTTATATTGTCCATATATTCAGAAAAAAATAGAAAACTAGTCATCACTAATGCACCAGCCCCACTTCTCCGCCATAACCATTGCTGAGTTTCTCTTTGCACAAAAAGATTATCCCGAGGCAAAGGACACAGCTGACCTGATGATTCTTCTAAGGGTTTGGGAGTTGGTGCAGCTGGGCAAGGCATGTGGCCCTACCAGAACAAAGAGAACGGCTTGCAGCGTTAGGCATCAGGATAAAAATGAAGAAATTGTGTTGCTCCAGAGATGAATATGACCAGGGAACCTGGCAGCCTCAGAAGAATGTATATATAGACACAGTTGACTATTCACCAAGAGAGAAAACACACAAGTCTGCCCTTTCCTATTCCTCTACTCATGCCCCAAAAAGAGAAAAGCAAAAGGAAAAGGAAAAAAAAGCTCAACTACTTGTTGACCATGGAGCTGTGGGAGTTCTTATCAGTGGGGCTTGTTATGGGCTGGACTCCTACATCCTCTGAGGCTCAGGAAAATGAAAGAGGAAAGTAAAAGGATGTCCCTGGAGACATATTTACTTAGTCTAATGTCTCAGGGCTCCCACCAAAAGGCAAACCAAGCCTTTTCCAAGTCCATGTCCCACTGCCTGCAAAGGAGAAGAGTTACCCAGCCGCCTGGCAGCTTCTTCTCTCCCGGTTGACTGATAGGGTGGAGAGGCCGCCATGAGGACAGGCACTTACAGCACCAGGGTCCCATTAGCCCTGCTGGCTTTCTTTTTAGAACAATCCATGCACAGCCATGTTTGCTCCTTCCCTATCAGAGACTGCATGCTCTGCTTGCTCTCACAGCGTGGCGGGTGGTTGCATCTCAGCAAGGCATTTCTGCTTTGTGCCCATCCTTACACACTTCACAGACTGCCAAAAAATGGTACTTGAGGTCAGCTGTTTGTCTCTGGGCCCATGAACAGATAGGCTTTGGGGCTGAAGGGTCTCCGGAGTCGATCCTGTTTTCACTATTTACCATCTCTTTTATTCTGGAACACTGTCCTCTCTCTGAGACATGGTTTTTGCATCTAGGAATGAGGGTAAGTCCTTTCCCTATGCCTGCAGATTAAACAGGAGAATAGGTATACAGTCACTGGCACATGAGAAGCTATAGTCCCACTGAGCATTAAATACAGTATTAATTACAGCTAACTGATTTTAAATAAGTCAAGAAGAGGAGCTCACAAGGTCTTAAACCAGGAGATAGCTCCAGGTCACTGAGGGGACAATCAGAACAAAGGAAGTGCTAGTCTAAGTCCAAGATCTCTGTTTGGCTGAAGGGTCAGGTACAGAGAGAGAGAGAGAGAATTAAACTGCATAGTACATCAGGTGAAGCTGTTCAACAGTTAACAGGAACACAGTCCATCCTTGAAGCCATCCAAGTGAAGGAAGCATGCTTAATGGCACAGCCATGACTGCTAGGAGTGACTTAGCTGACGGCTACACTGTGAGGGGAAAAACATCCGTGTTCAGCTTGGCTGTTCCCTCTTTCCTTCTTGAAACTGTGATCCCTCCAAGGGAGGCAGAGACTTACCTCACCTGACACCCCTCCTCAGTCCACAGAAAACCTGTCATAGTCCAGTTCAGCCCATGACAGTGAAGCAATCGGATAAGTCCTCTAATTACAGTGGGGCCGTTTGAGTAACAAAGGCGGCACCTTGAACCCTTCTGAGCTTTACTATCATTTTATCTATTCTTTTATTTTAGGCTGTGTCCCTTTACATAGCTCAGGCTGGCTTTGAATTGACAATCTTCCTGCCTCAGACCCTCAAGTGCTAGGACTTTGGTGTGGACCACAATGCTGGGCTTCACTCTTGTTTTAAGTCTTATCTTCCTAAACTTGAAGGTAGTGTGACATACTATTTACTGGGCCCCCTCCAAAGAAGCCATTTTGTTCTATAGGTATTTATAGATTCTAGAAAACTAATTTTTAAAAAGGCTGGAAAACTCAAACCAAGCTAGCTATATCAAAGTAATACTAATCATACTGACTGGCAGAAAATAACACTATGAATAAGTCATACTCACAGGGATGGAAAAAACATCATTAGTGTGGACCATCCTGGTTTTCCCTCGATAACTTCCATGACTGTAACACTAAATGCATTCTAATGTGCTTAGAATTCCTTTGATCTTCTACAAGAGAACTGTAAATAACTGCTCCGCTGGATACAGCTTAAGCAACTTGGTTTAACCTTGATTTTTGTCCCCATCCGAGACCCATACATATGGGGCTTCCTGCTCTGACCTCAAGGAGGTTCTCACTACTTAAGTTAATTTTACATGCACTGGAGGGATCCACACCTTCCACCCCGGGGAGGTGGGTATTTATAGAGAAAGCGGTAAAAATGTGAAGTTCATCAACAGCAGAAGTTCTCGATGACCCAGAGGGCCTACTTCCAGAAGAGAAAATAAGATTTTAATTGACAGGTTCGATCCCAGGTCCCTCTCCAGGGCCTCGACGTCAAGGTCATGAACTGTGGTACTGTCGGGATTTCAGACCACTTTAGATGCAGTTCACACTTGACCTCCCAGCATGCATTTCAGGCTATGAAGTCTTCGCACAGCCCAATCTCAATTGTTCAATCCCGTCTCTCAGCCGTCCTACGCTTATGACTTTAATTTGAGAAACATAAATTGTACCGGTCTTCCTTATTGATCATGTACCTCTCTACCAGACCTTTCCAAACGCATCTGCTCGTCTCCAGCACTGGCGCGCCTCCAGCATTGGTGAGCCCCCCGCACTGGCGAGCCTCCCGGCAGGTCTACTGCTCTTCAGACACAGATGGAAAGACTCAGCTCTGACCCAATTACCATCACACTGGGACCATGACTAGGAGATATCCTCGAACCCAAGTAAGGATGCTCCAGGTTCGGGGGCTCTGGACTGGAGTGAAACCCCGAACTTTGGGGCTTTGTTAATTCGTCATTCCCCCATGCTCAGATGAGTAGCTGGCATGAATGTCTCAGAGACCTTGCAAATTAATAAATGAAGTACTTAAAACTTTAAAAGCAAATCCCTACCTTGAAACTTTCAGGAAATCCCCTACAAATTAGAAAGCTGATGGAGATGACTAAATGACCCTGCTTACAATGTGATAAAACACTGTAACTCCGACCCTGGTACATTTTACCAGGCAGGAACATTTCTTCACCTGCAACCAGATAAGCTGAGAATTATTTATTTATTTATTTATTTGTGTTTGTTTGTTTACTGTATATGTCTGCTGAGAATAAACTGCTCCTCAGGGGCCACCTGTGTTCTCTGGCCACCCTGTATTTCATCAGACACATGCATGAGCCAGAAATGAACTTTAACGAGTAAGGCTGAGCCTTGCTTTCCTTTGGCTTGGCTTCTGTGATAACCCACGAGGCCAAGACTCAGCCTAAAGCCATGAGATGTGAAAAGCTGCTCTGTCACCTTTTGAAGAAATTGTTCTTTGTGTTTCAGTGTCTGCTGCTTAGAGTCAGGTCACGCCCCCAACCTCCAACCCCTGCAAGACAGACGTCTATAAACTGCCAGCATTATCTTGTGACCATAAGAAAAGATATCCCTAGGGGAAAGCAGACACAACGAAACAGAAGAAAAAAGCAGAGATAAGCGAAAGCATCACCAGCCACTGGCCACCTGACCTACCTCTGTAAAATCTCAATTGCTTAAGCTAATAAAGCCCTTGTTGTTTCAGTCAACTGCAGATCTGTTTTTGGTTACAGTCACATGATAAAGTCAAAAATCACTGGACTAAGTAAGCTGCCAGTGACTTCTGCAGAAAGCAGGGGAGAATGTGGATCTCCTTTCAGTCTATTGGGTCACCTCTGTTCCTTCAGCCTCCCTGAGCTCTCTCTGTCGTTCACCTTCGCTCAGTGCATGCTAATTATGTTCAAGCCAGCACCCACACAGCGAACCTGCTCTCTAGAAGCTCATAAATGACCAATGCACAGAATATTTAAAACATTAAATAATTATAATATAATGAGTTCCTCTTTGTGTGCATCTCTGTGTGTGTGTGTGTGTGTGTGTGTGTGTGTGTGTGTGTAAATTTTGGTGTTCAGGGTGCTGTTTTGTTTTGTTGTTTGAGACAAAGTCCTTACATCAAAAGGCTGACTCGCCTCAACGATGCTCCTGCCTCTGACTCCTAAAAGCTGAGATTACACAGACTAGAGGTGTGTTAGCAGTGAGTACCATATAGCATGGTCACTGCTGTAAAATGTAATGAATAATATCTTCAGAGGGCTGAGAGACAGCTTATGTGGTAAAGTGCTTTTTGAACAAGCATTAGGACTTGAGTCTGGACCCCTAGCACCCATGTAAAAAGCTAAGCTTGGCACTGCTGGGGAAAGACAGACAGGAGAGTCCCTAGGATTTGCTGGTCAGACAGCCTCAGCTAACAAAATGGAGAGTGATTGGAGAAGACACTAAGCATTGACCTCTGGGCTCCACAGGCACACGTGCATACACACCTATGAATGAACACACACACATGCACACACACACGCACACATGTGCATACACACCTATGAATGAACACACACACATGCATACACGCACACACATGTGCATACACACCTATGAATGAACACACACATGCACACACGCGCACACATGTGCATATACACCTATGCATGAACACACACACATGCACACACTCGCACACACCTGCATACACACCTATGAATGAACACACACACATGCACACACGCGCACACATGTACATACACACCTATGCATGAACACACACACACACACGTACACACGTGCGCACACACACGAGGGGTTCAGGGAGTAGGATGGGGAATAAGCTTTGGAAAGAAATGCCTGCAGCCCAGCACTCATACATGTGCACATGCACAATATATGTCCAACATGTAGTGGACACCTGCCCTGTGCTTGGTATATGGTGAGCACTCAGTGTGCACTCATACATGTATACATGCACAATATATGTCCAACATGTAGTGGACACCTGCCCAGTGCGTAGTATATGGTGAGCACTCAGTGTGCACTCATACATGTATGCATGCACAATATATGTCCAACATGTATTGAACACCTGCCCTGTGCCTGGTATATGGTGAGCACTCAGCGTGCATTTTCTTGGTCTCTAGCATAAATTATTAATCACGTTTCAAGGTGCAGGTGCTGTTGTGATTTGGAAGCGCAATGTCCCTGGCAGGCTCATACATGTGAAGACTTGGTTCCCTGGTTAGTGCTGTCATTTGAGAAGGTCGTGGAGCCCTTAGCAGGTGGGCTTTGCCAGGTTGTCACCAGGGGCAGGCGTTCAGGCCTTCGGTTTTGGAGTCCGCCCCCTTTCTGTCTGCAGTCTGCTCCCTGACTATGGACACAAACAAGCAGCTTGCCTCGCTGCCCTGCTGCTAGACCATGTTGGGCTCTATCTCTTCTTAAGCTATAAGCCAAAATCGACCCTTTCTCCTTGAGCAGCTTCTTGTCATGTCACAGCAGCAAGAAAAGTCGCCAATGCAAGTCACCAGCATACAGAAAGTGTCATTGACTGACCATACAGGAAGAAAGCAGAGGGTCAGGACACAGGTAGTCTGGCTGCAGACATGGGCCTCCTGCTACTGTATTATTCTGCTGAAAGGCTTCACAGTGTGGGAAACAGACTGTCCTCCTGATGCCCACACCCTCATCCCCAGAACTTGTGACTTTTAGATATTACAGCAAAGGAGATGGTGTGGGCATGAGGCTCTGACTACAAACCCCCAGAATCCATGGAGTGTGTTGGGCATGGTCATGAGCATCTTTAACTTAACTCCAGAGTTGGGAGGTGCAGAGACAGGAGGATGGCTAAGACCACTGGTGTAGCCCCAGCTTCAGTAAGAGACCCAGTCTAAAGGGACTATGTTGAAGAGTGACAGAACAGACATCCGTTCATCATTGTCTTCTGGCTACTACACACATTATACAGACATACACTTCCACACACATGTGTGTGCATATACCACACCCACATATACTTCATCCATATGTACTCTTTCTCACATACACACACACATGCACAAACACACATACTTGTGCATGTGTGCACATACACAAAAACATACACTCATCCACACACACATACACACTCACACTTGCACAAATGTGCACACCCATGTGTACATACAGCATACCCATATACACTACACTCAAATGTATTGTGTCTCTTTCACACACAAACACACATACTCACATGCACAGGCACACATACACACACTCAGACACACACATATATGCTACACATACTCATGCACTCACATATACTCACACACTCATTCATACTCATACACATTTATACACACTCAAGCACGTATATACACATACATGCACACTCAAACACATGTGCACACACTCATAAGTGCATGCACACACTCACATACACAGACATTCTCACACACACATGCATTTGTGCTTGTGCACACACACAAACACATGCATATATTCACATGAACACACACAAAACACACACACACACACACACAAATCAAATTTTAAAACCTTAAGTGAAAGGAGAGAGGAGGGAGTCAGGCTCAGCCAAGCAGATGTGGCAAAAGCAAAGTCAGAGCGATGTGGTGCAGGCCCAGTTCAAGCAGCCTGGTGACTTTGACAAGGAAGGTGGAGCCATGAGTTCGCTTGTCACTGACAGGAAAATCAGAAGTTTTTGGACATGTATACTTCATACATGCATGAGAGACAGACATGTATACTCATGTATACATGGGAGACAGTCAGAGTATCAGTGATTCTTTAAGAAGTGGGTTAGAACCCCAACTTTAAAAACATACTCGGAGAGGAAGAGAAAATTCTTAGACATTAAGGAAGGACCATGGGTCTCTGGGAGCAGAGAACTGTGGGAGGCAGACATGTGGCTGACAAAGCCTTTGAGGAGAGTCTGTCACACAAGCTCCTCTGGAGGCACCAGGCAGGCTTTTTTATATCCAGAGCTGTCTTCATACTTCCTTCTGTGTCCTCCCGGTAGAGACAGGAGGGTAGCACTTTTGCCCGTGTGTATCCTGCTTATAAACAAAGAAGGGTGAAGAGTGGGCCTTCCTAGGTCTATGCCCTTCCTTTGACACTCAGCTCAAACTAATTTCTGACACATAATATTTAGCATCCATATTCTGATTTCCTTCAGTCAGTGAAAGTTAGATAAAAGATGGTCCTGAGACACCACTGGGAGGTGGGGTTAAAATTCAACTCCTTGGGAATGGCCTAAGATGACAGAATTTCGTTCAGACCAGAAAGTTAATATCCTAGCTCTCTGCTTTTCTTCCTCTGTAAACCGAAGACAGGACTTCAATCAGACTAAAAGGTAGATGTGTGTGTATGTGTGTGTGTGTGTGTGTGTGTGTGTGTGTGTATGCGTGTGTGTGTGTGTATGCGTGTGTGTGTATGTGTGTGTATGTGTGTATGTGTGTGTGTGTGTGCGTGTGTGTGTGTATGCGTGTGTGTGTATGTGTATATGTGTGTATGCGTGTGTGTGTGTGTGTGTGTGTGTGTGTGTGTGTAGTCAGAGGACAGCCAGGGAATCTGTTCTCTCCTTCCACCATGTGGGTTCCAGGAGTCAAACTTAGGTCATTAGACCTGATGGCAAATGCCTTATCCACGGAGCTACCTCACCAGCCCCGAAAGTGTTTCAAGAACAGCTCTCACAATCTTGACCCCTAGACTTGAGAGTCTCCTTTTTATTCCTTTTTATAAACTCCCCAAAGAATGCTGAAGAAACTCAGCTCTGCTAGGAAAAGCTTGTAGCTCACTGGTAGAGGGCTTACATAGCAGACCAGGACCCAGTCTCCCAATCCCCAGTTCTTCATAAAACCATGATAGTGAACACCAGTGATCTCATCTCTAGACAGGTGAAAGCAGAGGAACCAAAAATTCAAAATTATCATCAGCTTCACAGCTTGGGGCAAATGAGGCCAGCCTTGGCTAATTAAAACCTTGTTTAAAAAAATACACATAGGAATTTATACATCATCAACGACAGTTGGTAAATGGAGATTATAAGCTATTTTCAAACTTAAGACCTATCATCCCTACACAGGAGCTACTCTACAGGGCTGATTCTCTTGTGACTGCACCCAAACCAGGTCTCTTGATACAAGGATCAAATTCAACTTACAGTAGAATGGTATTCAAACAAAGAGACACAAACAGATTGATCTGTGCTCGTTTTGCTGAGCAATAACCCATCCTGCATGTTACGACGCAGGCCACTTCTCAGGAGGGGCATACATTCTTAAAACAGCTCCCCTTGGGGTTCAATTCTGATCTGCATATCAAGGTTTTACCCTTTCCCCCAATGACCCATTTGTCTGAGGGAGGCATTCAATTAGACTGCCAGAGCAAATTGATTCGGTATCGACCAGGAAAGGCTTCTCACTTGACAGATGGAGGGTGCCGGGTGGAGCTGTTGCTGTAAGAGTCAGTCCTCCAAGGGTTAGGGCTGGGGTGTTGTGTGAGTGTGAGATATGGAAGTGTGGGGTGTTGGCTGGACTTTGGGGCTCCTCTTGTTGACGTGGAATAGACAGGGTGGGAGGGAAAGGTTGCTGAAAAGCCAGGTTCTGTGAAGTTGGGATTTGGCTCCTACCCTCTGCTTGACAGAAAAGGAGAAGAATATAGCCAATGGTTTCATTGCTTCGGGAGCCAACACTGGGGTCAGGAACTTCGGTAGCTTCCTCTCTCCATGTCTTCAGGAAAATAGCTTTGCTCATTCCAAGCACCCTGCCTCATCAGCCTTCAGTGTGGGCCTGCTTTGCCTTCCTCTCCAGAGGAACAGAGCCCACTCTGCCAACTTCATTAAAGCTCTGGTTTCCCTACTCCACGCACTGTGTTTATCTTTACAAACCACAGATAAATGTTCGGCTGTTTTACATAAGAAACTGAGTCCCCTGCACCTGGAGTCTAAAAAAGTCGAGTACACCCAATGAGATTTGAAAATGTGCTATTCAGGGAGAGGTTGCTCTATTTAATTTTCAATTGGTACAGACCAATAGGCAGGGAGGAATCTAGCACTAGCTTTTATATTTGAGATAATGCTTTGATTTGTTGAAATGTTTTACAGCCTTCAATATCTCACAAAATAGAGTAAAACCTTCATGCCAACCTTCTCTTGATCATCCCAAGCATTACAGATAAGATTATAGATTATAGATCACCCCACTATAGGTAAGACTGTCCTTTATATCCAGCCTGAAAAAAAATCATAAAATTGGCTCCATTAAAATAATCTCACACACACACACACACACACACACACACACACACACACACACACCTTCACTTTGAAGTTTAGCCACTAAACAATATATGACTATGCTTTTATTTATATGGTCACATTGTTAGAACAGGAAGACATTTGTATGGCCCACATATTATCTTAACATGTAGTCTCCAAATGTCCCTGGTGAGAGCTGAAATCCATTATCAATTACAGAAATAAGCCCCATCATGCTATTCACTTGGAGAAAAGAATTAAGAGGTTTAAGCTCAAATCTGCATAATCCCAGGTAGAAGGAGAGAAACTGCCATAAATGACAAGCTAACCATGGGGCAGAGCTGCATCCATTACAAAACTGGATGCAGAGAACCGAGAGGAATGCTTACATAAATATCCACAGAGCCATGAACTGGTTAGTCTATCTTAGTTAGGGTTTCAGTTGCTGTGAACAGACACCATGACCAAGGCAACTCTTATAAGGACAACATTTAATTGGGGCTGGCTTAAAGGTCCAGAGGTTCAGTTCATTATCATCAAGGCAGGAACATGGCAGCATCCAGACAGGCGTGGAGCTGGAGGAGCTGAGAGCTCTACATCTTCATCTGAAGACTGCTAGGCTTCCATGTGGTTAGAAAGACAGTCTCGAAGCCAACCCCCACAGTGACACACTTCCTCCAACAACAAGGCCATCCCTATCCAACAAGGCCACCCCTCCTAATAGTGCCACTCCCTGGGTCAAGCATATTCAAACCAGCACCCAGTCCATATCATTTGTGAAGTTATTTGGTGAAGTCTCTCAGATTCACATGCCCACAGTCTGCAGTTAGCAGAAATGCAACTTCTGTTCTTATTGCCTTCATTTGGAACAAGCACCAAATGAAATTTTAAAGCTCTACTTCTAATGTCATCTAAAGAGATCGCCCTTGGAGAACACTTCGTTAGTTTGTTATAGGATATATTTTGAGTATCTTATAGAAGGTATAAGTATAACAAGAACATGTATGAACACACAGCCAATGGTGAAGAGAAAAATGACCTGTAGATTCTAGAACTTTACCTAAATACAAAGAAGCAAATTTTCTCAAAGAACATTTGTGTTGGTATCAGGAACCAGCATGGCAGATTGCCTCCAAACCAAGTGACATCACACATAGGCAACAGGGACCCGAGCATCTGTTGCCATGGCAACCGCCATACATTCCCAGAATCCGCTTGGCTCACCTCCCACCTTTACCTGCAAGTGGCTACGTCACAACCCAAATAAAAGGCAGACCCCTGACCCCTTTCTCTTTCCCCTTCGTCTTCACCGCCACCTTTCCCATCTTCCCCCACAATAAACACCATTTAGAACTGTATTGGCCTGGTGTGGTCTGTCTGGACATAAGCCACTATTCTAACACAACAATATGACTATAGAGAATTAGACCATGCCTTCCACAAGTATGTCTCTGTGGTATAAGGAATATTTTAAGATGGTTATTTTGAGAAAATATACACACAGTAATAGTTCCAAGAAGTTACACCTTTGTAAGAAGTTTGTACCCACAAAGGGAAGTTCCATTTGTGAGGAGGTTCTCTCTGTCCTTAAGGGACATATGGTACTGAGTCAATCAAGAAACAATGATATTTGAGCCTGAAATTCGAGACACCATTGAGGTCTATGAGGAGCTTCTTTTCGGTTATCATGTATACAGAAAGCACACATGCTAGTAAACACCCATTTGCTTTTCTCTTGTCAGTACATATTTTACTATAGGAGTCTATCCCAACTAAGAGCTACGGAGAGTAGAAGAAAATAATTATTCAAAACTGGATCTCAAGTATTTTTGAAAGGGAAATTTTAATTCTCATTATTTTCCCAAAACATTAAATCCATAAGTTCAATGCTAACAAAACAGTACCACAATCAAGGTTTGATTTGTCTTTAACTCAATAACTTGCTCATTATGGAATCTGTAAACTGACAAAGACCATACCAGCTTTGATATGAAAGAACTCAAGAAGCAGCACGACAGGCAGGGTCATGGCCGCCGAACTTCTCTAACTGTTTCCTCATGGTGACCAAAACATTATCAAACCTGGCCAGGTCCAAATCACTTTGAGGGAATATTGAAGTAATCAGTAGGCAAGATTCATACCAGATTGACATGGCTCCCTCCTTTTACTCAATGTTCAAACTCAGACCCTTGAGTCTTCAGTATCTGAGAAAAGATGTAATGCTGGGGTATCAACATCTGAGTAGCTGTGAGCAAATGTGTGAGACTGGTTCCTGCTGCTGTGATAAAAACATTCATGAAAACCTCCCTGGGGAGGAAACTGTTTATTACATCTCACACTACAGTCTATCATCAACAGAAGCCAGGATAGGAGCTCGGTGAAAGTAAAGTCAGGGACCAAAGAGAACCACAGGATAGTGCTGCCTGCTGGCTTGCTCTGCTTGATTCCTTGTGCAACACAGGACCACTGACCCTGGGGCACTGAGTAATGGTAGGATGGCCCCTCCTCCCCCACAGACTAGCCTACAGGCCAATAAAATAGAGGTGATTCCTTAGTCAACATTTTCTCTTCACGTATGATTCTAGCTTGTGTCAAGTTGACCAAAAAAATTTTTTTTCAAGGAACACAGTGAATGAGATCCTCATAGACTGAAAAGTTCTATTAATTTGTTAGAAAAGTCAGCATAGTCTATTGTTTACTTTTTGTGGGTGCTTATAGCCTTGATTCCAGCTTCTTGGCAATAAGACAAGAGCCTTCCACACTTACAGTAAAGTCAAAAAAGACCCCCGTTTCACTTCTCCTTTTGGAAATAATATGGTAGAAGCCCATGACTTTTATATAATTATGGAAAATATAGGGTTCTTCTTTGAGAGTCTACACACAAATTAGCCAAAGGGACACAAATAGGAAGCAGTAAAATTAACAATACTCACATGTAATGAGATACTAAACATGCACGGATGTGTGATTTTGGCAAGACAGTTGACTAGAGGTGCCCAGTGTAACTACCACCACAACAAAAGACCAAAAGAAGTTTAAAACAACAGTTGTTTGATGGGGATATTTAAGACAAAATGCCCATATCTGTGTGGATGTAGCAAGACAGATGAAGGAGATAACAAAATATCTTATGGAAAACAAAACTGAGCTTGTAGCACACACTGTTCAGCCTCAGAAAAGAACTGTGGACAGACACTAGCTTGATTTTGCAAGGAATGGGTAGCAGGAAAAAGCCAAGAGATTTCTCAGGAAGTCTATTGTAGACGTAGTTTCTGTAAAAGGTGGTGTGATGGCTTTGTATATGCTTGGCCCAGGGAGTGGTACTGTTGGGAGGTATGGCCTTGTTGGAATAGGTGTATAGCCTTGTGGATGTGAGCTTTAAAACCCTTGTCCTAGCTGCCTGGGAGCCAGTATTCTGTTGGAAGCCTTCAGATGAAGATGTAGAACTCTCAGCTCCTCCTGCACCATATCTGCCTGGATCCTGCTATCTCCCTGTCTTGATGATAATGGACTGAACCTCTGAACTGTAATGGAACCCCAGTTGAATGTTGTCCTTATAAGAGTTGTCTTGGTCATGGTGTCTGTTCACAGCAGCAAAATCCTAACTAAGATAGCTGGACATAGCTAGGCAGGTCCTACAATCATTCTTGGCTTTACAAAAAGCTGCCATCCATATTTTCTTTGATTATCTTAAAGGGAAGGCAGGGATCTATGGTGGGGAACAGGAGAAGGGAACTCACTGAGTGCCTCTGTCTTTACTCCTGTATCTCCATACCTGCTGATCTTTCCTACATTACTGATCTTTCCTTATATCCTCAACATGTTTTACACTTCTTCCTCACTCTTGAAATACCCCATCTTCGTGTCTCAATACTTTACCCATCGTTTATTAGTTCTGAGGTTCAAGGAGAGCTCATTCCTCTTGAGTTAGTCTGAGACACCCCGATTTATATGTCCTTGCTCCACAGTGTGAGTCTGGACCCTTTGTAGAAAGAAAGACTAGGAAGGCCTGACTCAGCTCGACACGCTGCTTCACCACGAGCAGTAGCTTTCCCCTGTTTAAATTATAACTCCAGGTCTAGAAAGTACCTTCAGACTGTGCAGAATTGGATTTAAAACTCTAACTCAGGGCCATGTCTCTGGGGTAATTAGCAGTTAAAATCAATGTGGACCTCTACTAGTAGGTGGTCACCGAGGGAATCCTTAATGTTAATCGAATAAGGTGGGTGAGATACTTTTTCACTTACACAATTTATCCTCTACTGTGAACTTTTTCTTTTCATTGCATTATTTAAAATACTACTGCTTTCCATCCTTTAATAAGTGTCAGGGAAATACAGCCTATCTATTTACGCAGTAAGTCAATATTCTCATCACCATTTATCAAGACTAAACTTTATTTGAAAGTTTTGTATGTAAATTTCTTATTGTGTATGTGGATATCAGAAGATAATTACATAATATCTTACATCTTTTTCTAAAACATTTACATTTACCTCTGGTCAAACAGAAGGCTTGAACACCTTCCAATATTCTACTGTTAGGAAAAAAAACATAGAAGATTTAAAATGTTGTAAGATATAAGCATATATCAAACAAGTTCTTCTGATTTAACATACCTCTGAAACTTTAATCTTAAACCATCACTAATGAGAAAATGGACATAATTTTCTCAGACTCATGAAAAAAAGGAGTGAAAAATTGAACAATGTTGAAAACTAAAAAACTGGCTGTACATTCGGTATCTAGATAGGTGCTCCACCACTCCACCACTCCAGCCCACACGCACACACACATACCCACACACCTACAGAATGCATGGATTCACTCCCTAGTCAACAGAACAGACCACAAGCTAGGGAATATCTCAGATAAGCAGAGTCAAGGATACCATATCTATAATAGATTGATTCCATGAAACCAAAGGCTGATAACTGAGCACCCCAGTCTCCTTCACCCCTTGTCTCTGGAGCTCAGGCAAGAGTCTAGGGTATTTCTCAAAAACTAGCCCCACAGAAAGACCCACTATCAACAACAATGCTGCATGAAGAGGCAGTGGGGAGAAGTGGCGTGGCCAATCACCCCACACTGAGGCCCACACGTTACCAAAGCACACGTAGAACTTCCAGGAAGTGTATTACTGCCCTATATTTAAGTATGAAAAACAGAAACAAGTCAAGAAGGTAAATCTTTACATTTGTACGAACGTGTAGAGAATGGTTTTTTAAAATCACTGCAGGAGCTAGCCATTACTATAATTCAATGCCTACCAGTTTAAAAGAGCAGAGTCTGTAGACTCACATTTCTGTATGCTCCTGCTAAAATTAAACAGGCCTATGGTTTTCAGCCTCTGGCAGGAGGGCTGGATAGGAATGGGAGGTTGCTGCGGCAGAGAAACTGCTCGCTTCACAGTAGAGAAGCAGAAAGCAGAAAGGAGAAGAGAACAGAGCTCCCTACTCCCTAATGACTTTATTCCCCCCCCCCCCAAATAGGCCCACCTCTTAAAGGTTCTACCACATTACAAAGGTTCCCTTCTGAAGGGGTAGAGGGCAGGGTAAGGAGCTCCGTGGAGAATTACAGAGAGGACCTTTGCTAAGCATCAAGGTTGGCAATAGTGAGGTGATGGATAATTTGATTGGGTGTTGAGGGTTAGAGAGTCTCTCAAAATGGGCCTAGCAGGATCCTAGCCTAGCTCAGCAGACCATAGCAGAGAAGAAAGAAGCCCAGCTGAACCTGACTCGAGTTTACCCAAGGAGAGAGTCCTTGTCAGCATTCAGAATGGAGAGTGAGTTGCTGGGAATCAGACAAGGATGTCAAAGGAACAAAGTTCTATGTGGGGGCCAGAGGGTGATGGCGTCATCTGGACCACAGGAAATGGAAAGGATTGGAAAACAGAGGTGGCCAAAGGCACGATGGGAATAAAATAGTAAACAAACAAACAAACAAAGCCCACAAATGACTAGTAAAGTGAAGGAAAAGGCTGGTACCACCATGCATATTTATAAATACTAGGATACAGGAACTTTCAGAGAGAAATAAGGTCTGTGCATTCAAATGGCATGAAACATTTTACCAAAAAAAAATTTTTAACTTTAAATTAAAAAAAATTAATATTTTAAAATTTACAAAGAACATTGCTTCATGTCTCAAATTCAAGTTATTAACCAAATAAGCTGATAGAATAAAATAATTTATAAAGGATCTCATATATTTCACCCATACATTCCTTTTCCTTTTAATGTAATTACCAGAAGATATATTCTACCACCTGGGCATGAACCTGCGGCATGTAAGACAGGAGACCTGCCACAGGAAGCAAGCAACAGGCACATGTGATCGTGAAGGAATTCCGTGCAATGACAGCTGTCCCTCAGGCCCTGAGTGCAGCAGCAGTATGCCAGGGTTTACATCAAGTGGGAAAAAAGCTGTCTGAGAGACTCAAGTGTGTGAAAATGGACTGCTTGGAATTTCACAGCTCTACCAGAGTCTAGGAAATGATTTGTGATAGGTTTACACACACACACACACACACACACACACACACACACAGGAATATTCTCTTCTTGGAAAAACCCAAAATAATAATAATAAAACATTATACTATACCTCATCCACAGTTCGTGATAACATCTATACAGTCCAAAGAAGAAATATTAAATATTGATTTAACAACAACAAAAAATAGAGCCATACTAGGGTGAGAGAAAGTTGCCGGGACTGTGGCTTACGGTACGAACTTTCCATTTCCTGTGATAGCCGGTCAATAAAGACGATGAGAAGAAAAAGAAAAAACAACCTCATTTTTGAGCATACCTCCCTTCACTCCCTTCACTTCAGAGCCACCAGGGCCTCAGCCACTTCTGTTCCTCGAGACCCTGCTCTGGCCTCTGTGAAACTAGCAGAGCAGCGTCTCATCAGAGGACACTTCCGCCTGAGGCCACATCCGCGCAAACCTCCCCTTCCAAAGAAGAGAGTATAAGCTTAAAGTAACCCAAGACCTTGCCCCTTCCAGAGTGAGCTGACAATATTGTCAACACCGTCAGCATGGTTTCTTTGCTTGTATCAAAATTTTAAGCTAAAATCATAGCAACCAAACAAATTCATGCCTTGAAATCTGTTTGTTCCTTGGTCTTAAACACTAACAATTTCAAATGTCACCTACTAAGTAAGACAGAAGTTTATTGGATGTCTTAGGGTTTTACTGCTATGAACAGACACCATGACCAATGCAACTCTTATAAAGGATAACAATTAATTGGGGCTGCCTTACAAGGTCAGATGTTCAGTCCATTATCATCAAGGTGGGAAGCATGGCAGTGTTCAAGCAGGCATGGTGCAGGAGGAGCTGAGAGTTCTACATCTTCATCTGAAGGCTGCTAGCAGAATAATGGCTTCCATGTGGTTAGGATGAGGGTCTTAAAGCCCACACCCACAGTGACACACTTCCTCCAACACGGCCACACTTACTCCAACAAGGCCACACCTCCTACTAGTACCACTCCCTGGACCAAGCATATTCAAACCACAGAAACCTTTTAAAGCCTTTTAAAACTGAGCTATGTCCTTTCCAGGGCCAGGAAGAACTGGTGGGTTTCTTGAAAGCTGCTTGAATACTTCTTTGAGGATGTGAGCCACTCTCCTGGATGAAGGCGTTCCTATTCTTTGCCAGACTCCACTGCTTCCACTGACAGGAAGCCAAGCGAGTCAGTTCCCTAGCCTCTCTGTCCGCTCTTCTTCCCACCTTCTCCTCATCTCCCAACTGACAAAACTAAGCAGGAAGCCATAGGACAAGGGAGCCCTTTAATGGCATCCACATAGGGAAGCCTCCTGACCACATGAAAGAACAAAGAGCTGCTGAGACTAGCTCTAGAGAGAAAAAGTGATGGTGCCCTATACAGGCATAAAGATGACAAGAGTCTAAATACACAAACTCATCCTTTCCATGTACAGAACTCATAAAACACACAATTCTGACTCCTGCCATGGCCCTGTGTGCCTCCTCTGAACTAGGAAAGATGTGAGAAAGGACCAGAATGTGAAAATGGACAGGAGGGTGGAGGATGTCTTAGTTAGGGTTTTACTGCTGTGAACAGACACCATGACCAAGGCAACCCTTATAAAGGATAACATTTAATTGAGGCTGGTTTACAGGTTCGGAGATTCAGTCATTATCATCATAGTAGGAAGCATGGTAGAGCTCAGAAAGGCATGGTGTAGGAGGAGCTGAAAGTTTTACATCTTCATCTGAAGGCTGCTAGAGGAAGATACACAGAGGCTGAAAAGCATTCCTGGCTATGACAGAGAATCAGGCTCAGTTCTTCAAAGTGAACATACCTGAGGCCAAAGAATCCAGCAATCCAGGCAAGGCTGGATTCTTCCCAGAATTTATGGGTGCAAGAAATGCATATGAACTACAAATGGATCAGACAGAACCCAAAGAGGTGGGACAGGGCTAACAGGAAAATCTCCAGGCTGGGGATATAGGGCAGTGTTTGCTTAGCACCTGCATATGCCTGGATTCAATTCCAAGCACAAGGGAAGAAAACAGAGCAACAACAACAACAAATCTCTAAAAGCAAGAGCCAATGTTCCCTGGTCACATGGATATGAAAGAGATCTTCGGGTATAGTGTTCTGATTCTTGGCATTAAGAACTGTGTGGAATGCGCAGAACATACGTTCTAAATTGGAATTATGTGCAGTGGAAACCACACCTCTGCCATCTGTTGCCTGGTGGTCTCAGCAAGCTACCCAGCTTCTCTAAGCACCTACACCATAAGCATGATAATAATCTATTCCTCAAGTCCTATGAGGGCAGCTGTCTGGCACACACAATGGAATAGCAACTGTTACAGCTCAAAAGCATCTGTATGGTTATTATTACGCATTATACTCAAGAGATGTTATGCAAATATCCAAATTTTCATCTAAGGTCTCATTCATCTGAACTCATCTTCCTTTTCATAGGACATTTGTTTTATCCTAAGCTACTCAGAACCTGAAATAAATGTATAATATAGAAGACTTACTTCTCATTTTCCTATTGAAACATAAGCTAATTTGTTGAGATCTTTTGGTGCCACTTCTAGGAATTTGGCATTTGTTACTGGGCTTGGACAAGGGAGCAGGCTCAGATAAGAATATCAGAAACAGTGACCATGGGGCTTTGCTTACTACTTTGCTGAATTACTACCTTATGCGATCTCTTTGCTTCCTACTTTACTTAATTATTACCTTGTGTGATCCTTTTGCTTACTATTTTACTTGATTACGATCTTGTGTGATCTCCTTGTTTACTACTTCCCTTGATTACTTTGTCTTCCATCTAAGAGCTGATCACATTTTTTTTTTTTTGGATGTACCTAGAATGATATAAAAGCAGACTGGAGATCTATACCCAGGAGGTGTACCTGTTCCACATCCCTCTGTGCACCTTTCCCCGCCAGGGGAGAGTTTGCCTTCAGAGAGTACTCTGACCCAGGGACTCAGTGACTTTCTAAGGCAGGACCAGCCACGAGGCACAGGCCACAGAAGTGGCAGAGCAGCTGGGACAGGATCCTTCCTCCATCTACACCCAGGAGATGCCCCTGTTCCACAGTTCTCTGAGGCACTGACAGAGCCTCTCAGGAGACAGCTGTATCAGTCAGCATGCACTTGATGGCAACCACAATAGTGTCTGAGTTTGGTGACTGTATCCTCAGGTGGAGCAGTCTATGGCTTGTCCTTCCTTCGGTCTCTGCTCCACACTTTGTATCCACATTTTGGTCATCTTTCTTCTGGAGTTTCCTATCGTTTGTGAATTGTATCTTGGGTATTCTGAGCTTCTGGGCTAATATCCACTTATCAGTGAGTGCATACCATGTGTGATCTTTTGTGATTGGGTTACCTCACTCAGGATGATATCCTCTAGATCCATCTATTTCCCTAAGAATTTCATAAATTCATTGTTTTTAATCACTGAGTAGTATGCCATTGTGTAAATGTACCACATTTTCTGTATCCATTTCTCTGTTGAGGGACATCTGGGTTGTTTCTAGTTTCTGGCTATTATAAATAAGGCTGCTGTGAACATGGTGGAGCATGTGTCCTTATTAAATGTTGTAGCAGCTTCTAGGTATATGCCCAGGAGTGGTATAGCTGGGTCCTCAGGTAGCACTATGTCCAATTTTCTGAGGAACTGCCAAACTGACTTTCAGAATGGTTGTACCAGCTTGCAATCCCACCAGCAATGAAGGAGTGTTTCTCTTTCTCCACAACCTTGCCAGCATCTGCTGTCACCTGAGTTTTTTATCTTACCCATTCTGACTGCTGTGAGATAGAATCTCAGGGTTGTTTTGATTTGCATTTCCCTGATGACTAAGGATGTTGAACATTTCATTAGGTGCTTCTCAGTTATTTGGTATTCTGAGTTGAGAATTCTTTGTTTAGCTATGTACCCCATTTTTAATAGGGTTACTTGGTTCTCTGGAGTCTAACTTCTTGAGTTCTTTGTATATATTGGATATTAGCCCTCTATCAGATATAGGATTGGTAAAGATCTTTTCTAATCTGTTTGTTGCCATTTTGTCTTATTGACAGTATCCTTTGCTTTACAAAAGCTTTGCAGTTTTATGAGGCCCCATTTGTCAGTTTTTGATCTTAGCGCATAAGCTATTGATATTTGGTTCAGAAAATTTTCCTCTGTGCCCATGTGCTCTAGGCTCTTCCCCACTTTCTTTTCTATAGTTATATAGTTAGTTTCAGTGTATCTGGTTTTATGTTGAGGTCCTTGATTCACTTGGACTTGAGCTTTGTACAAGGAGATAGGAATGGATCGATTTGCATTCTTCTACATGCTAACCACCAGTTGAGCCAGCACCATTTGTTGAAAATGCTGTCTTTTTTTCCACTGGATGGTTTTAGCTCCTTTGTCAAAGATCAAGTGACCATAGGTGTGTGGATTCATTTCTGGATCTTCAATTCTATTCCATTGATCCACCTGCCTGTCACTGTACCAATACCATGCAGTTTTTTATCACAATTGTTCTGTAGTACAGCTTGAGATCAGGTATGGTGATTCCACCAGAAGTTCTTTTACTGTTGAGAATAGTTTTTGCTACCCTAGGTTTTTTGTTATTCCAGATGAATTTGCAAATTGTTCTTTCCAACTCTGTGAAGAACTGAGTTGGAATTGTGATAAGGATTGCATTGAGTATATAGATTGCTTTCAGCAAGATGGCCATTTTTACTATATTAATCCTGCCAATCCATGAGCATGGGAGGTCTTTCCATCTTCTGAGATGTTCTCTGATTTGACTATTATGAAGTGTGTTGTTTCCCTAATTTCTTTCTTGGTGTAATAAACCACACAAAGTATTTTTGCGTCAATATTCATAAGGGAAATTGGTCTGAAGTTTTCTTTCTTTGTTAGGTCTTTATATGGTTTATTAATTCTACCAGAGAATTCCTAAACCTGATAAACAACTTCAACAAAGTAGCTAGATATAAAATCAAGTCAAGCAAGTCACAATAATATAAATTTGTGACAATAGTCACAAATAATATAAAATACCTTGGTGTGACTCTAACTAAGAAAATGAAAGATCTGTATGACAAGAACTTCAAGTCTCTGAAGAAAGAAATTGAAGAAAGCTACACAGCTTTTAAGATGGCTGCTGTCTGAATCCTTGAAAATCGGATGAAGTGGTCACCATTAGAGTAAGTGGGATGATTAAAGATGGCTGCTACTAAAGATCAACTGCGTCTGAAGAGCTCACTCCATGAGGACAGTGCTTGCTATTCAAGCCCAAAGGCCTGCATTCATATCCCCAGCACCCACATAAAAGCTTAGCACTGCCACACATGGCTGAAATCCCAGTGCCGGAGGATAGAGGCAGGCACATTCTTAGAGCTCACCAGCCAGCCAGCCTGGCTGAACAGTGAGCTTCAAGTTCAATCACTGATCCTATCAGGAAGGGATTCGGTGACAAGCAGTAGAGGAAGACTCCCAAAATCTGCATGTGCACACATACCCACTCACACGTACACATGCATGGTACACATACACACACAGCTTTTTAAAATAGTATTAAGTAAATAATGAAGTTCAGCTAGTGCAATAGAAAAAAGATAGAACTTAATTCTTTTTATTGTATTTTCCCAGATTATTAAATGGGGAGGGGTTGTTGCTGCTTTCTTCTCCTCCACATCAGGTAAAATTATTACTGAATCCACCTTTTGTGGTGAGCTCCAACAGTGTACTCACAATCACTGATCCTATCCTCTGCAGGAAGTGACCCTGACATGGGCCACACTGGATGGGTAGGGTGGACAATGAGAACTCTCCTCCATTCCTTCCTCACTTGCCCAGTATGGGCCACACTGGATGGGGTAGGGTAGACACTGGGAACTCTCCTCCACTCCTTTCTCACTTGCCCAGTATGGGCCACACTGGACGGGGTAGGGTGGACACTGGGAACTCTCCTCCACTCCTTCCTCACTTGCCAAGACCTCCTATCATGACTTCTAATTAATCTTAAAATAGGAACAAAACCCACAGGTTTCAAATGACCAAGTGACATGTTTGTTTCTGTAGTCATTAATTTTCTCAAAGAAAGTAAAAAAAAAAAAAAAAATTGCAAGAGACATTGGATTTGCTAACTGCCATTCTCTAGGTCTAAAGCCAGAGATAAATAAATAAAACCTGAAACGGACCTCTCAGTCCCAAGCTGACAGTAAAGGGTGAGGTTTTACGTCATCTTTGTGCATGTAGGGTAAAGTGATATGAGGTCATGATATCTGAAGAATGAAGTGACAAGGAAATAAGGCACCCTGAGTCACAGACAGATGTATCCAGAAAAGTTCAATGGTCACACTGAAAGAATCCCACCATTGAGCCACCCGCTAGACCAGTTTCTTTTTATCACACTCTAGTGTCCACTTCATTAACCTTCCAGTAAAAAATTCCAGAGATTGTTGACTGTTCCTCACATGGCCAAGAGGGCCTCTGGGGAGATGACAGTGGCTGCAATATAGTTTGTCGATCTCCTTAACCCCCATTACACACATCCACATACTCACATACACACACACACACACACACACACACACACACACACACACACCTATACAATTGTCCTTTCATTGTATAGCACACCATGGAACAGCTGTAAGGGGTGAGCAGCCCCAGGCTCTACACCAAGTCCTTTCCATGACTGGTTGGATTTGCTCACGATAACAACTACTTTTGCTCCCAGTGTTTCATTTCACTTTGTTCCCTTCTGTCTTTGAGACAGGGACTCACTATGTAGCTGAGGCTAGACTCAATGTTCCCACCCTCCTTTGTCACTTATTATTCCAGTTCGAAGATGGGTGTGCTGGTTCCTGATGCACCTTTGGGACAAAGTCGTTGCCATGAACAGTGCAGTGGAGGAGGAAGGGTTTGTTGTCTTCAGGAGTTTGGTCCACAGCCCTATGCTCTGCTGATTCTATACCCACACTGAGGCAGAATAGCTCAGTGGCACAAACGTGTGGCAGAGGTCACTCACCTCAGGCTGGAAAGGAGACAAAGCATGGGACTGGGAAAAGATCCCACTTCCACTGGCACATCCTCAGGAACCTAGTTACTCAAACTAGCACTACCAATTGGGACAAAGCCTTCTCTACGTGACTGTCTCCAGGGACACTCCTAGCTAAACTGTAGCAATGCAGAAATAAACCAAGGGAATCCTCTAGTCGACAGCAACACATCCAGCAGAGAGCAGATCTAGGGCTGGAATCCATGAGACTCTAAGCTTCACATATTTGTTATTTATCAAATACAGTATTGTAAAATAACAATGACAAAAAAATTAACTTTTGAGTGCATCACCATGGACTGGGAAGATTTCTCAGTGGTTAGAGCAGTGGCTACTCTTCCAGAGGACCTGGGTTCAATCTCCAGCATCCACATGGCAGTTCACAACCATCTGTAACTCCATCTCCAGGGAATCCAACACCCTCATACAGACATACATGCAGGCAGAACACCAATGCACATGAGATAAAATTTTATTTAAAATCTGGTATTATTAAAAATATATTTCCCCCAGGTGCTCTGACACACCCAGGATCAGAGGTAAGCAGGAACCAACATCTGTCCCAACACTGGGA
>NW_022196905.1:91937779-91938319 GCF_008632895.1 Mastomys coucha
CTAATTTGGTAATTGGAGAAATAGGTCCAACCTTGTACAATCTATATACACTGTCAGCTTGTATGTTTCTGACAGTGTCTGGCTGTGTACAACATAAGGGTCTTGAAATTTTGCTTCTCCTATGTCAGCCTCTCTATTAGTAGTATTGTTTATTTCATGTTTTTACACTATACTATGGTTTTCAGAACAGCTTATATATTTCAAAAGTATCTATATACCCAAAAGAAACAGATGATTAACTAGGGAGGTGACCTGTAAGAGAACAACAAAGTGAGACTGAATGCTTTGCTTGATATTTGTAACTCTTGTATCAAGTTTGAAAAAGAGGACTTTATAAGTTACTCTTTCTCTGAGATGAATGCTTTTCCAAATTATCACAGCTAATGAACCAAATTCTTACCCTCACCTAATGTCTGTGCCACCCTCCAAGCAGAACCATTGAATTGAAACACTTGGCGAATGACTTTATGGGTAGACCATCTTATTACCTACACCATTTCTTAAATGAATGTAACCTGTTCTCTGTGGGCTGAGAATGAA
>NW_022196905.1:91939142-91953449 GCF_008632895.1 Mastomys coucha
AGAAAAAAAAAAGAAAAAAGAAAGAAAGGAAGAAAGAAAGAAAAGAAATAAAATAACAGCAAGAGAAACAAGAATGGATGGGTTTGATATGCAAGGACTTCCCACCAAGGCCTGGGTGTTTAGTGCCTTCCTGGGAGAGGAATTCAGAGAAATAAGTGGCATATGACTAGTCACTGTTATTCTTTTCTTATGCCTTTCTGTATTTTATAAGTTATCCTTAATGGGTATATATTCTTATTTTTAAATTAAATTTTATATTGTTTAATATAAACAACATCATTTTATATTGTTTTATTATTTATATTATTTTACATTAAACAATATAATTATATATTGTTTGATAATAAAATATATTCATTATAATATAAAAAATATATATTTCCATTTATTTCTGTATTTTACTTTATCTCTTAAATGTTTTAATATAATAGATGTGATTAAGCAAAAGTAGAGTATTTATTTATAATTATAACAGATTAATCTGTAGATAGGTCCCTTATAATATTTAGCCACAAAGGTCTTTTTCATCCATCTTTCTGTGGACAAGAGATCTATCTCTTAATATAGAAATATGGTTCCCCTGTGTATACTCCAATGCTACTTAAGATTCAAATCTCAGTAATTCCCATCTTCTATGTATCTTCCTCCTGTCACTTGAGAAGTGACTTCTTAATTTCTACAGCTGTACTTGTTGTATTTAGCACATGGTTTAATATATAACTATTCCCCCAATTATAATTAGAGTGTTTGCAATAACAGAAACCCAATTTAGCCTATTGCTGAAACTACCAATAAAAGATCACACAAAGTATGTGAAGCAATTGTTTGGTAAGGCCTGGATAGCAGGTTTTTGGATTACAGGCAAAAGCCTTGAAGAATGAGAGACAAGGTAAGTTTACCCTCTTGAGAGAGTTTCCAGGTTGTGACATAGGAAGAGGAAACTTGGGATCTTTCTCTGAGTCTAGAAGACTGGAGAGCCTAGAAAGATCAAAGATGCTAAAATCTATGCAACAAACACCAGCCAAGAGAAGCTGTCCCAGAGAGAGCTCTCTGTAGAGCTCTCTGAAACCTTGAGCATGGCACGGATTTGTCCTGAATGTGGTTGCCCCTCATGTTTCCAGTAGACTGTTCAGAGAGCAAGTCTAAGCTCAGAGACTTCATTGGTAACAAAATGATGAAACAGAGGACAGAGATTTCGTAGAGAAGGGGCCATCTTTTCAAAGAAACAGCCTTGGGTATTAGCATTTAATTTAAAGTAAAGGGGACATTGGTCCATACCTTATACATAACTCTAAGTAGATCACTGACCTAAATGACAAATGTGAAGCTAGATAATATCTACAATAAATAAGAATCTATTAGCTTTAACACCAAATGCCATGGCCTGGGGAAAACAACAAAAACAATAAGCCTCCTCAAAATTTAAGGTCTACTTATCAATGTCTGTTAATAAGTTGCAAAACAAACCATAGACAAGAACTTTCAAACTATTCATCTGAGGAAAATACTTGAATTTTAGAATACCTAAAATCTCTCAAAACTGAGCAAAGGTGAGAACAAAATTGGTAAATCATTTGAACAAAGACTTAGCCAAAGAAGTGACAGCACTTTGTGAGGTACATTGTGGATGGTAAATCAGTCTGTCACAGGATGCTCAACAGCTGAGGTAGAGTTAAGTCAGGAGGCTGAAGTATGAGGCTAGCTAGTTTGGGGCAACGTGATCAGACCTCATCTCCACAGACCAAGAAGATAAGAAGACTGACGTTGATAATGCACATTATCAAGGAGACAGGGCACTCATACCTGAGTAAAGAGAATGTAAAATGGGTCAGCCACTCTGAAAAGCTGTTCACCAATTTCTTCCAACACAGGCCTATATACCACATGGGCTGGCCATTCCATTCCCAGAATTAACCAAGAGAACTGAAAATATTTATGCATTTGCACATTGAATATTCATAGCAACTGTGATGTATAAGTCTTAAAACCTGTACATAATGCAAATGTCCATCAATAGATGAATGGACACACTGATTCTGCCATATTGTCCAGTATGAGGCTCTCGGCAAAATAAAGAATGGAATGTTGGTAAGTACCTCAACGTGAGTGGGCCATAAAATAAAGGAGACAGGTAGATTAGATAAAAGTGAATCAAAAAATGAATCGGTGTAGGGTAGAGAATCTCAAAATTAAGTAGGTAGTAATGCCAGTAACAGAGAAAAACATCCACGAGTCCCTTGGAACAGATGAATAGTGACAGGGATGACATCATAAGACAGGTCAAGGGAACTGAAGAGCACCACCTGTGCTCATCATCTTGACTGTAGGGAGAATTTCACACGTGTTCACCTGTGCCAAATATATCAAGGGATTTTGTACCTTCAAAGCAACTTATAATAAGTTCATTCTGCCCCCAGTAAGGCTGCTTACATAGTTTTACTTAATGTAAACTAACTTATAAGATTTTTAAAAAGACAATCCAGGAGTGTCACGAACAAATTAAATTTCTCCTAACAAAGCTGTGAGCAGATACTATGTACTTATATGATATAATAAATATATGGCTTTAAGTTAAGTAGAATTCCTGCATTTTTCCTGTAGACCACATTTGCAAGACACAATGTCTGCATCTTTCAATGCCTTCCTCTTGTGATAAGTGAAATTCAAGTAATTTCTAAATAAACCTATACTTCTCCAGTCCTTTCAGTAGGCACAGTTCTCAGGAAGCTTTACAATTCAAAAGATAAGCAAGTCAGTCTTGATTCAGAAAAAGATAAGGAGCCATCTCCTTGTCTGTTGTGTTGTCTGAAAGAGAATGGACTATACTTGCACTACACGGTAACAAATCAGTTAATTTCAAATTCTGACATATAGTCATGGTGCAGTAATGGTCTGCACTACCCAGAAAGGCAAAGACAGAGCAGAAATTGTCTGTACATTACAATTATATGAAGACAGCACAGCTAGCTGATAGGGACAGTATCATTTTTTGATTCACTTTTATCTAATCTACCTGTCTCCTTTATTTTATGGTCCACTCACATTGCAGTACATACCAACATTCCATTCTCTATTTTCCCAAGAACCTCATAATGTGCAATATGGCAGAATCGGTATGTCCATTCATCTATTGATGGGCGTTTGCATTATATATATATAAAATCAAAATACATTCCAATGTTTCCAAAAGACAATCAAACCAGGACAAAAATGGTAAGAAAAATAAAAATTAGCCAGCCAGTTTGCAAGAACATGCTAGAGGGGTATCTAAAAATATCCTTAATGGAAATAGACCACACCAGAGAAGACTCTGATGAGCATAATGTTGGAAGGGTAGAGCAGTGTGTCTTTTTCTCAGAATTCTTACCTAGTGGTTTCATTACTTGTCTGAATTCTGTACCATTCCCAAATAGATTCTGAATTTAAAGAGCTGTTTCTAAGATAATGTGGTAATAGCTCATATTTGTGATGTGCCCCAAAGTCAGTTGGAATTTGCAAATGCCCTTCAAGATATTCTAATTGGTTTCAAACACGAATTATATCTCCCCAAATAATGTTGTTACAGGTTGATGAATATTATCAGTGTACCCAGTGAGGCAAGAAATATAAATAAATGTCTTTGCGCCTAACAGCTTTTCAAAGAGTTATGACACAGTGGCGTCTTTCTAAAGTCTAAACTTCTGTGAATTACTCCAAGCTTGAAGGCAAGTTGGCTGGCTCGATGAAGCAAAGAAGCCTCATAGACTGGCCACAAGCTTCACCAAAGGAAGCAGATATATTTAGCACTCCATCACCCTTCAGTGAAAATGGGGTTACACTAAAAAACTTCATCAAACTGCCTTTATTTTGTGACCACGTCTAAAAGGACAACGTGTGTTCAGCACCATGGACAGACACAATGGCCCGGAGCCAGGCATTGGAGCAGTTCATAAGATTTTTGTAGCAAACTTTTATAGACTGCTTTAATATGTCAGATTAATTTGGTGTTTATGATAATGAAGGAACTTTTCCATTTTCTTTAGTGCTTTCCAAAATGATGAATATCTTGGAATACAGCAAAAGCAGTTTGCTTTGAGAAGGAAATTGCTATTTTTTTTTTATCCAAATGGTTGAACTAATAGATTGAAAATTTGTACAGAAAAGGCCTCAAGAGATACAAATGACAGAAAAAAGTTACAGAAAAGGGGGAGCAAAAGTAATTTAAGGTCACATTTCTGTGCTTTTAAACCAGATAATACTGGTACGTAACAACGGGTATAGTTTCTACTCCCCTAACTTAAAAAATCAGCCAGAAAAATTTTACCATTCAAACAGTGCTAAGTATTCTGTAATGGTATGTGTTTACATTTGTATCATGGTCATTTTCTCCCATAGAAGGACAAATCATACTAGTAATGCTATCATGCCTTCCTATCCATCATTAATATTTGAAAACAAATGGAATCCAATTAATATTAAAATCTTCAAAGGGAGAGAGGGTAAAAGATTCCATTGAGAGATCATCTTTTGTCTTTAAATATATGAATGCAATAGAATAACTGAATTCCTTCTTGGTACGGAAGAGAGGATAGAAGAAGGAAGCCTGCTGGCAAGGGGAAGGTGTGCCTCTGTTCATTTATTCATCCATCTATTAAAATCTGTATTATGTGGGAGCATCTCTACTGGTGGGGCTACAACTGTAATGACCAATGGACACAGTTATAACTATCTAGCTCTGAACTTCTTGCTGTGTTAGTAGACCCCCATCTCCTGTGTCATAGAGGAGAAGAGAAGGTCTAGAGTTATCGAGAAACTAGCTGAAATGGCCAGCCCTGAAAGCACATATGCAGACTCAACAGGCTATATGTAGGAACATACATACATATATGCATATACAAATATGCATATGACAACAACTAGTGGAAGGGTGACCATGAATTTGAGAGTGATGAGGGCTCTGTGGGAGGGTTTGGGGGAAGAGAAAGGGGAAATGTAATCAAAATACAATCTCAAAGCATGCAGAGGGTTGAGAAGAGTAGCTTTACACTAGACAAAGTCAGGGCAGGTGGCTCTGTAATATTGCAAGTGGGAGTTTCCTGATCCTTACAAATTAAAAAAACAGAAGTAGAAGCAGAATGAGAAGCAAAAGCAGAAAGAAGGAGGAGGAAGAGGAGGAAGAGGAGGAAGAGGAGGAGGAGGAGGAGGAGGAGGAGAAAGAGAAGAAAGAAGAAGAAGAAGAAGAAGAAGAAGGAGGAGGAGGAGGAGGAGGAGGAGGAGGAGGAGGAGGAACAGAAGAAGAAGAAGAAGAAGAAGAAGAAGAAGAAGAAGAAGAAGAAGAAGAAGAAGAAGAAGAAGAACAACAACAACAACAACAACAACAACAACAACAACAACAACAACAAGGCAACCACCTAGGTACACAGTGACTAATAATTGCTCACTGATGTAGCCCAGATTGGACTCTTCTTCCCCCCAACCCATCAGATTTGTACACCTAGAGAGTAAGAAAGAGACACCAAGAATGCCCTCTAGAGGACAGTTGTGGGACCTTCTAGTCAGCAGTCACAGGTGCCTTTTGCATCTGAGTAAACCTATACTTCTCCAGTCCTTTCAGCAGACACAGTTCTCAGGAAGCTTTACAATCCAAAAGATAAGCAAGTCAGTCTTGATTCAGAAAAAGACAAGGAGCCATCTGTGTTGTCTGAAAGAGAATGGACTATACTTGCACTACACGGTAGCAAATCAGTTAATTTCAAATTCTGACATATAGTCATGGTGCAGTAATGGTCTGCATTACCCAGAAAGGCAAAGACAGAGCAGAAATTGTCCGTACATTACAACTATATGAAGACGCCAGCACAGCTAGCTGATAGGGACAGTACCACAATGCAAACTCCATAGCCAGTGAACAGCTCGTGTGAATCACCTTTTAAGGTTTTATGCATGAAAAAAGTGATGATTTGTAGCAAATAGATTTAAGTCACCATGTGATAAAGCATTTATTGCTTTATCTAGTAGTTTTACCTTTTTTGTTTACTTAAAACATAATATTGGGGCCAGCGAGATGACTCAGCAGGTAAAAGCACTTGCTGCCAGTCTCTAGGGACTGCCTGAGTTCAATTCCCAGAACCCGAGATTTAGAAGGAGAAAAACCAAATCTAGAAAATTGTTCTCTGACCTTCATACATGAGTTGTGGCACAAGTATGCCTATACACATATAACACACACATGTACACATAATAATAAATAAATATTTAAATTCTTTCAAATAAAAACAAGATAACTTTGAATTGATAATCTTAATTTTAATATGCACATACATAAAACATGCCTAAATAAAAAAGAATTCTCTTCCTCCCCACATAGAAGGTAATATTCTGAGGACACAAGCTGTCTAGCTTAACAACTATTACCCTTTGGTTTACCACAGCAAAATCTATTCTTGATATATAACACTAACACCTACTGGGACTTCATTTCCTTGTCAGCCATTTTCCTAATAATTATCATTTTTTCTGTCCTGCATGCACAGGGATAAAGGAAACTATGACAGGATGCAAGTTTTTGTCCTTGACACCAAGGCTCGCACTGTAATGGATAGTGGTACCATTAGGACACCAGATAGGGTGTCCTAGCTACTGACACACACAGAGAAACTATTATTCTCAGGCTGGATAGAATCTCCACCCACTATCCTCTGAATTAGGCAGTTATTATCATAAGGGGAGACTGCAGTCTCACTGTAACAGATACCACAGTCCTCAGGGGGTACCCTAATGCTCAAATGACCCTTCTTGATGTAACACTATTTTGGTTCTCTGGAAACCAAAAATAGTGGCCTACACTCAGGGATTGAACAGTAGAAACATTACTAGACACTGCTCTGTTTTGTGAGTCTGATAGGTGATTTATCCTGAAGTGAAAGTTATCATTTCTGGTTAATTTCTTTTAAATACAAATCGAAACCCACCTACCACCCTCTACCACCTATCTTTAATAAAAGCCCAAACCCTCATATTTTTCTAATGAAAACTAAAATTTAATCATTTCTCACGGTTTGGAACATTAAAACAAACAAGCAAACCAAAACAAACCACTAGTATTAGAGTCACAAAAGATAGTTAAGACACAGGCTTGCTCCATACTAGCTGCTGTGTCTGAATGTCTGAATCAGCCCCGTGTCACTAGACCTACTTCCTAACCTTAATATGGCCGGTTCAGGGAGCGAAGCTTGGGGGATGATTTGCTCATGGGAATGGAGTCCTGTGTGGGGTGAGGAAGAAAAACCTTCCCCCTTGCATCAGGCAAGGTTGGTGTGAAGAAAGCTTGCTTTGAGGAGCACTTAAGTTAGAATCTTTATTATATGTAAGTACACTGTAGCTGTCTTCAGACGCACCAGAAGAGGGCGTCAGAACTCATTACGGGTGGTTGTGAGCCACCATGTGGTTGCTGGGATTTGAACTCAGGACCTTCTGAAGTCTGCTCTCACTCACTGAGCCATCTCACCAGCCCCTTAAGTCAGAATCTTGCAAGTTCACTCACATGAGGCAAACAGCACTTTCATGAACTGGAAGAAGTTACCATGAACCAATAATTCAAGACATCATTTTGGTCTTTCATTAAGTTGCTACCTCATGAGCACTCACGATGCCAAAGAAAGAGGATAGCCACAAGCTTGGGGCCAGTTTAGGGAATATAGTGAGTTCAAGGCCAGCCTCAACTACATAGAAAGACAAGGAAAAGGAAGGGTGGCTTTTGCTCCTCTGTCATGTAAATTGCTGACCAAAGTACTCAGCATACTCAAGTGGTTTGCTTTAAGGAAAGTTCAATGAAGCCTTAACGACTTACAGAGATGTAGGAAGGATACAGGAAAGTTACCAGACCCGGCGCACTATCGTGGAGAGCACACCAGATTGCCAGGCCTAAAGTATCAAAGAAGAGAAAATCACAGGCAGCTGGAGACAGAGGAGCTACGTGGAGAGATCCATGTCACAGGGGCTGTGACCCTAGCTGGAGGGGAAAGGGGCTCCACTAAGAAATGGGAGTTAGCAAATGTCTTTTTCTCAGTTTCTACTCCCACTGATTTCTGATCTTTGCATATGTACATATGTATATATTATATATGTATACGTGTATATGTATGTGTGTATACATATATGTGTGGATATGTGTATACATATATAATGTGTGGATACACACACACACACACACACACACACACACATATATATATAGTGCAAAGATCAAAAAACAGTGGGAGTATGGAGACAGACAGACAGACTGACTCTGAAGCAAAAGAGCCCTGTTGATGCCCAGTATGGAATTTCACTTCCTGGAGCTCAGGACAGATAAAGGCAAAGAACTGGGAAGAGGAACTGTCAGGTGAAGCATGATAGCTTTCCCATAGTGCCCTTCACCTGAAGCGTCTTAGTGATGTCACGCGTGTAAGCTGCTCATCCTGTGAACCCGTGTGCTGTGCTGAACTCCATCCGAATTCTGTCTACAGATCTGGTGTTCAAATATTATCCCCCGCTGATGCCAGGAACCCATTAGAACCTTGTGAGACACTCATCTGAAATAATCCTAGACCTCCACAGGATGCCACAAGGAATGTAAGCAAATCAATTGCTTAAGTTAGATGAAATGTCAATGTGAGTCAACATTGATTTTCTATATTCCCTCTCTCTAATTAGTTGTTTTGGACATCAAAGGTTTGCGTGCACGTGCGCACACACACAAAGCTGTAATGATTTTTTTAGAGCACCAGCCAACCAGAAAGATTGAAGCACAGCCTTACTAACCCTTTGATGGACTATACATGTGGAATCATGCCACACCACAGACAGTGGCTCCAGGGTAAAGGAGGAAACAGTGGACGGGGGCTTCAAGAGAACTGGCTGATTTAGATTTCTAGTCTAGGAAGGGCAAGGGCTGTGTCCGTCACCATCCATCACCATGGGAAGAAGCACTGCCAGTGCTGCTTACTTCTGTCATGTCCCTTCTTGCTTCATCTGCACAAAGGCTGAGCAATATATTGTCACTTTGAAGACGTCGTATGTAAGGAATGGGATTTTCTGAGGCACAGCAAAGCAAAATCAGGAAATCCAATAACCTGTCTGGGTTTGAAAAAGGTTGTGCAACTGGCTGCAAGCTCACATGTAGCCACACTTTCTGCTATTTAACATGCTTATGTTTATCTTGGGAAGCAGTCTAGTACACATGACAATATAGCCTACCTGTATATGGTGCCAATTTAGAAAAGATAATTTCTTCTAAATTAACTACACTTGAAAAAATATTTTAAGTGATGTTGCTGCACCTGGAATCACGTTAGAAAAGCAAAACACAAACAAATAAAAAAACATTGCTCAAGAAATCTTTAACTAGAATAGGCATGGTGGTTTTGTGCCATTATCTCAGCTCAGGATGAGTCCCTGGTTTTTATGCTTAGAAGTCAGAGCCTGCTTAGTAAAACTGAGGCAGAGACCTAGCCTTGCTCCCTTTGAATTCTTTCCAGTTCAGACACATATATGGAACATGATAGACTCAAGATTTCAAGAAGAAAACTAACACTGGCTTATCTACCAGAGAAAAAAAGGCACTGGATCGGCCTATTGCTGCAGGCATCGTGGAATGAACTGGGCTTCCATGCAGCCCAGTCACAAAGCATGTATGAGGCCCTTTCCCATTTTTAACCACATGTCCACTCAACACACGCACAAATGCACGCATGCATGCAAGCATGCACACACACACACACACACACACACACACACAATTTGACATTTATGAAAAATAAAAATAAAATTTTAATAGGTTAACTGTCTTACTCAGGTTTTCTATTCCTGCACAAACATCATGACCAAGAAGCAAGTTGGGGAGGAAAAGGTTTATTCAGCTTACACTTCCACATTGCTGTTGATCACCAAAGGAAGTCAGGACAGGAACTCAAGCAGGTCAGGAAGCAGGAGCTGATGCAGAGGCCATGGAGGGATGTTAATTACTGGCTTGTTTCACCTGGCCTGTTCAGCCTGCTTTCTTATAGAATCCAAGACTACCAGCCCAGGGATGACACCACCCACAAGGGGCCCTACCCCCTTGATCACCAACTGAGAAAATGCCCCACAGCTGGAGGCACTTCCCCAACTGAAGCTCCCTTCTCTAGTCGTCAAACAAAACCAGCCAGTACAATAACCAAAGTGCCCATGAGGCAAGAGCTCTTACTGCCAAGCCTGAAGTCCTGAATTTGATCCCCTGGCACCAAATGGTGGTAGGAGAGAATTGATGCCTGTAAGTACCTGACCCCCAAGTGCACAGTGTGGCATGTGTAACTCCCAACACACACACAAAATACACAAAGAATGTAATCAAAAATTAAGTAGGACATTTGAAGGACCCAGCCCAACATGTAAATCAAGACCAACTACAAAATATAAAATAAAGAAAGAGAACATCTAATGTTAACTGTATGCATACATCATACTTAACACGGTATCACGATTTTCTATTCAATTCCATACTAAGCTCTGTCTGTCTGCACTTTAAATGAGAATACTTCATGTGTCACAACATTAAGTAATGTGCCCATAGTCACACAAATAACAAGCAAGTAACAGAGTCAAGAGTTTGTTTGTTTGTTTTGGGTTTGTTTTTTGTTTTTTGTTTTGGTTGGTTGGTTTTGTTTGTTTGTTTGTTTTGTTTTGTTTTCCGAGACAGGGTTTCTCTGTGTAGCTCTGGCTGTCCTGGAACTCATTCTGTAGACCAGGCTGGCCTCGAACTCAGAAATCTGCCTGCCTCTGCCTCCAGGCACTGGGATTAAAGGCATGTGCCACCACTGCCCTACCAGAGTCAAGATTTGAAAGTAAACTCCAGAGGGTGATCATTGAAGGATAGTCCCAGACAGAAGTGGGAAACCCATCATTTCCCTTGATGCTGATGCCATCTTGGGGATGAATGTCAGTCTGGGCCCTGATAGTCTCCTCACACTGGTGAGAGCGGCACAGTTGCCTGAGAGACGAGAGTGGGAAAGCGAGAGCTGAACTCTCAGCTCTGGTGCTTCCCGCCTGGTTTTGCCAGGATGTCTGCTCCTGCTCTTTGAACCACAGCCTCAGAATCCTTCAAAGGGAAGTGATAATCTTTCAAAGGCTATTAAGAGGATTTGACCAAAGTGCGTCAAAATCTATAAGCACTGAGCTATAAAGTGTTTGGATTATGCTTTCCCAATATAAATAGCCTCCACTTCCTTCAAGACAGGAAGCCGCGTGGCGTAAGATCCTGAGGAGTCGCCCAATCGGATGCACCACGGAAATATTTTCTCGAGAGAAAATATTACTATTCTCCACAGTTCACAGCGTGGGTGCCCTGCACTGTGACAAAAGGAAGTCAGAGAGGAGAGGCAATGGCGGGAACAAGGGCACGATTTATGCTAATGGCACAACACAAAGCCTTGGAATGACTTTGAAACTGTATCGTCAGGGTGCTGTCATCTGTTAACGTATTTATCTGCACATCCAGAAATGGGAAGGGCCTTAAGAATGTCTTCATTTAAATAATAGGTTTTTTCTATTACCCAGGCCCACTGGGGTGGGGTTTAAACAGCCAAGCTGGCCCACACTATTGCAAAGAATTCCATGTCCGGGTTATTTCTGTCGGTATATTCTTATAAGCAAGGTTTATAATCTAACATCATGATATATATGGTGAAAATTAGCATATGTATCATTATCCATCACTGTGCATGGTTATCCTTTTTGTATATGTGGAGAGCACCTAAAATATATTCTCTCAGCAAAACTTCCAGACAGAATACAGTTATTAACTCTAGTTAGGCTCCACTGCCCCCCCTCACATACATACACATCCAGTAACCATTTTAAAGAGAAATCTTTTTTAAAGAGGAGCCATGTTTTAGAAGATAGGAAATTATTTTTATTATCTGAAAAACTGGCTGCATAATTTTAGATCCAAGTATCTTTTTTATTATTTATTGTTGTTATTGTTGTTGCTTATTTCAGTAACTATTATTTTCCAGTTCTTTGTATCCTGGTTTTCTCCACCTGCAATCAGGTAAAATAGCTCCCTACAGTTCTTCTGTTTCTAACAGAATAATGTAAAGTGCTTTTGTAAATTCTAAAGAACTATTATTATTATTTATTGCCTATCAGCTCTGCTAAGTGAGAACCTATTTCTTTTTTCTTTATTATTAATCATTCCATTAATTTACATCTCAAATGACATCCCACTTCCCAGTTACCCATCCACAAGCCCCACCCTCATCCCACAGCCTCCGTCTCCTCCCTCCCCTTTGCCTCTATGAGGGCAGAGAACCTATTTCTTACTCACCCTAACCTACAGCAATTTAAAATCAAAGATGCAACTCAAGGTGAGGCAAGAGAAGCCCTCATAGTTATTCTAGAAGCATTTGCACATAAGAGAAGCCCACCCAGTGAATGGAAAAAGGGGGCCTGTATTACTAAGGAACTCCAGAGGGTCCGCCCAGCTGCCTGGACATTCAAACTGGCATCAAGCAAACAGACTCCTAAAAAAAATCACAGTAGTCATCGGGAGGATGCACCCAGCCATCTGATGTACTCACAGCATCTGGGCACAAAAACATTTCCCAAATCCCTCTTCCCTGCCCCCACCCTCCCCAGCCACACGTACAAACAATCTGGACAGTCCATAAGGCAGAGGATAATTTTAGGGCTTTCCCCAGGGCCTGGCTGGAAGCTTTCCAATCATCCCTTTCTGCCTGTGAAATCAGATGCACTGTTTCTTTATACATGTGAAGAAAAAAAAAAGAAAAGAAAGAAAGAAAGAAACCAGTTTCTATTCTATTCTATTTTCAGAATGAAATGGGAAACCATGAAAGACCCACACAGCTATGTTGCGGATCCTTAGGAACTCCCTGTACTGGAGGAGGTGAGGAGGTGGGGAAAGGGTAGCTGAAAAGGAAAACAAGACCAGCTTGCTAAGCCCTGAGAAGCCTCGGTGGGCATGGTCTTGTGTACACAAACACACATGAAGTCTGAGAGCAAAGCTGAGAAATACAATCACTGTGGTTTCTGGATTCGTTTACTTGCTGGTTGTGACATGGGATTGTCCTCCTGGCTCTGTCCATCTGTCTGAGTATCTTCCTTCCACACAGATGTGGCTCTGTGTGTGCCTGGCATCTCCTGGTTGTCCTAGTTTTTCCCATCAGATAGACAACACTTTTTAAAGCTTTATTCCTTTTTATTGGTGTTCACAATTTGTACAAAAGAATGGCTTACAGTGTGACACTTTCCTATGTGTGCATATGTGAAGTATGTATATATGTATATATCTTTGATTAATATACCCATCTCTCATTAATATTTCTCATCCCTCCTCCCCCTGACCACTTTACATTTTGCAAATCATCATCCTTCTATCTTAACAATTTTTTAGAAGTCTAGAATACACATAAGAAAATGTGGCATTTGTCTTTTGAGGTTTGGCTTATTTTGTTTAACATAGAAGTGACTGCTACTTCTATCCATTTCTCCATAAATAGCATGATCTCTTTTCTTCTTTGTGGCTAAACAACACTCTGTGGAATGAATACATATTATATATATGTATATATATATTATGTATAATATATGTGAATATATATGTATTACATAGAATGTTTTCTTTAGCCCCTCATCCACTGATGGGCTGACTCCATACCTTGAGAACGGTGCTATAATAAACACTGAGCTGTAGTTATCTCTATGGTATGCCAATTTTGAATCCTTATGGTATATACCTAAGAATGCTATAGCTGGATCATATGGGAATTCTATTTTTAGTCTCAGAGGATCAGCAATGCTTATTTACAAGGCATCTACACTAAACTCCATTCCACCTACAGGGGCTTCTGCTGCTCCCACAAAATTCTGGTCCACATTTTATTGTCATTTGTTTCCTTGGTAGTGGGGTAAGACAGACATCCTGGCACTTCTGTCTACATCTTCCCGAGAGCTAAAATGCTGAGCGTTTCAGGTATGTATTGGACCTGCGCGTCTCCTAAGAAATCTTCCCGAGAGCTAAAACGCTGAGCGTTTCACGTACGTATTGGACCTGCGTCTAAGAACTGCCTTTGTCCTGTCCTGTCTTTACTGGGTTATTTATTCTTTTAGTGTTTGAGTTTTTGAGTTCTTGGCATGTAATGGCTGTGAATCCTTTATTAGATGAAGAGCTGATACCAAGATTTTCTTCTATTCTGTAGACTTAGATAACACATTTTAATATGCATGAAATTTGGTTTAAATGAACATCAAGAAGAACAGGCTCATCAGATAGAAGTGACTTGAATGGGCTAG
>NW_022196905.1:91953459-91963919 GCF_008632895.1 Mastomys coucha
CTTTCCTGAAGCCCACTATGAGAACAGAGTAGAAAAGACAAGTCAACAGGATTACATAGACCAATTGTGTGTTCATAATTGCAGAGAGAAAAAAAAAGAGTTACTTTCTCACACACACTCCCTAATACCTCCCCCACCATGCCCCCTCATCCATTCCGAGGATATCAGGTTCTTTCCAGGCGCCTTAATGGTGTCCCCTGAGAAAAAACTGCGTCATGTAAGCCCCTGAGCCAGCCCATGGAGCCATGTAGCCCAGGTTAGCAAATGCTACCTGGCAAATGAAGCTATAAATTAGTGGTCGACACTCCCACAACAGCCTTTTTCTGCTTGGCTGATATACAGTAGAGTTTTAAAGCAGTAGAGTTTTCTAGCTGTAAAGACAAATGAAATCATGGAAATCTCAAGTAAATAGGTGGATTCAGAAAACGCTATACGGGGTGAGGCAGCCTAGACACAGAAAGACAAGCATTCCTTCTTTCTCTATGTGGATCCTACTTCCAGATCTTTAGATTTCTGTATAGAATTTGAAGAACCCACTTCTAACAGGGAAATGGAGCTTTGGGACAGCCAGGTTCCCTGGACTGTCTGTGAACTCCATGAGGCAAACTATACCTCCCCTTATTTGTGACCTTCACTGAGCTTCCCTGAGTAGAATAGACTGGATAACATATCAAACATCACTTAAAAAATTAAAAAGATATCAAGCACTTTCTCTAGATTAATTTAGATCCCAACAAAGGCAAGATCTGAATAGGGACCCATTCATGCCTGCAGCCTTCCCAAGAGCTCTAAATCACCACAGATGAATTTATAATCATTCCAAACCGAGGAGAATCGCTATGGGGAAAGATACCTCCATAAGACAAAACCATAGGGCCTCAAGACTGCCTGGAATTCAGGCCGTCAGCGCCATTAAACCATGGCAAGGCACTGACTCGGAAATACAGTGGTGTAGTTAGCCATCTCCCCACTGGATTTAGAAGTCCTGGCTCCAGCTGTAAACTGCAACCGGTTCATCTTTCCCTCTCTGCCTCTCAAATAGAAGCATCTCTGTTCTTTCCTATTCATACCGCCACTAACAGTCCCCTCGGCATGCAGCAAGTCCCTGCATGCCCAGGATGCCCCGAGGGAGCCTCCAGTGTCTGCTCTCCAGAATCAGCAATTTGCATTTGTAGAATGCTCTACCAGTCCCAGCAGACTCTGGTGTCTATTACCACACTGGGGCCTTACATCACTCTGGTGAGTGAAGCAAATTGAACACTGACACTTTGATGTCCAGGCCACAGAAGTGGACAGAGGGAAGGGCATCTCCCCCCTGCAGGAGGCCTGTAAGAGGGTGAGCTGCTCCTGGAGTCCACAGCTTGGGATTCCTGCTGCCTGTTCTTTGCAGTTCAAAGCACTACCACTGTAGCCATCACCTGGTGGGCCTCACCACACCCACCCGGACCTGACTTCCAGTCAACTTCAAATGCTGGCAAATGAAAGCAAACTTCCAGGCATCCAGGCACCACACAGAGTTTCCAGGGAAGCCAGGCATCATTGCTGCCTCTGCCCCGCTGAGGACATAATAGGGAAGCCCACAGAGTGAGTGTTCTTTGGAGTAAATTACTTCTGGAGTAACCTAATCTGGCTTCCGAGCAGAATTCTTCACCATCAGCATGGAAAAGAAGAGTCTGATGAATAAAGCCTTGACTCTGCCGTATGGCTTTGATCTACTTGACCTACATTGAGGGTACATGTTTGCAAAGCAATTGAAAAATAAAAAGCACTCCAGATTTAATTATATTTCAATCTATGGCTAAACTTCACTTAAGTTGCATTTATAATTGGCATGTTCTCCAAGTTCTGTTTCTGCCACAGTCATGTGCAAAAGTACATCATAATCGTCATCATCATCATCATCATCATCATCATCATCATCATCATCACCATCATCTTACTCATCCACAGCCTAAGTCAGCTGCAATATGTGTTCCATAGATTGAAGGGCAAGTCCCTAACCATGGCTGTCACATTTCTATGAAATAAAATTGAATATATCCAGCAATAAATTGGTTCCTAGATTCTGCTCAAACAGCACATGGGAGATTTTTTTAAATTAAATAAGCATTAATTGAACACCTCTATTTTGTTCAGCACCATGGAGAATTCAGAAGAAATATATACCGTGTTCTAGAAAAACCAAGGTGGAGAGGTAGTTTAGGCCAAGGTAAAGAATTATAATCAAAATGGCAGTTGCTGTCACACATGCCAGCTGCTATTTTAACTCACCCTCACAGCAACTCAACAAGACAGAGATCATTGCTATCTCATGGTTACAGCTTACAAAACTGAGGCACAAAGCAAGATGAGTGTAATGAGGGGAACTCAGATAAGGAGCGAGGGCACTTGATGTGCTAAGGCTCTCTGCTATGCGTGGGATCTAAAAGAGTGGACTCCCTGCTGCAGCCCTGAACACTGAATAAGGTTCAGTCGGGAAGGGAAGAAAAGTGACACAGGTTGGTCAGAGGGTGGCAGGTCCCAAAAGCCAAGGCAAGAATTTATACCTGATGTGTAAGGGTGCTGAGAAAATAAAAAAACAGAGAGTGAAGTGGATAAGGTGGGGTGAGGCGCCCAGCAGACGGACTCAGAAACCAGTTGGAAGAACGAACCGAACGTGCGGACTGGAGAAGTAACTGGGAAAGTGAATTGCTGCTATGCATGCAGCATCGGTACATTAGGACTGAGGAGCAGGGAGACTTGAAGGGTAAAACCATTAGCGACTCGCTGTGATATCCCCCACAGACCCACTGCTCCTTGGTCACAGCAGGTTCTCAATGTTTATCCTGTCCATGAGTGAAGACTATATGAACCTTGAAGTTACAAGTCCAAGGGAGAATGAACAGCCGTTGCTGGTAGGTTACCTGTAGACCAGCGGTTCTCCACCATCGCTGATGGGTTACCCATTGCCTAGTGGATCTCAAGCTTCCTGATGCTGCAACCTTTAATAGAGTTCCTCGTGCTGTGGCGACCCCCAACCATGAAATTATTTCGTTTCTACTTCATACCTGTAATTTTGCCACTGTTGTGAATCATCATGCAGTGTTTAAAAGCAGCTAACATGAAGGTAAGCAGATATTTATCTGATGTGCAGGATATCTGATATGTGACCCCACCCCACCCCATCATGGGTTGAGAACTGCTGCCAGGGGGAAAAGGAAGAGAAAGAAAGGAAGAGGACTCCCCTGTAAACTCTAAGAGAAAAGAGACCAGATGGCAAGGACTCGGAAAGAAGAACTGAGTCTCAGGTGGGCACAGGGGGCATAAGATGGCCTCCATTTTGGTTTCGAAGTGTAGAGGCTTAGAAAGAACCATTAGTGAATTACAGGTATCTGGAGAAAGAGCCCCACCCTATGTTTAATAAACACCAAATGTGAGAAGCACAATCCTTACTCATCACAAAGTCAAAGCCTTCAAAGGCAGCCGCCATATGCAGGTAGATGCTTCCTAACATGAAAGTCACTCGTTCCTGGCCCTGTTACATTTGATCAAAGCTGAGCCAAGTAAAACAGCTCTTAACGCACATGAAGCCTCCCGCGTGGAAAGAGCTAAAGGAAAGGATGTACCAAAGAGTTAAGTACGGCCCCTGCTCCCTGGGACTTGCCGCCAGCATTTGCCAATTGGCAGCTCTGAAACACCAGCCTTTCCTTATCAAAATACAAAGGAGGGGGGAAAAATCATCTAACAGTTTCTCAGCAAGAAGCCATTAGACAGATGTAATCATAATAGACCAAACACTCCTATAAATAAAATGTGCACATTCAGACCTCATGTGGTGTTTAAAAGCAGCCAGCACAAAGGTAAGCTGAGCCACCCTTGCATACACAATGGCTCAGATGTGGTAGCAATTCAATTGGCCCTCGAATAAAAATTGTGAATTTATGGGATGAACCCAGTATCCATTAGCTTAGAATTCAAATGATCCTCATAGAAACCCCAGCTGTGGCAATGGGAGCCATTATTCTCAAAGTAAACTCCTCTCCTCTGATCAGTCGCCCACGTCAGATCCCAAGCTACAGCCAGGCTTGTCCACGCTATTTGCTTTAGAAATAGCCCTGACCAAATAGCTTTTTGTTTTGTTTTTTTTTTGTTTTGCTTTTTTCAGATACTTGAAGCCCAGTAAACTGACCAAGTGGATCAGATGGCACAGGAGACTTCTTTTAACAGACAAAAAGAGTTCAGGGATCCACTCCAAGGTACAAACTAATGTAACAGGCATATGAGAGGAAGGAGCTAGGAGGGTTGGCAGTAGAACTTTCTTAAAGAAAGGGTAGAATTGACAAAAATACAAAACTGGAAAGATCCACAACATATGAGCACATGACAGGACAGAAATAAACACTATTTGAGGGCATTGTTTAAAACAAAAAAATAAAATAAAATAAAAACATGTCACGCCATATGCACAGGGTAAAATGCTAAAACGTTTACCCAAATGCTTGGAATTTGGAAAGCAGGATGTATGAAAAGTACCCTGGTAAGGTGGTTATTTGAAGCCCTGGAAACATTTTTCCTTGAGAATAATGTTACTCATGATGACTGGCTTCCCACGATAGAACATTAGAATTTCCTATTGATAGTGTAATAATGCATACATACAGTGTGGAGATAAAATTGTTTTGTAAAAATAGAATCTTATTATCCATTATCCTATAAAGAAATCCTTTTCAAATTATGAGTTACCACCCATGAAATCAATTTAGTTGGTCTTTACCAGTTTGTCTTTTAACAGGATGGGAGAAGTGGTAAAAAAGAATTGCAGATAGAGCATGCCCCACAGTGTAAGAAGGGCTATTGTTCTTCCAACTTAATTTCAGTGTTATAGCTGAAGAAAAAAAAAAAAAACCAGTGTGCAAAGCAAGATACCTTTCTTACTCTGAGTTCCAGTCAAAGCAGCTTGAGTGTCTCTTAGAAGGGCTCCATGGGGTTCGTGGAACAAAGATAGTGTTTAATAATGCTGAATGAGTGAGTGAGTGAATGAACTGGTGAACACATGGAAAATGAACAGGATGGTAGTCAAGTACCTTCCAGATACAACCTTGATACTTGCAATGGGAAATTTGCCACCACTAGCATTTTTTGAATTTTACTTTATTTTATTCATTTATTTATTTATTCACTTTACATTCCAATCCCCACCCCCTGCCTCCTCCCAGTCCCACCCTTACAAGTCTCTCCTCTCAAATACTCCCCTACTCCCCAGTAAAGGAGGAGCCCCCTAGGGAACTGCCCCATCCTGGGACATCCAATCACAGTAGGATTAAGCACATTTTCTCCCATTGAGGCCCAAACAGACAGTCCAATTAGAGGAAAGGGATCCAATGGCAAGCAACATAGTCAGAGACAGCCTCTGCTCCATTTGTTAGGGGACCCTGTGATGGTTTGTATATGCTCTAGCCAGGGAGTGGCACTATCAGAAGGTGTGGCCTTATTGGAGTAGGTGTGGCCTTGTTGGAGTAGGTGTGTCACTGTGGGTGTGGGCTTAAGACCCTCATCCTAGCAGCCTTCAGATGAAGATGTAGAACTCTCAGCTCCTCCTGCACCATGCCTGCCTAGATACAGCCATGCTCCTGCTTTGATGATAATGGACTGAATCCCTGAACCTGTAAGCCAGCCCCAACTAAATGTTGTCCTTATAAGAGTTGGCTTGATCATGGTATCTGTTCACAGCAGTAAAACACTAAATAAGACAGACCCACAAGAAGACCAAGCTGTTCATCTGCTACAAAAAGGGGCCTAGGTCCAGATCCTGCATGCTCTTTGGTTGGTGGTTTAGTCTCTGTGACCCACCGTGGGCTCAAGTTAGTTCCCCTCAATTGCCCCTCACCCCCATTTGCTCACTTCTATCCCCCACTCTTCCTGTCTCTAGCATTGTTATACTGAGGTTGGAGAGCTGGGTAGCTGTAGTGCCCTACTGTGGGTCTCTTGGCCTGAAGCCTGATCTCTGGTAAGGCAGATACTATAAAGAGGGGGATAGGAACAAGAGTCTTCCAAAGCATGCAGGTTCTGGGAAGAAGAGGAGCATAGAACGACACCACTGCCTGATCGTTTATATGAAAGCACACGGTGGTCTGTTAACTCTCAATTTCATACGAACTTGAAATATTACACTGGCAAAAAAAAAATTAATCACCCAACAGGGTTCGAAGATCAATTTGATCAGACATTTATTTGATGCAAAGCTATATGCAAAACATTATACAACAGAATGAAAAGTACATCACTCCTGACAGTAAAGAAACACATCACAATATCAATAAATTAGCATGTATGGGAATTAATTCATTTAACCCTCAGTTCTCTGCATTAATCACTGTAATTCCCATTGAAGGTATAGCTGAAGTAGTTCAAAGTTACACATACACATGCAGACACACACACACACACACACACACACACCCACACACACACTGTTCAATAGACCTGTACTAACAGGCTGGATATTGTCCATGGGCAATACCTGGAGGTGATATTGGAGTGGAATGTTGGAGACAGATGAAACTTCAATAGTGAATTTTAGAGGAAGAAAATCTCAGACACTGAAACAGCACAAAGCTGTTTCCCTGTGTCCCTGTGTCAGGACAGGGATGGAAACAGAAGCACACTGAAACTTCTAGAATGCCAAGAACATAACAAAGTGAAGGGGAGAGTAGTCAAAAACAGCAAATTGCATCATCCAATGGAGAAGGTCCACGTGCCTCACTGAAGCTGCATAGAGTTGTGAACCACAAAGGAATTTGTGATAATTAGATGATCACCATATTGAGTCGGTCTATTAGAAACTAATTTAGAATATAATACAAAAGACAGAATGACTGAGAGAAACATCAGAGGCCAAGAAATCATGTAAGTCAATGCAAGTGTCTGTCAAGTGCTGTGACAAAAAGCCTAGGATGTATTTCCTAGACTAGATCTAGCAGGTGGGTGACACTGGACAATTCAGACTCACTCTGAGTCCTGGCTTTCTTGTTCATAAAACATTACCACTTAATTTTATACCATTATTGGGAAGGAGCGATGAGGAAGGTTATTGGGGGATAAGGAAGCTCATGGTTTTATACAGTGAATACAAGCTAGTGAAAATTTTACCCCAAATGGGAAAGACAGCACACAGGAAAAGACTCTACAAAGTAGAATCTAAAGATATTATGGATTTGTTCTAATGCTGTGTTATTTTGGCTCCAGAAATCACACTGGAACCCGAACATCTGCACTGAAGGTCCCTGCCCCCAGTTGGCTCTAATTGGGAAATAAAGTTGCCAGAGGCCGAAGGCTGGGCAGGGAGATAGAGGCAGACTTTTAGGATTCCTAGGCAAGAAACGCAAGAGAGGAGAGGATTCCACCCTAAGTACATAGGAGATGGACCATGCCAGGAAGGTGCAGGAGGGAGAGATGGCTGAAATATAGGTGCAAGGGGGGAGTGGCCCCAGGCAGGTCCAGGGCAGAAAGATACAATATATATTTAGTAAGTTTTAACTCAGGAATATCCGAGGGGAGTGTGTGAGCCATGTGGAGGTTCAGGAGTGGCCCGGTCATTGAGCAAGTGAAGGTATACTAAAATATAAAAGTTGTGTGTATGTGTGTGTGGGGGGGTCTTTCCATCTGGGATCCAGAACATAAAGGCAGGTGTCGAAGAGTCTCACCCATACCTGCCTGGGATCGTAGAGCAGATTTCACAATTTAGCAGTTCATAAAGGCCCACCACAATTGAACTTGAGTCTTCCCCAAAGGGACTTCCCAAACTTCACTGGGCCTTTGAACATCTCTGAGAGCAGGCATGGTTCCTGTCAGGCTGACAGGAACATGGGAAGGGCACTGAGAGAATCTTTTCCAATAAAAGCCAAAAGAAATGTCAGCTACTCTTCTCATTGCTGTCACTAAACACTCAATAAAAGCAACTTTAGGAGGGCTTGTTTGAGGGCACAGCCCATCATTCTGGGGCAATTCCATCAGCAGGAATGTGAGGCAGCTGGTCACACTGCCCCAGTCAGGAAGTAGCTGGTGTTTGGCTTGCACTCTTCTTCCTCAGTCTGGGGCCCCAGCCTGTGAACTCATTGTCTCCATTTAACATGCATCTTCTGACATCCATTAAGCCAGTCTAGAAAATCCCTCATGACTGTGCCCAGAGCTGCCCTAGGTAGTTCTAGATCCTGACAAGTTGGTGGTTGATATGAACCATCACATAAACCAGTTCCAATGACCAAGTATCCATAGCTGGATGAGATGAAGTGACCTTTAAGACAATGAAAACTTGATTAGTACCCCACTTTAACACCCATTATGACAATGACCTTAAGCAGATTATTTATACTCTCAGAAGATCTCAATTTTCTCATCTGCAAACTATGATTGATTATATCTATGTCACAAGACTACAGCTGAGATCATGTAGACTATGTCCTTAGAATAATGTGATGATAACAGATAGCTACTATGCATTTTAAATAGCAGAAGAACAAGCTGTATTGGCAATTAGCAACCCTGCTGGAGACAGAGATCAGAGCATGTAGATATTCTCTGATATGTGGCAATTCTAGAGACCACTGAAGGAATTCACCATTCCTTTTGCATAGAGCCAGATGCATTCACCCAACATAGGTGACTCTTTAAAGATCCTCCATTGGGTTAATCAAGGATGATAGGAACTAAGAATGCAGAGACCCTGTGTAGTCGGCAGAAAGCAACATAGAAGATAGAAGAGCAATGAATATATATATCCTCTGCCAAGTCTTAGAATGTGGGATCCATCACTAATGAATGAAATCACATAATGAGAACAAGACTGGGCTACACATAGGGAGCATGTTCACAATATGTCATAACTCAAAGGGAATAGAATGCCAGGAATACACATAGACCACACACACATACATACACATACACACATACATGCATGCACACACATACACACACACACACACACACATACCTAGGTCAGGAAACACCTTCATGTATGCTTTTAGGCTACCTTTCTAGATAACAGTATACAGAAAAAGCTGCTTCTGAGGTCTGCCTGGGTGTGGCACAAATATTCCAAAACAGCTAGCCTGGTACTCAGGCCACTGTGTGATCCTGAAGTAAAGTTACCGTCCTTCACCATTTTTCCTAGAATGTTTTAATTGTCCCAAACACTCAGGTTTGTTTGGTTGGTTTGGTTTTACAAATTTCTGCATTTTACTTGGACCACACCAAAGGTAATAAAATGGCCATTCAGACTTTCTAGAAATTAATATTCAGGGGTGCTTATTTCTCTTCTACATGTCTCTCCATCCCAGATGCAGTAAGCTGAGTCACACCCTTCCATTTAGAAGCAATAGTATACAGCTAAAAGGTATCCACTAAGTACATTTCTGCATCAGTTCATCTCCTTGGGCACCTCTTCAGTGGCGCTGATGAAATGTGACACCTGATACACATTTTAGGTGAATCAGCCAACAGCTATAACTCAGCCATCTGTACACAGCCAGTGAGAAGAGATGCTAATCTTAGCTCTACCTCTAGATTGGTAGGAAGTAGCACAAAGCAAGATATAAAGAGTTACCAAGGACCAAGGACTTCCCCTCCCCTGGAACTTCTCAAAGCCAAGGGAGCCACTCTTGTTTAAAAGTAACAACCATCTAAACGTGTGTGACTAGCTTTGGGGGGTAGGCTCCTCTCTAGAATAAGTGGGAACCCATTGACCTGAAACGCAAAGGTGGAGTACCTAATGACTGGAGGACATCATAGACAGGAACGTGTACCCAAAAGGCCATGCGTACACTAAGATCTCTTGGTGGGGGCTTTGGGAATTTTATAGCAACTCTCAGCCCAGAGGAAGAAGAAAATAAGAGAGCAGTTGTTAAAGGGCACCGTGTGTCTCCAGATCGGCCTCCTAACATGTGGCTGCCTAACAGTGCCCTCGAGAAGATGCCCCTGCAAGCCTGGAAAACCTTGCCTGTCTGGGCTCTTCAGCCTTTGGGTCTCAGCTCTCACCTGGGCAGGCATTTCCATCTGCCTTTCCCCAAGAACCTTACCCTTTACCACTGGAATCTCCCTGCTTACGAATTAGTAAATACATGTCGTCCCATAGCGGATTACGGCCTGGACCGCTTGAGTTGCAAAATCAGAGAAAATGGTTCCACGTCACCTCAGAAGAAAACCTAGGTTAGCGACGGTGAAGGGGGACCACGAAGTAGCTGAGGAAGGCGCTGAGAGTTTAGGGCAGTCGCTTGCTAAAGGACCCACTGCATGACTGAGAGAAGAAGCACAAGTCTGTTTCTCTGCCAGTCTGGAAACTGCCAACTGAAGGCCAAGACAGCTCAAGGAAAGCTCACACTGCCAAGATGGTTAAGAGACAGCGGTGGTGGTAAGGCTAGTTGACCTGGCCAGAGCCAAGCCCTCAGATCCTGGCCTGCTTTTTTAGTAGTCTGGGGGGGGGGGGG
>NW_022196905.1:91964003-91967077 GCF_008632895.1 Mastomys coucha
CAGGATCAGCCAGCCAGCTGCAAGCAGAGATGCTCTCACAGCAGGGTCGCTGCTATCCCGGGCAGGTGTGAGCAGTTAGGTGTGCCTGCCTTCAGAAGGCACGATTTGATTAATCCCATTTCACACCGCTCCCCTTCCCCAGTGTACCTCACACCAGAAGAAATGAGTTAACTTATGCGGAGTTTACGCCTCGCTGGAGGTTGGGGGGAAGGGAGTGGTTAGAGCGAGCATGACAGTAGAACCCGTGTGGACTGAAAGATTGTTTCCGTTAATCATTTAGCATAGCCAAAGTAGGCAGCAGAAAGATGAGCAGGCAACAGCTCATCTTCAAATGTGCCTGGCATGTTAGGCAAGGGATAACTCGCAAAACTCGCAATTCACAAACGTGTTCACCTGTCAACAAGGAAAGAGGGGGGAAAAACCACGCAACGAGGTCTGGGGAGACAGGAATTCAAGCTCCGCGGCTTCCATCTCCCCTTCGCCACCCTCCCCGGCCCCGCCCCATAAGTCCTCCAGGTGAGGCGCACTTGCCAAGTGGTGGGGACCCTAGCGGCGGGTCAGGGGTGCAGGCCGTCGCTCACAGCCGCCCCTGCAGGACACACCCTCTACCTACCTCCAGCATGGGAGAGGCGCCCTTGCTCGGCAGCGTGCAGCCCAGGAGCGCCGCGAGAAACTTTGCCATATACGAGCAGGGAGGCAGGGTCCCCCTCGCGCTCGCCGCCTCCGTCCTCGACCCGTGCCAGAGCTGGGGTGGGCAGGGCGGACCGAAGCTCGTGGACCTGGGTGGGGGTGGGGATCCTCCCGCCAAGGTCGTCCCGTCGGGGGTCTCCGGGCCTGCAGGGAGCTCGCCGCTACGGCTCCGGAGGTGCCCGGGTGAGAAGAGCAGACAGCCGCGGGCGCCCTTGCCTCAGCGCCGCGGGAGCCCGGGCTACGCTCGCCTCGCCAGCTGAATGTCACTAGCGCTGTAGTAAAGGGAAGGGCCCCGCCGAGGGGGTGTCGGGAGGGCCAACGGCGCACAACCTGCGGCGGCGCCGGGGCAAGGGCGGCGGCGTGCACAGAGCAGCGACACAGCGGCAGCCGGGCCCGCCCATGGGCAGAGATGCAGGCGACGACGCCGGTGGGAGCCGAAGCCTGGGGCTACGCTGAGAGTTTGCGGCCAAGGCGGGAGGGGTTGTTCACCGGAGACGTCCCGGTGACCCACTTCCCTAATTTCTGCCCGATTTGCGACAATGCAGGTGGGAGAGGAAGGGGCCCAGGTCCACTGACATTTGGCGAGTTACCACGACAGAATTCGAGCTACCCACAAGGGCTCCCCACCGGCACGTGCCAGCCCCACCCTTCCAGTGGGGAAGGAGGTGGTTCCAAACCCAGGATTAAGAACCCTGCTCCTGCCTCATGTGAGCCCCTGACACTAGGTGGGATCTGCACCAGTAAACCCTAAGGAGGGGAGGGTGACTGCTCTCTCCTTGGCCTGCCTCCCAACCAGGAGGGCCCAGAATGGGCAAGGCTGGAACCTGGACACTGCTACACACAGGTGCCCAAGAACCGGGCCTGGCAGGTTTCTCCTTGACTCAAGACACAGGCCAGCATTGCACTCGAGTTTTACTGCTCATAGCTGTCACTCCCACATGTACTATGGATAACCCGTGAAGCTGGTTTAAAACGGAAGTCCCGAGCTGCAGTAAGTCTGGGGATGATACCTCAGGATCTTCTCTTTCATCAACTACTCCCAGACTCCTCTGCAGGTGGTATCAGTTTGAAGAAACACTGCCCAACTGAGCCAATGCCAGAGGTTCAGAGAAGACAACAGGGGCCCTGGGGTGGGGGGAGTGTTGTTAAGTCCACTGATTTTATATCAAAGTACGAGAGCGGGAAAGTGTTGGGTTCTCAAGTCCTTCTCAGGACACTGGGACAGCAGTAAGCAGGCTGTAGATGCTTGCTGACTGGGGTGAATAGATGAAAATGGGTGTTTGGGCTTGCAGAGGTGAAGATGTGAGGCTAGACTTCCCATCAATCCACAGCTCTCGCTGGTGCAGCAGTCTCAGGGAGCAAGGGAGGTGTGCTAACACCACCCCGACACTGACACCGCTGCTCAAACGGTTTCAAGGTAAAGGACCTTTCGAAATGAAAAGTGGACCAAGAACAGAGTTTATTTAAACCTGGGGGTTTATAGTTTTCCTATAAATAAATATTTTTAAAACCTAAGACATATTCTGACTGCCTGTGCTTCTTCTCATCCGTCTCCTTCTCCATCTTCTAACAGCAACTGGGCTCCATCATTCCAAGATTCAAAGCTCTCTGGTTTCATCTGGCTGCTTTTGCCAAGAGGCAGAAAAATTTTTTTTTTTGCATTTGAAGGACTTGTACAATTACCTTAATCCTAATGCCTTCCTATCTTAAAGTTAACTGATTAGACATCTTCATAACACCGAGTGCAATGTCAACCACAGGAGAAACATCAGAAGTGAAGATCATAGGTATGTAGACTCCTCTTACCACAAGCCTATTTTGAGAAGTGAATATAGGCATATAGTTAACATTGCTTTACTTTGCCATACCTATGGAAAAAAACTTAACAAAGAGTAGATATTGGGCTCTTTTTTTTTTTTTTTCTGCAAATGGTCACTTCAACATAGCTAGACCCTATTTTAAAAGTCAGCACCAGACAAAATCTGTCCCAACACCAGGAATAACTGGGACCGGTGGGACCAGGCACACAGGAACTCCGCCAGCCCAGTGGCTCAGGTTCCTTTTGGTTCCACAACACCCAGAGGAAGCTCCACTCCCAGGCGCTCTAACATGCCCAGGATCAGGGGTGAGGAGGACACCACATCTGTCCCAACACCAGGAGTAACTGGGACCAACAGGACTAGACACACAGGAACTCTGACAGCCCAGTGGCTCAGGTTCCTTCAGGTCTGTCTGGGCTGGTGCTCTGAGCAGACCTTGGGCTCAAACTCTGCAGCCAGTCCCAAAACACCCAGAGGAAGCTCTACTCCCAGGTGATCTAACAAGTCCAGGGTCACAGGATCCCAGAATCACAGGATCACAGAGACAGCTTGACTCTGAGGAGT
>NW_022196905.1:91969022-91987402 GCF_008632895.1 Mastomys coucha
TATGGTTTTCAGAACAGCTTACATATTTCAAAAGTATTTATATACCCAAAAGAAACATAGACTATTAAATTGGGAGAGAGCTTATAAGAGACCAACAAAGAGTAAGACTGAATGCTTTGCTTGACGTTTGTAACTCTTGTATCAAGTTTGAAGAAGATGGCTTTATAAGTTACTCTTTCTCTGAGATGAATGCTTTTTCAAACTATCACAGCCAATGAACCAGATTCTTACCCTCACCTAATGTCTGTGCCATCCTGCAAGCAGAACCATTGTTGATTGAAACAGTTGGTGAATGACTTTATGGATAGACCATCTTAATACACACACCATTTCTTAAATGAATGTAACCTGTTCTCTGTGGGCTTTGTGTTACTCACTCCAGTCAAATAGCTTTGACCATAGCAGGAAGTCTGTATTCAAAAATCATGACTACAATTCATTCCTTGGCGCAGCAGAACTGTCACCTCTCAGCTTAGCTACAATGGAGGTAAAATCCTTTGGTGATGTCAGGTCATTGAAGTACAGCCTTATTACAATGAAATCCAATGTCTAAAAATTGTTCTTATTTTGAGCTTGTACCACAGTAAGGGCCAAGATTTTAAGCTCTACTAAATACAAAACAAACAAACAAACAAAAAGACTTTATATATTTATGTTCATTTAAGAAAATACTAGTAGTGATATATTATTTTGAAAGATACAGTTAATATGTTTGGAGTTATCTAAAAATTATATTGAGAAAAGCATGTATTTTCACTATTGCTATAGACAAGCATCTACATAAGACTGTTAAATTGATTGTTGTTTTACACCAGACAACTTTTATAATACTCATTTTTATAGTTACAATATTTTATAAATTTTAAGAAATATGACAAAATAAAAAAACTAAAGGTATTTCAGATATTGAAGGGGGTCTCTGGGAGGACTTAGGGTACAAAAGGGAAACAAGAATGTGATTTAATTCTATTTACTTAAAATATTTTTTAAATGTTAACAAATTCAGATAAATTGAAATCATGTAACTTTTCTCATCATAATGGAATAAAACTTTACAAAAAAAAGTGACCACCAGAGATTGAAAAAGACTGTCCAGACCGTGTAGCAGGTTAGTGTCAAAGTCAGCAGTGCATCTAGGCCAGCTGGAATCATGGGACTTTGGGCATCACTCCCTACTACACCATTGGAAGCTGGGCACCAGGACAGATGGCAGATAGCAATCATTTGGGGGATGGAGACCAGGAGTGGCAACGAGAGGACAGACAGAGTACCACAATAGCTTGCGGTACATTACGAGTTGATAGTTGGGACAGAGTACTGAATCCTAACTGAAATAAGAAACCAACCTTGGTGATGTCTCCTGAACAGGCATTTTCTTGTGATCCCACCTGTGTGTTCCCTCGTGATCTAGGCTCGCTCCTCCCAAGGACTCTCCTTCTCAGATCCTCTCCTCTTTGATGTAGAAGCAGGAAGAAATAAACACATCTGAAAGTCTGCTGTGCACTAATGCATCCCGGACAACATGAGCAACAGGCAGGGCCATGCCCTGGTTAGAATCACTACCATGGCTGTTTCTTACTGTCACGAGTAAAGCAAGGACAGTGAGTCAGGACAAAAAACAAAAAAAAAAACAAAAAAAGGAAGGGAGGAAGAGATGGAAGGGAGAGAGGGAAGAAGGGAGGGAGGAAGAGATGGAAGGGAGGGAGGGAAGAAGGGAGGGAGGAAGAGATGGAGGGAAGGGAGAGGGGGAGAAAAGGAAGGAGGGAGGGAAAAGAAGAAAGGAAGGAAGAGGAGGAAGAAGAGAGGGAGGAATGGAAAAGGGAGAGAGAAGAGAAGGAATGAGGGAGGAAGGGGAGGGGAGGGAAATTACACCATCTCTACCATTTTAATCCAGTGCTTCACTTGTTAGCATTGACCCTAAGGGAGTAATGAGAGAATTACTGTAAGACAGTGCATTTTAAGTTGTTTCCCACATTTAGGGTCAAGCAAGTCTTTTCTACTACTCTAGTGGGCACCAGGGTAAGTGGAGGAGCCTGGAGTTGGGTATGAACTCTGATGTTAACAGTGGGGATTCTTCAGCAAGTAGCCACCAGTCTCCAAAGCCCTGCTTCCCCACCTAAACAGAGATGCTAGCAACATATATCACGCAAGAATTCAATCAGTGAATACTACAAACGTACATGGTTTATTATAGTGATTATTGTATTCAGATAACTTTCATACCTGTATCCACCAAGGACATGCATGGATTGAGTAATAGGGATACATACTATCTACTGGAAGGATTATGCATCACCATATACGCTTACCTTCTGGCTCTAATCCAGGCACAGTATTACAATACTCAGTAAGCACTGATTATTAAATGGGCCAGTGGACAATTGGACAAAGACCCTCACCACAGCATTATAAAACTAAATCGTGCAAGCCATCTGAAGTCCAATCCCGAGAGATTACATCATGGTTCAGATGGTTAGAAGCAACTGTGCTTGCAAAGCATATTTAATAATCTAGAAAATGTCTTTTGATGATGTCACTGAGTGAAAGCAAGTGATGTGTGCAGTGTGTCCTGAATCCGCAGTAAGTCTGCAAGTCCACGTGGTAAAATGGAGAAAACACAATACACAGCGTCATAATTTCCTGGGGGCTAGGGATCACTTTTGCTTTCTTTTTCACATGTTTCTGCATTTTTTTTTTTGGATCCTTCCGGTGTTCCCAAACGTAATCCCAGTTCAAAAGCTCCCTTCTGGCCCTGTGAAATAAGAACTCAGGCATTTGAAAAGTGTTCTCATTAACTGATTTAAGATGTCATTATTGCACTGCAACACTTTGAATGAGCCAACTGACCCAACTAAAGCTGCCCCACCAAAACCACCCTCGAAGCACCTGTGTGTCTGTGAAGAGGTTCTAAACGGTGCCCAAACCTTGATATGGAGCTACCATTGCCCTAAGAGCAACGGTCCAACTGTTGACAATGCCCCCCACCCTCACCCCACCTAGGATTACAGAGTCTCCAGTGTCAAACAGATCTATCAACCAGGCCAGGGGGCACCTGTGATATTCTAGCACTTGAGAGGTGGAGACAACAGGATCCAGAGTCCAGGGTCATCATTAACTACGTAGTAAAATTCAGGTCAACATGGATTATGTAAGACCCTTCCTCAAAAAAGAAAGAAAGAAAGAAAGAGAGAGAGAGAGAGAGAGAAAGAAAGGAAGGAAGAAAGGAAGGAAGGAAGGAAGGAAGGAAGGAAGGAAGAAGGGAAGAAAGAAAGAGAAAATACTCTCTTCTTGTTTAGTTGTTGTTATATTTTTATTAATTGGTTATTCTATTTATTTACTTGTCAAATGTCCCCCTTCCCAGTCTCGCCTCCACAAAACCCCCATCCCATCTTCCCTTCCCTTTGCCTCTAAGAGGGTACTCCCCCACCTACCCACCCACTCACTCCTGCCTCACCCCTCTAGCACCCCCTACTCTGGGGCATCAAGCCTCCACAGAACCAAGGGCCTCCAGATTGTCAGATAACGCAATCCTCTGCTACATATGCAGCTGGAGCCATGGGTCCCTCCATGTGTACTCTTTGATTGGTGGTTTAGTCCCTGGGAGCTCTAGGGAGTCTGGTTGGTTGATATTGTTGTTCTTCCTATGGAGTTGCAATCCCTTTCAGCTCCTTCAGTCCTTCCTCTAACTCTTCCATTGGGTTGTTGTTAATTTTATGTGAACAGATGTTTTACCTGCACATATCACATATACTTGGTAGCCTGGAGGGGACATCAGATTCCCTGGGACTGGAGTTCCAGTTGAGACAGTTAAGGGCTGCCTTGTGGGTGCTGGAACTGAACCTGAGTCCTCTGGAAGAACAGCCAGTGCTCTTAACCTTCCCTCCAGCATCTCTCTGCTTTGTTTAGTTCAGAAGCAAATTATAGGAGTCATGGAAGAAACCCTGGAAGGCATCATTGCCCCAAGTGAGAAATGTCAGGTGCTACAAGCCTGTCCCATCCCCACCTCCCCAGGGAACCCCCCCTAGAGAACTCCACCCAGAGACCCCTACCCAGGTACTGGGCTCCCTTTGGTCTCTCATTGCCACTGAACTGCTCTCCACTGTGGTCAAGGATAGAGCATGCATGCAATTAACCAACTATCCCCAACTAATTACCACTGATGAAAGAAAAGAAAGAAAAAACAAAAAACAAAAACAAACAACAAAAAAACCAAGGCAGGCCTCAATCGCCATAAACTGAAACTCTGCAGAAGCTTTCAAAATCCTATAATGAATTGGTAGGCACTCCAGTGTCTCTTGGGGTACCAGGGTCTCCGAGAGACAAAACCATCTCTGTTCGTAGGGTGGATGAGCTGAGAGCCTGGTTTTGAGTTGAGGGACTGCAAGCAAGCCAGGTCCCCCCCCACAAACCCCCCCCTCCATTTACAAGGCTGAACTAACACCTACTGAGCACCTTGGACAGGGGCTCTGTTTGTTATAATTACTAGTCTGCAGGAATACAGCAATGACATTCTACTTTACAACAAAGAAAATTAGATTACAAGTTATCCAACAACCCCCGTCCTCCCAGCTGAGATCACCAACCGTACAGAGTTACAATGGAGCCAATTACAGCATTCTGTCATGCGCCGAGTGTTTCCTCAGCTGTTGACGATCTGACCGGATTTCCTCTTCTGCATTCAAGTAACGTTATTGATTTAGACTCAATGTTTGCCTTGCTTCCTCTCTGCACGAGGAGCCAGCACACAGCCTCTATCTGGGCTCCATCCTGTCTTCACAAGAGGCTGGCTGACAAAGCTGAGTATGGAAGAGACACTTTTCCATCACAAGCTGCTGGACAGCAACTTACATCAAAGTCAACATATTCTTCAGATCATCTAGATAGACCCGACATGCACCAGTTTGTATGTGGTGCTTACACACACACACACACACACACACACACACACACACACAAAAAAAACATATACACACACAAACATACATACCCATTTACATCAAAGACAACATATTCTAAAGATTATCTAGATAGTCCCAAACTGCACCAGTTCATATGTGTGTGCCTACATACACACACACACACACACACACACACACACACACACACACACACACACACACACACACACACACACACACACACACACACACACACACAAACTGATTGCTTTTGCTTAGCTTTACCCAGTAACTCCCTACATCTGGGCCAGGGTCTAAGCCCCCTGATAGTTTATACCTTTTCCATTCAATCACTGAGTCAGTGCCCAGCATGTGGGGTTCTAAATTGTCTCAGGGCTGAGATTTTACTTGCAAAATATCTTGCTTTCCTTTGAGCTAGGGGCAAAAAGAAAAAAGAAAAAACAAAAGTAGAGAGGAATGAGAAGCGAGCTCCCTGTATCCTCAAGAGGTTCTATGTTGCCATCACAGCTAAGTTTACTCCCTAGATATAAGAATTCACAGAACTGTGGCGCTGCCCAGTGAACAATGGCAGCCACGAAAGTTCCTAGCGCTATGTCACAGACAATGTCACAGAGCCACGGAGTCAGCACCTCTGAAGCTGAGGTAGTGCTAAACGTGGGAGTCAGCTTGGGTTCTCCATGGGAGACAGTAAGCCAGGGATCTCTGGGGCTGAGACGTGACTCTGTGAGCTAGGGTACAAGCACAAGGACCTGAGTTCTAATCCCCCAAACCCATAGAAAAAGCTCCGTGTGATCATGTGTGCCTATAACCTCAGAGCTGCGAGCAGGTGGACGCTGGAGGATTGCTGGGGTCTGCTGGCTGCCAGCCTAGCCCTAGATTCAGTGAGAGACCCTCTATCAAAGGAACAAGGGAGAGTGATAGAACAGGGTGCATGATGTCTTCCTCTGCCCTCCCCCACATATACACACAGACACACACAGAGAGACACATGGAGAGAGAGAGAGACAGAGGGACTAAAGACTCAAACATAATCCGAGACCTTGCGGCAGCCAGCAGCTATGATTATACTTCATTGCTCCATACATCCCTGCTAAAGGACATTGCCTTTGCCCCTGGGAGTCCAAAAAGACAAACAGCTGGACCAATGCATGGCTGGGACTCATCTCTAGCCAGACCTACTCCATCCTCTTAAAAGTTGACACAAGTTATATTTTCCCACAGAGCTCCTGATATGGTCTGTATTGGATATGCAGTAAGATTGAAGAATCCTGGACAAGGCCACCTCTAAGACCCCACCATCTGCCAGGCAGTATCATCAAACATAACCACGTCTAATATCAGAGGCTGTCACAGAGAGGACAGGCAATTGCCACCCTGTCACATTTGTCTGCATCCACATGATTTAAAGAATGTCTTTAGGAAATATGTATTTCCTACTTCTTCATTCCCACCCAGCTCATTTTTCTCCATCATCGATGTTAGTTGGAGACCAAGTATTTCACACATGAGTCTGTGTCATTGTGGGTCATCAACCCATTCAGGTAATCTTAGCATTACTACTTTATAGATCAGGAAAGTCTGTGTGGAGGTATTTATCCCCTGACCTGGGTCATGTAGCCACAGAGAGATGGCACCTGGGCCTCCTTTCCCAACATCCCATCAACACTGAACGAAGAAGGCATCAAAGGATTGGGCCGTTTCAGCCTCGTGTGTTGGAAGAAGTGAATCAGAAGTGAACAAAAAGAAGATGCAGTCATTGATTATATGTTACCTAATACAGGATGCTCATTTGACCAGCAGAATAAAAACCAGCAGAAATATTGAATTTTGACCTATGCACTTGAATGTGTACAGGTCTCTCTCTCTCTCTCTCTCTCTCTCTCTCTCTCTCTCTCTCTCTCTCTCTCTCTCTCTCTCCATTCCCACCTCCAAATAATTCCTGGAGAAATCTAAAACTGTCTCCACACAACTGCCATGTAAATTAAAGAGCTTTACAAACTCTCTTGCCAAATTATCTAACTTAAGTGAGATTTCATGAACTCCATTACATTGAGTCAACACTTATTTTATCTTTCATAGTTCACATTCCCTCTATGGCAATCACTTATTATGGCAGAGTATTTTTTTAAAAGATTTATTTATTATTATATGTAAGTACACTGTAGCTGTCTTCAGACACTCCAGAAGAGGGAACCAGATTTCATTACAGATGGTTGTGAGCCATCATGTGGTTGCTGGGATTTGAACTCATGACCTTCAGAACAGTTGGCACTCTTAACTGCTGAGCCATCTCTCCAGCCCATTATGGCAGAGTATTTTAAGGGAGTGATCTATCATGGTTATACCTTTGGCCCCTTGGTGAGCTACAGTTATTCAAGATTAACCCACTACTAATGAGATTGTTGTTCTCAAAGAAGTTCAAGACAGTCTCTCAGGAAAACTGCATCAGATTCAGCCTGGGAAGAACCGCTAGCTATCCGCATTTTAGTCTGCACAGGTTTGGAATGTCCACACACCAACCACCATATATATATGCCATATATACCAACCTCACTGTGCCATAGATGCCAGTGTGCACAAGTGTTTGTGAGACCTGCACCCTCGGACAATCTACCTTACAATGCAGGAGCTTGTTGATACTTGCTTGGCGGATACAGTCTGTAGGAGATAGATGGATATTGGAAAGATGAAAAACAGTCATTTAAATACGCCAGAGGCATCAAAAAGCAAAACAAAAGTAAATATAATTGCAAAAATGGTAACCCTAATAACCTACTCCACAGACAAGGAAAACACAATTGTTCCACATTAAAAGCTCTTGTGGGGTGGGGAGAAAGGGGACAACGGGCTCTTTTGTATTTGATTCTGGAAGCATACATATATTATGCTCACACTGAGAGCTGGCGGGCAGATGGTTGAAGCTCATACAGCGAATATTAAATCTATTTGGAACCCTCTTGCCCTCCTGATACAACACTACAGATGCCCAGAGGGCAAGGCAGTAAGCTCACAAATGCCAACAAATCACTCAGGCTTTGTCACTAGCCGGGAAATCCTCACAGCACCCCTGAGCACAGGGAGTTTATAGAGTTGCCCCTATCTACACAGCAGCAAGTCAGTGGGGCCTCTCCCCACTCCATCACTCTCTGTCTCTCTCTCTCACACACACACACCTCATTGTATTCATACTGGTTTCTGCTTATAAATATGACTATTTATAAAATGGCACTTGAAAATGTACCAGCATCCGTCTCCTTCATGAGGTTCAGAGAGCTTGGGCAGTCAGTAGACACTTAACAGTAGACATTTTAAAGTCCAGCTGCCTTGTACTTGATGAATTTTCCAATGGGTTGTCATTTAAAAACACACCGAAGGAAATTCATTCCACTAATTCCCCCTGGAAACAATGACTCTGGGATAGAAGGAAGTCACCCAGAAGAAACGAAAACAGCACGTTCCACTGCCTGGTTTAGACATCTAAATTTTAGTGGCTTATGAATATTTGAAAAGTAGGGTGTCTTTGAGTCCAACTACTAATGGGACAGTACACAAACCCAGATCATCACCGGTGCAACTTGGAGCTGGTTAAAGATGCAGAATCCTGGAACAGGCCCAGACCTCCTGCATTTGAATCTACATTTCAGAGAAGGCCCCCTAGGTGGTTGGCTCACTCCCGAAACCCTCCAGAGCAGCAATAAATCCAGGTGTGGCTTTGTGTGATGTGCTGGGGCACAGAAAGGAAGATATCTCAGCTTTTGTTCCATTTCTTTTTAAATCATTGTTGTATTTTTTTTATTAAGAACTCAAATTGGAAAGGAACTGAGCTGCTCCACAGTTTGACATTTAGTGTGATGGTGGTTCGTGTATGGACCTCTACATACGCTCAAAGTGTGAGCCCGACACCTTATAAACCAGTAGGATTGTTCACTTAGAAATGAGAGGCTCTCCTGGATAAGCACGGGTATAGACTGGTCTAGACAGCTCATCTTTCTGTCCAAGAAGCTTCCACTGCCACGTACTGACTGGAACTGACTTGCTTCCTCCCAGGTTGCTAACAAACATGCCCTGTGGTACAGTGAGATTTTCAGACCGTGCCCACTGGTGTTACCATATCGGTCTAATTTGCTGCCCTGGATGACAGGGGTAAAGGAACATGCTGCCTGTGGTTGTCCAGTGAACTCGTGAAGCACCAGTGTGCTTGAGTTCTTGTGAGTCCCACACCTAAACAGATTATCATCCTTACGACATGCATGATGTGGTAAGTGTCATGAGGGAAAGCGCAAGAGGATCATGGGAAGTCAGGAGAGCCCAGAAGAACCTCCACAAGGAGGGACACCTGGGTAGAGACCTAAGGGATGATCCTGACAGGCTACGCAGGCAGAAGCAACAAACGCAAATGGCTGAGTGCAGAATTGGAATTGGAAACAGACTAGATTCTAAATGATGAGTGGACTGGCCAGATGCTGGTGGTCAGTGGAGGCAAAAGCGGGAGTGGGACCTACTGGAAACAATTCCTGAGTGCTTGTCAAGCCAGCTCCTCATCTAAACTGTTAAGAGGTGATTCTGCTGGAAGGGGTACTGTGTAGTAGCTATCTTAGACAGTGTTCTGTTGCTGTGAAGAGACACCATGGCCACAGCAACCCTTAGAAAGCTTTGAATTGAGCCTGGCTTACAGTTTCAGAGGTTTAGTCCATTACCATCACTGTGAGGAGCATGATAGCGTACATGCATTCTAATGCATTTTTAAAAAAATCTCTATCACATCTTGGACTTGAGAGGGAGGGATGTAGCAGTAAAGGACATATTCTGTGTCCTGGTGGAGCTGATGTCCTAGGGGAAGAGGCAGTAAACGGCTCCTCAGAGTTCCATGGAGAGAAGGAGGCTGCCTGAAGACTGTGGATGTCAGAGTGGAAGAGAGACAGAGTAGGCCAGAGGAGGGGACAGTGTTGAAGCAGAGACCACAGGCATTAGAATTACGCCTCGAGTCCCAAACAAATCACGCCATGCAGCAGGTGTTATGTGCGAGGTTTCTTGGGAGGGGAAATTGAGGCAGCCTCTGAGAGAGGGTGGAGAAAAGAGAGAAGGTGGCAGGGAGAATAAGGCTTTTATCGGGCCCATGACACATGTGCAAAGGGACAGACACAGGAACGACACTGCTGCCTCTTGGGCGGCTAGAGATGACTGTCTCATTGCTAAGTCTGTCAAGGGCTGGCTGTAGAGATGCCTGATTGTTGTGAAACACTCACAACACTCACTTCTAGCTGTCCATGGATGTGCCTAATTGCCAACAATCCTCTCTTTTCCTTATCATAAAGAGGGGAACCAAAAAATGGGGAAGGGCTGATGGTGAGGAGAGAACAGTGATGTCAGATCTCTTAAACTGCTTCCTGCTGTCTAGAGATGTTGTTGGTTTTGGGGTGTAGCTGATTCTCACCATTCAGACTCATTCACCATAGGCTCTCTATGGGCAGTTGTTGGTAATCCTGTAAAAAGAACTGATCAATTGGTTGATTGGGAATTTTTTGAATTTGTTATTGGAGGAATGTGGAGAAGAAATTAATGAATCAGGGAGCAAATAGTTAAAAATAGAAAAATGAGAAGAAGTGGGGCAGTATTCATTTCCATATGGGGTTTTTGAAAACCCAGGGATCAGAGGCATCAAGTTGTTCTCTACATTTTTGGAGGTCTGTTTGCGGTTGTTGGGTTTTGTTTGTTACTATACCCAGCGGGTTGATGTAGAAGCAGCATTCTTCCTGGAGAAAACAGCAAAGACCATTTTCTTTAGCTGTAAGAAGATCTAGTCCCCATCGTTTCGAAGCACCATTGTTGCCAGGAAATGGATCTGTCCTTGGAGAGTGAGCTTGGTTTGAGCCACCTCTCAAAGATTGTGGACAAGCTGGGAAGAGAACTGATTGTAAGAGGTTAGAGGGGTGTTCAGTCATGCCATTCAGGTAGCAACACCTTTAGTTATTCCTACAACAGCCAGGAGTGGCAGGATTTCAACTACCCTTTGTCAATGGTGGGCAGCTATTGAGTCCACAACCAGAAATGTCAGAGGCTCTTCTCTGTGGATTACTCCTAATTTAGGGAAAAGAAACACCAATGTGCAAACTCCTGGCCAGCTTGCAGGTAGATAATGATATACCTGAGTGCCACAGAGAATTGGTGGGTTTTGGACTGCAGAGCACTGTGGCAGAGATGAGATATCAAGGGTTAGGATTCTGTTGCAGTCTAGGGAGCTTAGCATTCCTACAGAATGCATCCTGAATGTCTTAAAACAGTCTTCCATGCCAAGAGAATGATGCAGAAAAGGTATGGGATCTTGGCAACGTCAGAGTCAGGGCAGCTGATAGGTGAGGCTGCTTGGTAGCGTCACTGCAGAAGTTGTAAGCAGCAATTGTGAGTTAGTTCCAGGGGGTACACAAAACCAGTAATCTTCAAAGCAACTAGGTCAGGTGACACTAAGGAGTTGGTAGGCCAAGGTCAGGGCCTGAAGCAGAAGATGGAATGACAAGTTAGTGCCATTTATGGGGGGATGTCAAGGACCTTGGAGGAGTGTTCAATTACTTCTCCTGTCTCTCCAATTTCCAGAGGAAATTGGACAATTGGGCAGTTTGGGCAATTGAGACAGTGTTTCTCTGGATGTGAATAGTACTCACTGGGGATCCAGACTGGTTCTTATGGTAGAGCTGACCAACCTGTTTCCCACCTGGGATTCCATGGGTCTTGAATATAGAAGAAGAGGGCCTTACATCGTTCATCAAAGTGATCGGTCCATGATCGTAACACATGTATCTGGCAAGAGCAATATGGGCAGGAAGCAGACAAAGTGGTCATAATACTGAGATGGAATAGTGGAGATAAGGATCCTGACAGATTGCAGATCAACCCCTAGGAGCCCACGATGAAGCAGTTTCCTGACCCTATTTGGAAAGACTGTTAACAGTAGGGGTTTCTTGGACCTCAATTCTCTTTTTCATAAGTTTGTGGGGGAGGCTTTCGAGGGAGAGGAACAGGGTTGAGTGTGAGAGATTCCTTGGCATTCATTCAGTGCTAAGTTAGTGTGCTGAGTCAGACCCAAAGGCCCATGACGCTCGCTCTCAGCTTCCGTTCAGTACCTTCAAAGTTAGCTCGGTGATCTGAAAAGTTCAATTGGACTTTTTGTTGTTTTGTTTAGCTCGCGCTCTCATATTATACTCCCGTGCTTCCTCTCCCTGGCTCCTAAAATAACTTGCACACACCCTCCTGGGGCTTTGCCTTTTCATCAGAAAACCAAAGCTATGGTAAACAGGTGACCTCTGTCCCTGCTGTGGGCCAAGGACCACGACCAATGCCCGCTGATTAAAATCCCATCAAAGGGGACTAGGCACAAGGCTCGGTCCTTCTCAGGAGAAGGGAAAGCCATTTGGAAAGTCCCCAGAATCACTATGACAGCTACAAATTGCCAGTTATTAATGGCTCCCAATTCAACAGCCAGACTGAAACCAGGACTCGATTTGTTAGGGAAATGCCGGAGACAGGCAATTTAGCACAGAAAAGGGCAAGCCTGCCCGCCCAAAGGCTCTCCTCCAAGCAGTTCAAAGGTTTCCGAATCCTGCTGCTGTAGAAGGAGACTCGTTAATGGCAGAAAGATGATGCTTCAAGCAGCGGCTCATGACTAAATCATACAATGGAACACCTTCTCGTTGACCTTGAATTATGCATTCAAACAATGTGTCCTGGCATTCAAGTTGCAATCAGGGTAGACAGGATTAATGAGAGCATTCCTCAGTCCTGTAGGAAATAGAAATACAAGCTGGGAGAGGAGGGTCTCTTGTGTTTTTCATGAAAGCATTTTGGAGATTGGTTACAACCTTCCTGCCATTCTGAAGGTTATTTAACAAGACACTAGAATGACAGATATAGCCTGGTAACTTAACTGTCATGGATACTTAGCCTATACTGCTAGATTCCTAAATTAATTTAAAATTATCCCATCTTAGTTATTACAACCATCTTAGCATTATATTGTTCCACATACAAGACTATCTTGGCCCAGGCCCTATAGGAAACACCAAGAATCTGAACATCTATAGTTATATTTGACATGAACCTGAAACTATAACCAAGAGGCCAGGAGACTTTTCCAACCGCCCAGGCTAGGCTAAGCTGGATGTTTTACAAGGCATAAATCACAGGTTTGTTGGACAGCCTTACAGGTTAAATGATCCAAGCAGTTTTAGTGCAGGCCTGTGTGACGCCCACTGAAATGAAATGTGAACCGGTACCTGCAGCAGGATGTGCAGGCTTATCCATGGAGACTTAACTGTAAGTCACTCGTTAGAGCTAATGGAGCATGACTCTTAAAAGTCCAGATCACACCTCAGAATTTTACTGCCAGAGGAAAGGTAGAGTGAGGCGGGATCACCAGCTGGGGAAATTAGAGGCAGATAAAATGTTTTCACCTGTTCAAATTAGAGAGGGACCAAAGGTGTCATCTCCACTTTCGCTCAGCTGTCAATGCAGGGCAGTTTATACAGAGACTCCTCTGTGTGTGTGTGTGTGTGTGTGTGTGTATATATATATATATATATATATATATATATATATATATATATGGCATTCATCATCAAAACCTGCCTCCTGCTACCAAAGGCTTTAATGCCTTTGCTATAAAAATGGAGTTAGAGGAGGCAGGTGTGTCTGATCTGATTGGAGCATTACATAGTGAGTGCATGAGTGTACTGCAACCTCACGTGGCATACTGTAAGAGTATAGAATGTTTACAGTTTTGTATATTCATTTAAAATTATTTTTTTTAAAACCCATATTAGGTGATGGGAAGAGAGCTCAGTCTGTAAAGTGTTCAACACACAAGATTGGGGATCTGAGTTAGGATTTCTGGCATGATCTTGAAAAGCCGGGCATGGTGGCACTTGCACCTGTAAATCCAGCACTAAGAAGGTGGAGACAGGATGAACCCTGGGTTTTACTGGCCAGCCAGACTGATTGAACCAGAGATGTCCAGACTCAGTGAGTTTTGTCTCAAAACTAGTATGGAGAGCTAATGTCACTAATACTGTGACAAGGACAATTGATGTCAACCTCTGGTTCTCACATACACGTGCACATATGTGTGCATGCAAATCCCCCAGGTGCACACACAAGAACACATACACACATACAAATGCATGCACAAAAACAACTACTTTATGCTCTATTTCATCATCTCTACATGCAACAAAACTGGCCAAGCAGACATGCAAGGTAGTGACATTGTCTTATACCTCCCGATCTAAACTGAGCTTAGTGTTTTAACGTAACTGCTCAGTAAGTGATTCCTGAAGGGGTGAGAATATGAATATATAAATACAGTGCAATATTGATAGGGAAAAATAATTACAGACAAGAAATGATTCCAAAGGAAGAAACCATTTTAATCATTTTTTCCTCTTATTTCAACAAAGCTCATCTCCTCCCTTCCTCTAATCTAAGCCATATCTAAACTTAGAAGACCTATTTTGTCACTTAAGATTGGCCTTTCTTCAGCCTGGAAAGAGAATTTCTTGTGGCTTACTCAGCTGAGGTTAGTGTAATACAATCAACAACAGCGGTGCGCATACTCACTCAGTTAACAGCAAGACTCAGTTCTCTCGAATGGCATCCTAGTGGGATAAGACAAAGAAATCACATCTGCAGGCACACATTACTAATGAGGGGTGAAGTTAATCGGTGTGCAGAACGGTACCAACTCCTTGCTTACAGACCCACTCAGCAACATTAACAAGACTCTAAACCCCAAGGTTGCTGTTCCGTCACAGCAGTTCATAACTTCATTCCTGAGGAAGACTGATTTCCTGACTTAGCTATCTGAGCTATCGACTCACACGGGACTTGCTCACACATAGGCGTCTCTCTTCTGCTCCAGTGATAGCTGTGCTGACCACAGCCCAGGATGGATGTTTCCTGTTCTTTGGCTGCTCATAACTAGCTTTAACACCTATCCTCCATGTCTTGAGGTGAGGAAACTCAAGGGTCCAAAATTTGTCAAAGATCACATAGCAGTCCAGTGGCTAAGTCAGGACTGAAAGTGACTTTTAGATTTCAAAGTCTTTGTCTTTGGGGGGATTGCACGGCATGCCCTGAGACTTCCACTCTGTGGAGGCAGCTGAGTTGCTCTGTCACTGGCTTGAGAAGGACTTATCACTAGGTTTCTCCTGTTTGGGGGAGAGTGAATCCAGGTGAACCTCTGCTCCCCCTCAGAACCTTCCTCATAGATGGCTTAGCACTTCACAGTGTTGTTGCTGATGATACCGTAGCAAGTCACAGGCACTGTTCTCGAGGTAGGGTTACATTAAAAGGGGACTGAAGTGGAACTCAGAAAGGACCCAACTAATCAGTGTTCCGAAAGAAATATCCAGACACCAGCTTACAAGACAAAGAAGAAAGCAAAGGGTGTGTTTTCAAAAATTAATTTTAAATAAATACAATCATTTTAGTGTAATGAATCCACAAATAAAAAACATCACTCAACTGGCTTAAGGTAAGCACTCAGACGCCTGCCCAGCCTCAAACTCTTTCCATCACAATGAACACACAATGAACACACAATGAAACAGAGCTGCCCTTCTGAGGCCGGGGCCTGACTCAGGGTTTGCCACTTTCACTATCAATTATATTTTTATTCAGTTATCATGTACACATGCACACACCCACACACCACACACACCACACACACATACACAAACATACACACACATACACACACACACCACACATACATACACACACCACACATATACACATACACAAACACACACCCACACACCACATACACCACACACACACATATACACACCACACATACACCACACACACATACACATACCACACATACACCACACACACATACCATACACACACAACACATATATATACAAATATACCACACACACACCACATACAAAAATATACACACACAAAAATACACACACAGCACACACACATACACACACACCACACACACATACACACACACCACACACACACCACACAAACACACATACTCCCACACACTACACCCCCACACACACACACACTGCACACACATACACACACACAAACACACACACATCATGGAGCTGAAACTAAGAAAATAAATATATTTAGTTTGATGTCCTTTTCCATGGCATGTGAGTCCTTTATCTATGCCCATTTTTCCTCCCAGCGAGGAGAATGGCTTGTTCGAAGCTTTGAAGGGACGCTCAGTATCTATGGCATACGGCTCCTCCTACCATGTCAGCTAGCACTTACTGTTAGGGCCACTCTTTTAACTCATAAAATGGTCCTGCCTGAAATTTGCAGGCATGGAAAAGACAAGTAGACACACAGACCAGTCTCAAGCCACAGCCCAGAGGAAATCCCTGAGGACATTTTGGAGTGACTTCTTATTACACATCTTCCTTCTTATTACACATCTTCTTGGCAGTTTTGATTTAGTTGAATTGCTGTTAAAAATATAGCTCCTGTTCTCAAGATGAATTGGGGAAAATAAGCATATGAGCAACTCAGTTTTAATCCTAAATATTGAAAAGATAAACATTTCTAAGAACATCTTGTGAAGGGCCGAATTTCAGAATGCTTATCAGTTTAAACTCCTTGCATAAGGAAGGGCAAGGAGGCAAAGGCAAGTTTGTGTGTTCAAGTATGAGCGCTAGAGGATGCCAGCGGGGTCCCTATGCCTCGGAACTTCATCCACTTCCCCAGGAACAGGAAACCCCAGTGAGGATTACAGAATTCCACAAAGTAAGGAGGCGGCAAAAAGGAAATTAAAAATTGTGAGGAAGAAAAGGACATTAAACAGACTCCGATCATTTGTTTTAATTAGCATAGCTGAATTTTAATTATCACAGTTCTTCACCAGACTCTAGTAAAAGTGCTGAAACCATCTTGTAAAATTAACAGAGCTTTAACACGACAGGGCCTTGCTTAATTTTATTCTATTCTTCATTTGTTTTTAAGGGTGGGGGAAGTAATTTAAGCAAGGAGGTGGGGGTGTGTAGAGTGGACAACTAGAGTAGAATGAACTAAGTGATTCATTTGACCATGACCTCCAGGAAGACAGAGAGGCCTCTGTCCTATTTTTTAAGGGATTGATTCTAGCACAATTAGTAATTGGTACCTGGAGGAATGTAATCATAAGCAAACAGCACTCCTCTTTCCTCCACAAAATAAAGATTTTTTTAAAAGACTCCAACTTTTGTTTCTTTTTTACACACTTCTGTTGGCTGTAGGCTGAGGCAGTCAACAGGCATTCCCTAGAGCACGCTCTCCAGGGAGGAGAGCCCTTCACCACCTCCCACTGCGAAGGTCACAAGAGTCTAGACAAGAGGTCAAATCCATGTATCCCGAAGGAAACAGAGCTCTGCTGCCTCCACCTTCGCTCACACAGGACAAACAATAAAATGAGTACATTTAGAAGGGTTTGCAGCCGCTTAGGAGGAACAACAATATGAACTAACTAGTACCCTCAGAGCTCCCAGGGGCTAAAACTCCAACCAAGGAGTACACATGGTGGGACTCATGGCTCCAGCAGCATATGTATAGCAGAGGATGGTCAAGTCAGTCATCAGTGGGAGGAGAGGACCTTGGCCCTGTGAAGGTTCTGTGCCCCAGTATAGGGGAATGCCAGGGCCAGTAACAGTAGGGGGTGGGATGGTGAGCAGGGGGAGGGGGGCAGGGAACAGGGGGTTGTTTTAGGGTTTTTTTTTCTTATTATTTTCTTTTCTTTTTCTTTTTTTTTGGGGGGGGACCTGGGAAAGGAGATATTGTAAATAAGAAAACATCTAATAAAAAAAATAAAAATAGCTGTTGTCCCTGGACTGTCAGAGAAGGACTGGTTACTCTCTTTGTCATCATATTCGTGAGACTAAAACGGGGTTTGAGGCAATCAGGCCAAGGCCTGTACTCCTCAAACCTCAGTGGTTGTTTCCATGTGCACATTCTTCCGTGCAGGGCTCTTTCTGTCACCAGAGAGTCTTTGGAAGTCTGTAAAGTGAGACAACACTGTGCCCTGTGACTCCTGAACACTTCCTCTCGGCTCTCATTGGCCATGTGACTCCTGAACACTTCCTCTCGGCTCTCATTGGCCAGGCCCTGGGCGATGATGCTGCCTACCTGCATCTTTGATATTTTTTTTCTTCACTAGATCCTTGCTAGAGCTACAAGATTCAGACCGGTGCTTTGCTGACTTGGGGCAGACCGTCTCTGACAAGCATCAGAGTACCACACCTTATCTTCATCAACATTTCCCCAACCTACTAGTTCCAGCCGTGGTTGAAGGCAGGAGCCTGAGTGGATGAGCGGTCTGTTGCTCTTTGCTTCCCTCAACACCACTCCATCAGGACCACATCAACACTGTAGGATGCCGTCCCGCAGCTCCTACCTGCGTGGGGTTCCACGAACCGGGAATGTGGGAGACCT
>NW_022196905.1:91996400-92002401 GCF_008632895.1 Mastomys coucha
AGACTAGCTGTCAACTTGTAGTTTCGGTTTGAGAATCTCCGAGAGCACAGCAGGGCTTCCCACACAACACGTTAGGTTCTGCACAGAAACAGATTTCTATTCCTGGGAAGTGGAGTCCTTCAGATGACTAGGAAAGCCACACCCAGCAGATATACAGTATAACAACGTTACACTTAGATTAAAAAAACCTGCCACACAGAATCCAAAGCCTCTTCAGAGTCTGACTCTCCAGGCACAGCCAGGCAGATCATCTCACTGTGCTCTTACAACCCTCCAGTTCAAAACCTTAGTCATGGGGAAGGGCTGTCCCTCTTCACTGTCAGCCATCAAGGTGGATAGAGAGGCACAGGAGGTGTCAGCCATCAAGGTGGATGGAGAGGCCCACAGTGTTATAAGCACAAGACACATTCAACAAATAGCTATTGGCACTAATGGTAGAGTAAATCAATTGCCATTATTGAACAAAGTTTGGGGATCCATTTGTCCTGTCCACACCTGTTTGTCCCTCTGCCTGGATGCTTAGATGTCACGTGTTTATGTAGAATGTTCTGGATGACACGCAAAGAATACAGACAGGATATTTGGAGAAATGGCCCAAACTGAGTTCTGCTTCCTTTCAATCCATGCCTCCATCCCCCTGGGCTCTCTTTACAACACCAGAGATTTGATTGTTCTGCTTGTGTTTACACACCGGGTTCTGTAAGTCGAGTTTTCTGCAGGTTTTTAAATGTACAAAATATGGCTGCATCTGAAGTCAGGTTTGCTCTTACAAGCATATTACAGGGCCTCTCTATGTCTAAGTGTTTGTGTTTTATAAGCAAAGTTAAAATTCCCATATGTGAGTGATTAGCCTTAATTCCTGGAAGAGTCAGACACAACGGTAGTTATAGATATACGTGTTGTATACACAGGTGCTTGTTTGTATATATACCTCTAACCAAACTCAAAACCTTGTTAGGTTAAAACTTAATGGTAAAAAAAAAAACAGAAGAGACAGGATTACTGATAATGAGTATATATAGGAAATATTTCTTGCTAGTCTGAAATAGTCTTTCTTCTTTTGTGTGTGTACCTAGATATCTAGGGATACATGTGGGGTGTTTATCTTTATGTACTATGAGTAACATGTAAAGACATGGATACCCCCCATGTAAAATCAATGGGTGCTGGGAGCTCTGGAGTGTGATCAGTTCGGCATCCCCCACTCCTCCTGGGAATCACTACCAGGCAGGAAACCAAGGCACAGAACCAGGCTGTTTTGGAGTTCTCTTTCTAGAACAAAATTGCATTCTCCTTCCACAATATGTTCAGGTAGCTTTCGATGGCACTTCATGCAGTTGTGTCATTGAGTTCCCCTAATGTTAACAAACACACTAATTACAGCCTGAGATGAGCTCTTGTAGACTAGCGATCTCCTGTCTGAACCCTAGCTCCTGATTTGCATTAGTCATAGAAGTGCCTTCTTTATTCCAGTGGGACAACAGGGCTGGACACCCATGAGGTTGTGATCCTCTGGGATCAAGAGGCAGCATTAAGCACGGTGCTACCACTGTGATATGAGGCAGCTCTTGATTCACTTGAGTCTGGCGGCCTGCTGATAGAACTATAGGTATACTGAATTGGGTAACTAGGCACTATTATTATTCATTTGAGTATTGAAGTTCTGTTCATTTACAAAAGATTCTCAACAAGGTCAGAACAAAGGTTTGTCCATTTGAAGCCTTTTTAAACAATGTAAGAGCAACTTTATCAAGTACAAATATAGCTAAGTCAACTGCCAAGAAAACAAGTAGAGACAGACGCCAGATGTAGATAGACCAGACTTCGTGCTCTGCTCTCAGAATCTGAATGTGAAGTCTGTTGTACCTGTTAATTAGAACACTGGGTCAGATTCCAACAACATGGTTCTCAGATGGAAAGAACCTGGTAATGGCTTCTTTACCAGTAAACTTCTTACCAGTGTCAAGTCTGTTTTAGGACACAAAATGCAGAGAGTCGTGGGCTGCTGCACATCTTCCTTTATTGGTGTGTCTGCATTTTTCTCATTGGAGTTATAGAATTCCAAAGAGTTTCAGCTGTGGCAAGCTATAGATAAAGGTGAGAGATCATGGTTACATGGGATTACAACTCTGGTTATAAATATATCAGCCCTGGGATTCAGACCTCTTCATTCATAGAGTAGGGTGTAGTTAAGCTCCTCAGAGACCAGGGCTATGAGCCTCTGATGCCATATGATAGACACCACATTTAACCTGGCCTTCTCTAGATCAGACCTCCTGTTGCTAATTCTGTTCATAATACAATTAACTCCTCTATACAGCACTTTCTGTTGTTATCATTATCACTAAGGGAATATGGCATTTGTGATAGTTTGTGTATGCTCAGGCCAGGGAGTGGCACTATTAAGAGGTGGGGCCCTGATGGAGTAGGTGTGTCACTATGGGTGTGGGCTTAAATACCCTCCTCCTAGCTGCCTGGAAGTCAGTATTCTGCTAGCAGCCTTCAGAGGAAGAACTCTCAGCTCCTCCATCTCCATGCCTGCCTAGATGCAGCCATGTTCCTGCCGTGATGATAATGAATGGAACCTCTGAATCTGTAGGCCAGCCCCAATTAAATATTGTCCTTATAAGAGTTGCCCTGGTCATGGTGTCTGCTCACACAGTAAAACCCTAACTAAGACAGCATTTGTACTTCAGATTTTCTTGTCAGGCCATGTCTCACTTACTCTTTAAAAATACTCATTTTCTCACATGATACATGTCTTAGTTAGGGTTACTGTTGATGAGATGAGACACCATGACCAGAAGCAACTTTCAGAAGAGAGGGTTGATTTGGTTTACACTTTCATGGCATTACTCATCATTGGAGGAAGTCAGGACAGGAACTCAAGCAGGTTATAAGCTAGACTGTAAAGTAGCTCAAGGGAACATAAAGTACTCAAAGCAAATGGGATTAAGTTTAGATCATCTCAATTAAAAAATTCACCCCTGGTAGGGTTAGACAGAATATAAAAATAATGAAAGAATTGTGGGAAAATGTAGTTACTAACATAATAGCTCCTGCTTATGTTAGATGCTCGAGTTTGCAAGTGCTTCACGTAGAACTGCCTCTTATTCAATGCAGACACTATATAATCTCTATATTTTAGTATTTTTCTGGCTAGTTTGATGTCAACTTGACACAAGCTATAGTCATCTGAAAGAAGGGAAGCTCAGTTGAAAAATGCCTCTGTAAGATTGAGATGCAAGCAAGACTGTAGAGCATTTTCTTAATTGGTGATTAATGGGGGAGGGTCTGGCCCACTGTGTGTGGGACCACCCCTAAAAAGGTGGTTGTGGGTAAGAAAGTGGACCAAGCAATCCATGATGAGCCAGTAAGCAGCACTCCTCCACACCCTCTGCCTCAGCTCCTGCTCTGTTTAAGTTCCTGTCCTGGCTTGCAAACCAAACAACAACAGAACCCTCATTCGTATGGATGACCTGCATCTTGTACCTACAGCTCTTTGTTCCAAATGAGTGGCCAGAGTCCTTCTCAACCTCTCTGCTTCATCCATTATCTTTTAGAAACACATCTGATGATACAATCTCTCTAAAAATTCCTTCAGTATCTCAGTCACCCAAGATCCAGATGACAGAGGCACATTGAATACTCTAGCAAAACTACTATTGTACCGTGATATAATTAGGATTTTAAACATCAAGTCAAATTTTCTACTAGAATATGACTTGCATTCGGTGCCAAGCTGTGTCTGACTAGCCTTTAATGCAATGATGAGCACAGAGTGAATTAAACGCACATGTTCTGTAATTCACACAGTCTACTACCATAGATAGGAAGTCCTACCTCTAGAAAAGAAGAATCTTTTTGCAAATTGATATTTGGGTGGATAAAGAGAGGGACTGGCTCAAGAGATACAGCCAATAACAATCATCTAAGCCTGGGTTTTAGTCAAAATTATCATGAAGCCAGACAATATAGGTCTAAGTTCGCCAGATGCCATCCAAGGTGTAGAGATGTCATTTTCCTATGCGTGCTTTCCCTGATCTGTCAACTCTACATACAATCACAGCTTAGCTCTGCAGGCTCCTGGTTAGGCAACCACAGACAGGTGATTTAAGATCTTTGTCGTCAGGTCTGTCCTTCTGAAAGTATAACTAACAGAAGCACTGGCTTTATAGAACTAAAATAATTAAGGAGTCCAGTGTCATCTTTACAATGCAATTCCAACTTTTCCAAGTTGGAAAATGACCTCAAAATAACCTCAAAACTGACTAGAAATGCAGACATATCAAACGGTGAAAGACCACGTTCTCTGGTCAGAAAGTGAGAGTACTATTTCCAGTCACAAAAATAGGAAAGACTTTTAATTTTAACAATTTTTACTCATTTATATATTGCTATCAGTTCTGTTACATTATCATACTAGGCATATTTGACTTGTCTTTAAAGTCATTTTAATAGTGACTCTAAAAGCTGTATCACAGGCCATTAGGCCAGCGTGTCAGGAACCAGGTTGATATAGCATGTATATAGCTCTACACCATCAGTACTGTCTGATCATTGTCCAGTCAAACGTAGTGTAAATCAGCTGAATTAAGAAAAACACAAGGGCTGGAGAGATGGCTCAGTGGTTAAGAGCAGTGGCTGCTCTTCTCAAGGTCCTGAGTTCAGTTCCCAGCACCCACATGGTGACTCACAACCATTTATAACTGTGGTCCCATGGGATCCATGCCCTCTTCTGGTGTGCAAATGTACATGCAAGCATACACATAAATAAATCTTTTAAAAAAGAAAAGAAAAGAGAAGAGAAGAAAAGAAAAGGAAAACACAGACAAGGGACCAGTGAAATGGCTCAGGGGGAATAGGTGCTTCCCACCACGCTAACAATCTGAATTTGATCCCCCAGTACTGCATGGTGGGTGGAGAGATCTGGCTGCTGCAGGTTGCCCTCCAACTGTCAACCTTTACTGTGTTACATACATACACACACGGAAAGTACATAAATCAGTAAATAAATGCAATAAAACACAGCCAAGTGAAGGGAGGGATGCGTCAAATAAGAAACAACCCTGAAAGCTTATATTAATATGCTCTAGTGGGAAATCCTGTTTCCTGTATTACTATTAGAAGCACAGACTCACAGGCACACACAAGCGCATCTCAAAGCAATAAAGGGCCTGCAGAGAAGGAAAGCAAAATATGCGTGCTGAGCAATCATTACTGAACAGGAGGAAGCCCGAAATCAACAAAGGAACAGTCACGAGAAATTTATAAGTTAATATCGGTCACACCTGCAAATTACTACAGTGAGGCCCCTGGCCAAATCCCAAGCACCGCTTAAATGTATTCACTGCGATGTTTATATACCCCTTGGAGTCACTGAAACGCTGTGACGCTACATTTGCCAGTTACCCCAATTAAAAGCAAGGGAAGTGGTGGCTGTCACCACTGTGTGGATGGGACGAGTTTCCTAGGAACACCTGGGGAATCTGCAATGTGTTTACTCGCAGGGTTGTCATTCAGGATGCAAATGTATTGTTTGGATTTAATTCCTCTAAAGCTTTACGTTTTGAAGATAGCAAGACTTAAAAACCCTCAACAGGAAACGTTCCGGTGGTGTCCTTAGCCAGTTTAGCAAAGCACGCATTTTGAAGTGTTGGCTAAAATAACCCATTTGAGCAACAATTTGCACACATGTCACATGTTCTCATCTCCCTTGTTTTTGAGGAAAAGGTCAAACCCATCAAGCCGACATGCTTAGGCGGAGTTGGAGAGGGGTGTCATTTCCAGGCCGTGAAGTGGAACTTGCAGCAAATAAGGCTAATCATTCGGCAGCTTTGAGGAAGAGAGATTATGTGATCATCATTTTCTCACCAATTGAGAATCACTGTGCATAAAAATAGAAATTACTAGGGGAAAATCAGACTACTTAGCAAGGAAACCAGAGCGCCACGCAGAAGGACCTCTCTGCTAAGGCTTGACATTCCGCTGCATGCGAAAC
>NW_022196905.1:92002411-92017979 GCF_008632895.1 Mastomys coucha
CCCCCTGAAAACAATTTGGCTGTTCCTTTATTCTCCAGACAGATCTGTGGCCGGCACCCTCGGAGGCCTGGCGTATGCCCCTTGCCTGGTGTCAGTCACACACTCTTGCTACTGGTGAATGGGAGATGGTTCTACGCCTTCATATTGGCTGCAAACAGAAATGGCACTGTCCCAAACATGTTCGCAAGAGTGCTGTAAGGCTCTGGGAGGCTGGCAAGTGGGCAGTGATGGTGTGTGCACCTGCCTGTTAAAGACTTCCGTGTATCCTGGTTAATATTTTCCACATGAGCATCTAACAGCAAAAGACAGTCTCTGACAACACAGGAAGAAAAGAGCCTGTCACAGTACTTAAACGCCTGGAGGAATGCTGGGATGGAGTTCATTTTTTCCCATGGAAGAAATATACCACAAACCTCAGGAAAATGCTTTCCAATTTTAAAATTGTATTCCAAGAATGATAAATTCTGTTATAAAAAAAACCCAGATGGGCTTTTTGTTGGGTCACGCACCTTGGTTAATGTTGAAGGTTGGGGGATGGGAGGCAGTGTTGGACATTTTCTGAGTAAGAGTGAGAAGATGGTGTTCCTGAGATTAAGCCTGGATAGGGGACAAGAAATACAAGTCCAAGAAGCCAGGAAATGGGGGAAGGACCAAAAGATGTGGTACATTGGCCTGACTGGAGGGGGGTCACTGTAAGTAGATGGCCCAAAGCACCCACAAGGTAGGAAACGTTTCATATACAAATAAGCTGTGCTCTCTGTGTGCTGTGCTGTGGATGCTGGTATGCGCCTCCTCTATGACTCTCCTCTATGACGCCACTGTCCTCCATAAAGATTCTGACCACTAAATATAATATAGTTCTTAAGCATCCCCAAAGGCCAGTGTGTTAAAAGATTGGCCTCTAGCTTGCTGCAGACAGAACTGGAAGAATCTTAATATGAACCAGGCTGGATATGGTGGCACACATCTTTAATCCAAGCACTGGGGAAGCAGAGGCAGGTGGATCTCCTAAGTTCAGGTCTAGCCTGGTCCTCATATCCCACGCCATCCACAAAGTAAGGAGCTTTCCTTCTCCATGTCTTTCCACCATGTTACACCTCCCAAAGCAATCGTGACGGCCAACCTTGCATAGCCCAGTAATGGAAAGCTCTGTAACAGAAACTGAGGGCTGGAGGGCCAGAACCTGCCCTATGAGGAGAAAGGCAAAGAGCAAAGAGCATCAGGAGAGACAGATCAGAAGCTGAGGGAACACAGGCTCTATGGCCTGTAGAAACCATAGAGATGGAAAAGTGGGAAGGGTAAGCTATTTAACTCAGGCCTCAAGGGGCAGTTACTGCAGCTGACTTCCGGATGAGACAGTTCCATTATTCTTGCAGCTGTATCTTATAGTTGAATACCCACTTAAAACTGGCAGGGATTCTCTTTGTGAAGCCCCCCACTCTTAACCTAGAATTTAGTTAAGCCAAATGCCACGAGCTGTCTTCTACTTACTAGGTGCTACTCTACACTTTTAAAACGTGATTGTTATCCAGACCGCCAACTTCACAGCCCCACACACAATTACCAAAGTAGACTTCGAAGCCAGTGGTTAGAGCCAGAAGTACATTTTCACCTTAAAAGTGATATTATAAATTTGATACCATCAAAGACTGATGTGTGTATGAATAACATAGAAGGCTTATTAACAATAGATCCTTATGGTCTCCCTCTGGAGATCCTGATTCTGGAACGGAATCCAACAAGCAGCATTTTAACTAAAAACGCAGCAGTTGTGATGCCACCCCTTTAAATGCATTGGGGATTGTGATGACTGGATTTTCTTTATACCCACCTATACAGAACCTACTTACAGCGTTGTAACTGTGGTGGTTCGAATGAGAATGGACATGTTTGGATGCTTGGTCTCCATTTGGTGGAACTATTTGGGAAGGATGAGGAGGTGTGGCCTTATTGGAGGAGTGCTTTGGGGTTTCAAAAGCACACCCCATTTCCAGTTAGTCCTCTCTGCCTCTTTCTCTCTGCCTTGTGCTTGTGGATTAGGAAGCAAGCTCTCAGCTACTGCTGCAGTCTCTTGCCTGCTACACTGCTGCCATGCTCCCTGCCCGGATGGAACCACGAGCCCCACATTAAACACTTTCTTTTACACGTTTTCTTGATCACCGTACTTTGTCATGGCAACATAAAAGTAACAGAAAGTAGTAATGAAGAAAATTTTCAGCCTGAACATCCAGTCCCTATCTCCAGACCCTTAGGATAAAACCCAGGCATCTCTGGGTGTGAGGAGAGATGCCCAGAGATCTGATAGGTCAGGACTTTCTGACTTAAAAGAGTTAAGATAGCCCTTCAATGTTACATAAAGCTTTTTCCATTCCTTTCTGTGGAGTGATCATGTTTCCAAAAGAGCTCAGCCTGGAATCTTTTTTTTCTCATGGAAATTAATTATACATAATGTTAATTAAACATCAGCCCCAAACAGTGATCAAATTGAATGTTGTGAGTAAATACCAAGGAAAACATGTCAGAGGCTTAAGGCAGAGGTGTTCTCGCTAACAGAGTATCTAAGGTGTGTGTGTTGTATATGTGAAGGTGTGGTTTGTACGTGGAGGTGTGGTGTCTCTGCATATGTGTATGTTCTGTGGTGTGTGTGTGTGGTATGTGTCTTATGTGATGTTTGTGTGGTATGTGTGGTATGTGGTGTGTGTGTGGTATGTGTGGTATGTGGTGTGTGTGTGGTATGTGTGGGATGTGGTATCTGTGTATTTGTATGTGTTCTGTGGTGTATGTTGTGGTATGGTGGGGTGTGTGTGTGTGTGTGTGTGTTATGTGTGTTTATACTTGCATGTCTGTGTGTTATTTAGAATTACCTTAGTTTCTGATGCAACTTAGAGCTCCTTTGTATAATAATTCGGCAGAACCTCAATCTAGCAAAGGTTACTAAAAAACATGAGACATGGGATATGAACCATGGGACATGGACATAGGACATGAGACATGAGACATGGGATATGATACATGAACACAGGACATGAGTCATAGGATATGGGACATGAGATATGAAGCATGGGACATGAAGTATGAGACATGAGCAGGGCAATTTTAAACTTTAAAACTCGCAAAGCTTATAGCAGAGTAACTACTAGACCCTGAAGGACACAAGGCCACAATTTTATTGGCTGACCTTTCTAAAGAGAGATCTAATTAGACACTCTGATATGCAGCTCTGAATTACAAAGAGCAAGCAGGGGTCCCCAGATCCCCCACCTTCACAACCAGCCATCCATCTGAGTAATCTTGCTAATTAAAATTCTCAGCAATGCTACCTCCAAGTGGAAGTCCCCCTCCCCTCAGGCCCACCCTGCCCAGACCTGCGGCGCGGGCTCCCTCTCCCTGCCATACAGCCTGCTACGCCTTTTCCCACCACAGAGATTCTGGCTTAGACAATCTACAGTGTATATGTCTGTAATAGACGCCATGTATTTCCTTGGGGGCTTAGAGACAGGCTCTCTTCAGGTGGGTTATCATCAGGATGAGGAAATTCAAGAAATCACTGTGGTCCCCACTTACCTATTGCACAAAATAAATTCCATGTAGATTAAAGACTGAAAGCCAAACCCTAAACCTGCAAAAGTCTAGAACAAACGAGCAGGTTTGCCACAGTGTTTGCAATAGTGAAAACTGGCTAAAAAAAAAAAATTAACTTCATCCTTCACTGATGGGGTAAGACACAAATATACATTATAGCGTCATGCAGTGGAATAATGCACAGCCATTAAATAGTCCTTTAAAGGAAGGGGTGTTGGCTGGCAAGATGGCTCAGTAGGTAGAACCATCCCTGATACCTACATGATAGGAGAGAAGTGAGTCCTCCAAGCTGTCTTTTGATACATGACATGAACACACACACACATACACACACACACACACACAATTAACATTTGGATTTTGCATGGGGAAGTTCTCTATGACTTTGATAAATGCAAACAAGAATCAAAGTAAGATACATGTTGAAACAAAGACCTGCCGCATCTCCCTACAAGCGGTGGAGACTACCACGAACCATCCATCTCTTCATGATGGGCTGTCTGCTTTTCAGTACACTTTAAAAGGTCCCAGTGGAAAAACATCAGAGAAACCACTGAACATGTAAAATTCCACTCAGCCCCACGGGAAAAGGAATGGGCCTTCTAAATAGTGTAGTCTTGGTTAGAAGTGTGGAGCTGTGAGGGGTTAAACCACAGGCCAGACTGTGTGGGTCCAGATGCCTGCCTTGCCAACATGAGTCCTCTCACTACCTACTTGCTTTCCACACACACACCAGGTGTGGAAATGCATCCTGGCACTATACTAACTCATTGTCAGAGTCAACACATGTAAGTGCTCCAAAGAGCCAACCACTGCTAATCTCCCTGGTTAATGCATTAAAGAGTGGGCACCTTGCCTTATTTCATTTGTGGACTTCAGTTTTCATGCCTCTCCTAGGGCAAACATGTTCCTGGATTCCGTGGGATTACAGGATTTAAAGATCTATATTTTTGATACTATATGGATCCTAATCATGAATCAATGGCCTGTAGCAGTCAGCCAAATAAATAGCCCTTTGCTCTGATGTCTGTGTCCAGGGTATTATTTTTACTAAAAACAAAAGAATACTGCTGTAAAATATTCCCCATGGCTTGTAAATATGGCCATGTATACCTGGTTGATGTGAGAGTTAAAGGAATTTCTTTATGAGGTACTTTGTCTCTTTTCAATTCTTTTTCTTTACACATAGACCTCAGCATTTATGACCAGAGAGAATGCCTTTCTTCTTAAAGTCTGAGCAGCTGGTGAGTCCCCCATGCTCTGCGTACCACAGATACAATAATTACAAGGGGTCCTAGAGTTTACCTTTGCCTGGTTTGACCTATTTTCAGGATAAATTCTCTTGCACAGTTTTATGCTGCAAAAGGTTCTACTGTTCCTGTTCTGAATTATTTTGTATGTTGGCTTGAGGAGGGATGGAAGGAGATTCCTAGGGAGTAAAGACCACACAGTTATAGTCTCTAGGAGACATATAGGACACCATAAGAGATCTATCTGGTCCTGGCAGCTCTGTGACCTGAGGGCCTCTCAGGCTCAGCTGTGAGTGACACCAGCCACAGAGGTTCAGGCTCAGTAGAGGTTTCAGTGGACATGGCAGAGCTACCATCGGGACACGCAGCAAGAGGAGCCATTGCCACCACTGGCCAGAAGAGTTGCCTTGAGATGCTCAAGATGCCATGGGGGTAGCAGCCTAGGAAATGCCACAAGATGGACAAGAGAACCTAGTACTGGTATGTGTTTTAGGGAGTTTAGGGGGGTTTCAAATTCAAGTCTATCTGGCATTCCCACTGGAATTTTGGGTCCACTTCAGGTAGAGTGTCAGATTTGGCACTGGGTGTAGATCTAGGACTGAACATACTCTCTGTGCTAAAACAATTCAGAAATTTCTAAAAGTAGCCCCAGGCTCACTTCAGACAATAAGGAAAATGTTCAGTGTGCAGATATTACATGCCACAGAGGTGTCTAACAACCCAAGAGTCATGAATGTCTTCAGAGAAACTCCTCAACTGTACCAAGGATCCAGTTGGCTCAGAAAGCATTGACATTCAGTAGTTGAGCACCAAACAATATTTAGGCAGGAATTATAAAGCTATCCAAAAACTATTCTAAAAGAACTTTCTTTGATTATCTCATGGAGGAGCCAGTGAAGGAAGTCACCAGCTAGGGAGGACTGGGAGGCTCTAAAGCTTCTCAGTATCATGGGTGGTCACCAGATCCAGGGTAGACATGAACCTTAGTGGACCTAGTTCTCAGTCCTAACCCTCAGCCTCAACCTCCCTCCGGGCCCTCCAAAGACACAAATGTCTTTTAAATGATCTGTGTCAATGTTTCTCAAACTGTAGTCACAACCTCTTTGGTAAGCCCCTATCTCCCAAAATTTCATGTTAGAATTCATAACAGTAGCAAAAATGCAGCAATGAAAATAATTTTATGGTTGAGGTTTAAATTTCTGGTTTCTTTAACAACTCAGTTGTGTCCTATGATGTTTTTCTGGAATTCTTACAAGAAGGCATGGGATGCTTTGCTGAAAATAGACCTTTGAGAGGGCATATGATGTTTAAAAAGAATATAAATGGAACCCCACAGTGAGAGGACACACTAACATAGCTATGCCGTGCAACACTTCCCTGGTTTTCACTGGCCTTCACATTGTAGAAAGAAATGTGCTGAAGGGCTTCTGGTATTCTGGTTGATTCTGGCCTCTTCTGCTGATAATTAGGTAGAACCTTGCTGTTTCTGCTGCATCATGGTGTTGCTACTGATTCATGTTTGGGGTTTGCTATAGAACTGGACTTCTTGTATCCTGACAGTGAAGAGTGGAATCACCCCCCAAAGAGCTACTTCTAAACAGGTCCACAACTCCCCTTTCCTATTAACCTTCTTTCTTCCCTATCTCTTGTCAGTGGGTTAGAAGCACGGTTGAAGTGTTAAAGAACCCTAAATAAAGTAGGTTTTGAAAAACCTAAGTCTACAAGGGTTACCATTACGTGAGGAATTGTATTATGGGGGTCACACCACTAGGAAGGTTGAGAACCACTGTTTTATGTGGAGAGGATGTGCCTTACGTTTTTGAAATTTGACTTTTATTAAATTACTGAAGGGAGGAAGAACATGCCACTAAAAGGATATGTTATTAGGAATATCCCTTTGCTATAGCTGAGGAATCGGGCTCCAAGTTCTTGAGGAGATCTGTTAGCTACCATCTTAGTTACTTTTCCACAGCTGTAATAAAAGCCATGACCAAGGCTACTTACAAACAAACTGTATAAATTGGGGTTCGTGGTACTAGAGGGTTGGATTCCATGACCAGCAAAGCATGAACATGGAGGCAGGCAAGAAGGAATGGCGCTGGAGCTGTGGCTGAGAACTTACATCCTCATATAAAAGAAAGAGGCAGAGAGAGCTCGCTGGGAATGGTGTAGGCTTTTGAAACTTCAAAGCCCACCATTAGTGACACACTTCCAATGAGAACATACCTCCTAATCCTTCCCCAAACCGGTCCACCAACAAGGGACCAATCATTCAAATATGTGAGGCTGTGGGGGCTGCTCTCTCAAGGCAACACAGTAGGGTGCCAGAGGGAGGTTCCTCTTTGACTGACTAGTCTCACTGTTGCTGCTGCCATTGCTGACTGGAAGGTTACAGTGAGGCCAGGCAAAGGTTCTCAGTAAGGCATCTTTGAATCTGTAACTGCAGAACTGACTGGACATGTACTCCAGTTCCCACTCTTAATAAACATTAATACGGAGGATAAAGAACCAGGGTGATCATCCTTGTCAGAGGTTCTGCCTTTTGAAGTCTTTGATTTTAAATATCCAAAAGTCTTGAACACTGCCTCGGAGGCAGCAAGTTTACTGTTTATGTGAGGATAGACAAGGGAGCACATTCATTGGATGTAGGGGTGGAGATTGAATCCACTTTGTCTCAAGGAAGAAGGAAGGAGAATGGTGCTTTGGTTTGTGTCTGAAATGTCTACCACATGCTCATGTATACAAACACTTGGCTCGGTGGCACATGCTTTTAATCCTTGCACTTGGGAGGCAGAGGCAGAGGCAGGTGAATTTCTGAGTTTGAGGCCAGCCTGGTCTACAGAGTGAGTTCCAGGACAGCCAGGGCTACATAGAGAAACCCTGTCTCAAAACAAAAACAAAAACAAAAACAAAAACAAAAACAAAACAAACAAAAACAAACAAACAAAAAACCAAAAAGCTATAGAACCTTTGGAATATGAGACCTAAGTGACAGAAGCAGGTAGGCCTTGAAAGTGACACTTTTTTGTAGGCATATATCGTCTGCAACCTACTTTTACTAAGGGTTCAACCTCTCCTCTAGCCCACTACCCAGAAGAAGTAGTGGAAGAGAAAAGTTGGAATGTGGGGGGAGTGGACCTGTTCAGCAACAGTTCTTTGGGGGTGAGTTCGATCTACTTACTTAGCAGTTCAGCCGCATAGCAAATATCAAATACAAGTCAGCAGCTGCAGCCCAATCCTTTAGGCAGGCAGATGGCACACACGAACCAGCAGCTGCAGTTCAATCCTTTAGGCAGGCAGACGGCACACACGAACCAGCAGCTGCAGTTCAATCCTGAAGAAACCGCAAGGCTCACCAACCGGCCTGAGGTGAGGCTGCAGAAGAGGCAAGCTGCCGCAGGAACCTCACACACAATTCTTTACAGCATTTCTCTCAGTGGTGGCATTACCACAAGTTGAGCTCAACAACACTATGTAAGGCGAACCAATACATGCTATCAAAGAACAGCAAAATGGGGCAAAGCAAACCAAAGCTCAGTGCTCCTCTCCACTCTCTGTAGGGTCATATTTATACTCCCTCATCAAACATCCTTTCACGTGTCTGCTATATCCAAATATCCTTTCACTGGGTCCTCTTCAGGAAAACACTTTTCCCTGTATCTGCTTTAACAAGGCATCCTTTCACCTGTGTGTCCCAGCAAAACATCATTTGACATAACCGACTTTCTAAAGAAACCAGAAGTTTCTACTTCATTCATTCTCATTTCACACTTCATTCTCTATACACTCCTGCATCCACAAATCCACCTTACCATGCCTTCTCCTTTAAGACAAACAAAAACCTCCCTGTAACCATGCACCTGGATGAACCTTTCCTCCCTTAAGTTGCTTCTGTCAGGTACATTTTCACAGTGGGAAAAATATATAATGCGAGGTAAAGAAACAAGTATCAGCCTTGCTGAAATGGAGGCCCAAGACCCTTGTCCATTACATCCACAGGCCTTCTTCCCATATCAACCCAGCCAGGGTAACAAGGCCATTTACTCGCCTGAGCCTACTTATTGCCTCGTCAGATGTTTCCTCTATCATTTTCCTCTTTATAAACAATTGTAACAACCTATTTCTCTTAGTAAAATATATGGAGGTGAGCCAGATATGGGTGTAATCTTGGAGTACATAGGCTATGGAACTTGCATGATCTTCCTTTGTAAAAGATTTGTATTATGTTCATTTATTATTTGGGCAGGGGGAGGAAGATCCCATGCCATATTGGCCATGTTGGAGTCAGAGACAATTTCCTTCCACAATGTGGGTCCTGGGTGGGGTTGGGGCTATCCAACAGTTATCCGGTGTTGAATGTAAGAAAAATAATCCAATTTCCTGGCTCTTGGCCCAGGAAAATCATCTGTCTGTGAAGATGAGGTAAGAGGACTGAACAGACGGCCCAGCAGGAGTATAAAGATGTGAGAATGGTCACTCAACCTTGAGTCATCTAAAAAGGGACCAGCTGTGTTTTCAGTGTCTTCTGTATTAGTCACTCCTCAGAATGAAGGGATGGATCTATGAAGGGTTCCCAGGCTTATTCTCTATTTAATAATTCAGGGTGTCAAGCCCATCAAAGCCAGTGGACTGGATGCTACAGAGGGCTTGGTCATTAAGATGCCTGCTGCTGGATATTGTAAGGATGGGTTCAGATCATCAGCACCCACAAAAAAGCCAGGTTCAGTGGTGACCCCAGAACTGGGGGAGAGTGTAAATACAAGGAGCTCTGAAACTCATTGAGCACACAGTCCAGCTGAAGCTGTAAGCTCCAGGTTCAGTGAGGGACCCCGTCACTAAAAAGAGGGGGGAGGGGACTGGTAAAGGCTGGGAGGCTGGCTCAGTGAGTGTGCATGATGGCCTGAGTATAATTTGAAAGAGTATGAAGGAAAGAACCAACTCCAGCAATTTGTGCTCTAACTTCCACATGTGCACTGTGGCAAATGTGTACACATACATGCAGACACACACATACACAAAATCATTTCTGAAATTGTTGGAGAGCCATCATGGGAGATATCCAAAGCTGACCTCTGGCCTCTATTAGCACCCCACTGAATCCAAACATGGAAGTCCTGTGTAGGACTTCCTGGATTGTGAAAGTGCCACAGTTGGTCCCTTCTTCCTCTAGTCTCTCTTACAGCCAATTTAGACTTCAAGGTGCTGCTGGGGGACTCTTGTCACCCCTGCCTCATGATGTCAGTGATTTTCCATAATCTACAACAGAAAGGCCAAAAGTCTGGACACTGTGTTATCTTTCTACCTGCTACTACTCCAAGCATTAACTGAATATCTACATTTCAAGTACATGAAGAAAGCATTACATGCCATCCCAATATACCTATACAGGTACTAAGACTATCTGTGAGACTAGAATGAAACAGGGAACAGGGTGGGAGGGAGGAGAGAGAAAAAGAGAGGGGAAGGGGGAAGGAGAGGGAAAGAGGGAAAGGGGAGGGAGAGGGACAGAGGGAGTGAGGAAGAGGGATAGGGGAGAAGGAGAGAGAGAGGAGAGAGAAAGAGAGAAATTCTTACATACTTGTCCTGTGTCTGCCATGTTCTATAGTCTCTTTATCATGTAAAGGTTAACTCCCCCATCTTCTGGAACTTGTGTAAATGAGGCTGGCCTGAAACTTTCAATAACTCTCCTACCTCAGCTATCTAAATGCTGGGACTATATAGATATGCAACTTAATTTTATCACACTGTACTTTGCATATACATCAAAGGAAGATCTGATAACAAAACCCCATTAAAGGGTATCTGCCTCTTTTTCCTCTGAGTCTCTTGCTCCTGAGAACCATGGTGACTATACCCAGGCTCTTGATGAACTATAAACTCTTAAATAAATTGTATTTTACTGAGCTTTTCCTGAGTCAGAAAAACCCCAGTGGTTGAAAGCTTTCTAACCTTTCCCAAACACTCCTTTGACTTAGAGCATTTTCCCAGGCCATGTTTTAAATACAATCACAAATATAACTCACCTTAATGGGGCGTGTGACACAATAAGCAAGTTCTATTAGATACCAGAGCAAATTAGAAGGTTCATCCGCTACAGTCTGTGCTCCCATGGAACCTGCTAAAGTTATTTAGCCTGCCTTTCTTACTGAACACACTGCCAGTTTCAAAGCTTTAAAATAATCAATTAGCTAATCCCTGCAACACCCCAAAGGGTTTAGCAAATGGTCTCATAGCATTTTAGAGATATATTTTTAAAGGCGGGGAGGGGGGGGAGAGGGGGAGGTGAGCCTGAAAGTAGTTGGATTGCCCAATGATGCTGTGCACCTGAGCAGTCAGGAGCCAAACTGAGAATTAAGATACTAGCAAAAGATCCCCCCTCCACCAGGGACCTCCTGCACCTATCACTCGCTGTCTAAAGAAGACTGATCTGAAAATTCCAGACTTCATGCTAGATTTCCAGAGCAACTGTGACCAGTCTCCCACAGAAATAAAATATCAGTTAGTTAATGAAAAAATTGGGAGGAGTACAGGGGAAAACCCAAAATTTGAAGCACAGGAGTTAGCATCACAAGAAGTAGGAGAACTGAAAATGGGGACATGGTAACTGACCAAGACTTACAAGTGAGTAAGGTATTCAGGGCAATTAGAAAACAAAGACAGTTCAGGGCATTTGCATCTATTGCAACAATACTGTAGTATTGGGTAATGGAGCAGGTGGTATTATCCCCATTCTAAATTTGAGGAAGCTGAAGCTCGGATTGGTTAAATGGTCTCTACTTCCACTTAACAAGTGACAGCCATGTATCCAAATCTAGATCCATCCTCTTCCAAATGGATGATGAACACTACTAGGCCTGTCCTGGAACCGGAGAACTTACAACGGTCAGGTTTATCTGTCGCAGCCCTGAAAGAAACTGCTAGCAAATGCAACTGAATCATGTAAGGAAAGCTGCATAATTGTTCCTCCACCTTGATGCGGCAGAGATCTGACCTAAGTCAATGGTGTTGGGAGGGTGGGGAGCTAAACTTAGAAAGCAATGTCTCATGTTTCCTAGGGACTAGCAGGCTTCGAGGCAACAGTGCATGGTCTAACCTGGCCCCTTTCGGAAAGGAACAAAATGACCAAGAACTGTAAAAGAGAAAAACAAGTAAAAATATATCAAAATACAGACAAACGAAGGATTGCCTCCGATAGAGCATCAGCCAAGGGATGCACCCAGCCCTTGGCTTTAGTCAGCAGATACTACACACTGAATGACTGGCTACACCTATCAATTCTTTCCATTTTCACTGTGCCAAATCTCTGTGCGATGAGGAGTAGCTGTATCATTAAAGAACAAAGGGACATTGAACAGGATGCGTGTTATGAAACAATACTTAAATTAAGATGAAGTATAGACATCAGCACCAGCCGTGTTACCCTCCTGAAACCACTCCAGGATTCAGTCTCTGCTGCCTTGAACAAGTTGTTCCACCTGCTGAGAGAGCTCAGTCCGTTTAAAGACATGATGATGAACTACATTCACTGCGGGGGTGGGGCTTTCCCCCCTCATTTGCTGTTGTTGATCAATGACTGCATAAAATCGCAGAGAAAGGAACTGAATCCCACAGATTTCCCTCGACTGGAGAATGTCTGACCTCCAGACAGGTCTTGACCCCCTCAGCATACGCATCCATTCATCGCTGTAGACACAGAGCAGAGTTAGGATTCACCGTAAGGAAGAGAAGAGCCCATAGCCAAGTCCATTGGCCGACCCAGAGCTTCGCCTCCCAGGTGCTTGTAGCTCTGGCTATAGGTGGCACGTGGTAGTTTACAGAGACCATCTCAGCTAACCAGAGCTACAGGAAGGGAAACCCTGGTCCAGATGCTCCTCTCTACAGGGCAGTGACAGTGGTGGCCGGAAGGACTGAGGCAGGAGAAGGCAGCCATTGTTTTTTCCTTTCAGCAGAGTTTCAAATCTTTTAGACCAAAACTTGAGGCATTTAGCAAATGGCATGCTCCCACGGATGACCCATATTCAGGAATTTGAGGGTAACACAAATTGAGATTTTTTTAAAAGAGAATGCAAATTTAGGGGATTCAGGAAGTGGGAATGGATCTGGGAGCAGTTAAGGGGAGGAATGGGGAATGAATATGACCAAACTACATCATATAAAATTCTCAAAGAGTTAATAAAATGAATTAAAAGAAAGTAAGCCAGTCAGGCAGTGGTGGCACATACCTTTAATCCCAGCACTTGGGAGGCAGAGGCAGGCAGATTTCTGAGTTCAAGGCCAGCCTGGTCTACAGAGTGAGTTCCAGGACAATCAGGGCTACACAGAGAAACCCTGTCTCAGAAAAAAAAAAAAAAAAGAAAGAAAGAAAGAAAGAAAGAAAGAAAGAAAGAAAGAAAGGAAGAAAGGAAGAAAGAAAGAAAGAAAGAAAGCCTGTCTGGGAGAGAAAGTAATTGTGATTAAGAGGTAGGAGACAAGCTGGAAAGGTGGAGGGGAACATGTCTGTGAAGACACCATTATGAAACCCAATACTTTGTATGCCTACCCCAAACATTACTCTTTTAAACTGCAGAGAAAGAAAGAGAGAGAGAGAGAGAGAGAGAAAGGGAGGGGAAGGGAGGGAGGGGAGGGAGGAGAGGCATGGGAGGGGAGGGGAGGGAGGGGAGGGAAAGGAAGGGAAACCAAGGGAAGCCAGGGAACAAAGAGAACACCTCAAATTACCTTTCTTCATACATTCCAATAGTCAACACTAGGCTGTTTTGAAATCTCCTCTGCCAATAAAATTAGTCCAAAACTCTTCAGTTTAGCCTCAAGCAGATTATCAGGACAAGGGAGAAAATACAGCTACATCCTTTGTTAAAATATCTCAAAAAAAAGTCTCTAGCTCAGAGGGTGATATTCCCCTCTAAACCTGCTTGGATCTGGACTCCACTCACGGTCCACGTTGGTGTAAGCTCTACTAGGGCAGCCTACTGCCCTGCTTCTGTTCAGTGCCTTTCTAATCCAAACTCTCAAAGTCTTCCATATTCCTCTAGACAACATGGCCAGGCCTACCACAGAAATACCCCAGCCCCTTCAATCAACTTCTGTCTTAGTTACTATTGTATTGCAATAAAGAGACCTCATGACCCAGGCAACTCCTAAAATAAAGCATTTACTTGAGAGCTCGGTGACCGTTTTAGAGGGTTAGGCCATGATCATCATGGCAAGAGGCAGACAGACATGACACACTGGAGCAATAGCTGAGAGATTTACATTCTGATCTGTAGGTAGAGAGAGAGACACTGGGTCCGGTGTGAGCTTTTGAAACTTCAAAGCCCACCTCCAGTGACACATCTCCTCCACTAACAGGGGACCAAACATTTAAATTTATGAACCTATATGGCCATTCTCATTCAAACTACCACAGTTGTCTAAACACAGCATTCATAATGAAAGCACTAGTTGGCATGCTATCATAAATAGGATAAGGTCCTACCTTTAGAGGAAGAGCTACAGGCAATGAACAGTGGCAGAGACAGGAGGAATCACTTTTCTCCAGGGACAAGACCCCTAATAAGTTATTATATGACACCCAAGTAGTCAACCCTAAACACACATACACATACAAAGAACATTATTTGAACTCATTAGTGTATGTGTGTGTGTGTGTGTGTGTGTGTGTGTGTGTGTGTGTGTGTGTAACAATAATTATAGAAGAGGTCATGCATTTGAAAGGTAGATAGGGGAGACATGGGAGGATTTGAAGGATGAAGAAGAAAATGTAAATGATGTAAATCTAGTACTTATGTATGAAAGTCTCAAAAATAAATCTTTATGAGTTGAAGAAGTAAAATAAAAGTAGTTTTCTTTTATTAAAAATAGATTCTTTTCTCATACCGTATATTCTAATTATAGTCCCCTCCCTCTACTCCTCCCAGTTCTTAGCCACCTTCCCTCCCCTCCAGATCCACTCCCTTTGTTAGGAAAAAAAATGGGCTTTTCTAATGATAACTTCCATTATTATTAGGGTGAAACCAAACACTACTTTAAAATACCATTTAAATAACAGCATTTTCTAGTAATAACTACCAAATGTGACAAAATAAGGTACAGTCAGACAGAACAAAGCCCTCACATGGAAGTTGGGCATATTAAGCCAACAGAAGGACAAGAGTCCCAAGAGCAGGCAGAAGACTCAGGCCCACTCCTTCTCACAGTCAGGAGACCCATAACAATTCTAAGCTAAAAGCTTTAACATATACACAGAGGACCTAGCTGAGGGCAACACCCACACAACTCATTGAACATGGAGAAATCCAGTTGGTGTCTCTGGTGCAGGAAGGTACTTTGCAGGCTACCAAAGGAGAAGCATAAACACCAGCTTAATCATAAAACCCTTGTCCTAAAGCCTGCCTTGCCTGAGAAGTAAACTGAGGCAGGGAGGCACAGAGCTTATGGGAGTAGTCAACCAATGTCTGATTCGACTTAGGGCTTGCTCCACAAGATGGAACCCAGGCCTGATACTGCTTGGTTAACCCAGAACCACAGACAAGATAGTTCAGAAACCTAGGGTAAAACCAAACACTACTGGTCTTTAAGAAGAATCAATAAAATGATCCCTAATGACATTCTGCTATACTCTAGATCAGTGCCTTATTCAGCCATCATCACAGAAGCTTCCTTGGGCAGCAGATGGCAACAGAAGCAGAGACCCACAGCAGACATTATGCTGAGGGAGAGGGAGAGGGAGAGGGAGAGGG
>NW_022196905.1:92018060-92053130 GCF_008632895.1 Mastomys coucha
GAGAGGGAGAGGGAGAGGGAGAGGGAGAGGGAGAGGGAGAGGGAGAGAGGAAGAGGGAGATGGAGACGGAGACAGAGACAGAGACAGAGACACAGAGACTAAATGGAAGGTCTCCATCAAATATCTCCTCTCAGAGATCAGGGAACCTCATGGAAGAGGAGGAAGAAAGACTGTAAGAGCCAGAGGGGATGGATGGAGGACACTAGAAGAACAAGGCCCTCAGAACCAAAATGAGAAAATGACAGCACTGACATTGAAGCAGCAAACACAGAGCCTCTAAGGTTCTGCACCAGATCCTCTGCATACATAAAATAAAAGTATCGTAATGAGCATCCCAAAAAACGCATCAGTAGGCTCTTGCTGATGAAGAGTGGGCTCCAGAGACCACGCCCCAGTCAAAATGGTTCTCACATCCCTTACATTCATGTGAACGCAGTAGAACTTACAGAAGCCTATATGCTTTAAGAGTGAGGCTTCATGCCAACATGCCCTTCCTCTCCATTAACAGAAACACAAGCAGAACAAGCTGGGGCACAGAGGGGAGACAGGCAAACTCACACTACAGCACAGAGGGGAGACAGGCAAACTCACACTATAGCACAGAGGGGAGACAGGCAAACTCACACTACAGCACAGAGGGGAGACAGGCAAACTCACACTACAGCACAGAGGGGAAACACTCCCTTGCTGTGGGCAGTTCTTGCATGCATCACTAACATTTTTAAAATGCATTCATTCACGTATATATTTGACAATAAAAACTATGCAATTTGTCATGTAAAAGATGCATATGTATATGTACATATACATAATGTCCATTACAATGTGGGTAAATCTAGAAAATTGCCATATGTAATTATCATTTTTTCAGGTCTTGAAATATTACATAAAGTGGCCATTGGTGATCACAAAGCTTACAGCATTCTAAAAGCTACAATGTAAATGGAAGCACATGATTATCAGCCTCTTACTCATACTTAATACAAAATGACTATTCCCAGTCAGCCCAAGATGTCTCCTCTCAGTGTGTGCTACTCTGTTTTCTACTGAGGCCAAATCTTTTAAGCTCAGACTCCATTTTAGAGAACCCAACCTAAGTTTAAACTCAGATAAACTAACAGGCTGGTACCTAACATTAGTTTTCAAGTTGTCCCAACCCCACCTCCAAACAAAACCAGAGCCTAGCTCCAGTCTCTAGGCTAATCCCCAGCAAGACCAACATTTCCAGGATACACTCTCAACAAGATCAGTTTCTCCAGGTTATAGCTCGAATACAATAAAGACCCTGCTGTGAGTTGCATCAAACTGGTTCCTGTCTGGGTTTTGGGAGATCACTAACATTTCCCTGGCACTACACTACACATTGTACTGGATGATTTACCTCAAGTGACCAAGCCTACCTTGTAGTTTTCATGAGGTAGCTCACCTGTAGTGATCTGATGGTAAATGCCTACCCTGTAGTGCTTCTATATCTCATTTTCAAAAAATATCTTCCAGGATTTTGAAAATTATTTCCACTTAAACCATTTTTAACTTTTATAAAACCACCATTTTAAGCAACAGAAGGGGTTTTGGCTGATACTTTACCTCAGATATCTCCAAGAATTATTTTTAGTATAACCTACTTACTATTCAGACAGTCTGTCCATTTTCCAGAGAGGATCCAGCTAATTGCGTTTCTAAACTCTACGCTGAACACCAAAGAAAAAGACATTACAATTCGCTGGACAATAACACTGACAACTGTGTGGGCTCCTACACTATTAAATGCCGAAGATGAAGCAGCCAATCATACAGACCCAGCCAAGGGTCGCTTTGCATAATGAAATGACATTGCTGCGTTAGAAAGAAATAAGCAACCCTGACCCAGATTTGTACAGTAGGGTAGCTGCCCTAGATGCCTGTCAAGATTGTGCATCAGAGTGTATTCTTAATCAGTGAGCAATCAAAACAAATATCTCACTTCACTTCATAAAGCCATGCAGCGTGATTGCATCTGACACATCTAGGGGAAGACAATCCCTTACAGTTCACTTCTTCCTGTTTCTAAATGGAGGCAGGGTTGCCGGAAGCCAGACTCTCCACTCTGTCACATAGTAGACTGAGCATATCAGAGGATCTGGTGAAGCCATGATTTCTTACTAGGAATAAGGATTACAATAACTGTGGCCCTTTGCCTAAAGTGAAAGATCCTTTCAAAGTCACTGAGGATCTCCCAAGTCTGACATGGTGGAAAATCAAGGTGAGATTCTTTTCAAAGGAAACAAAGGAATCAGTGTTGTTATTTCCTTTCTGGCAGTTTCAGAAAAACATTTGAGGTACTTCAGTTTGGAAATGGTTGAACACTTTTCCATCCATTTACTACTGTGGTACATTGAATGGTGTGAACACCCAGTCTGCCCTGGGCTCTCACTCCACTGCTTCCTAACCGGGAGACTCTCACAAACTACCACTTATCTGGGCCTCCATTCTCTCAAACAAACAAACAAAAAAATGCTGATAATACCTAAGATTACTTCACAGAGTTGATGAAGGGATTAAATACAAGTAAAGCTTTGTAAGGATGATTTAAACATGCTAACCATCCAACAAAGAATACTATTAATAATTAAATAATCCAATTAAGTCTGCTTAGGTCTAATAACTGACTGGATGCATATCCTTGGCAAGTCATGTTCAGAGTAAGATAATACGTAAGCAAATTTTTACAAGTTTCTTAGGGGTGGTATTGGTCAGAGAAAGAGAAGAGAAAAAGCTTTCTCTCTCTATTTTTGTGTTAAATGATTCATTGTAAGCTGCACAGATTTCTTATGTAATTTGATATATGCAGTAAATAAGAAAAGTGTGAAGTGGGATCTAAACCTGTGCCTGAGCTACTCAGTTTGGACCTGGTTATAGAAAACAGAACAGGATTGGGAAGGAAGAAAGGTTGTTGCCAGGCCGGGCCTGACACTGAACCTCCTTCCCACCTGCTCTTGGCTCAGGCCTGCCAGCTCCTAGAGAACGAGGATTGTGTAACTGACCTTGGTTAACATCGGCTGTGTTGGTGACCACAGACGATTCATTAGTGGCTGATTCTGCCCCCAAGGGCATGTGATTCCGTACATCAGTGAGGATTCTGAGATTATAAGGCTTAAGCAATGGAGGTGTCCTTCCCCCTTACCCCTTCATGCTACATCCGGTGCAGATCAGCACAGCTCTGTGGGACCCCTGAAGACCCAAGTGGAAGGGCCCCAGCCTCCACCTGCAACGGAGCTGAACTCATGGCAGAGAGAAAGAGCAGCGTTGAGAGCTACATGTTAGCTGGTTTTGTCTGGATGGGGCTCATCTCTTCTGCTCACATCCATTTGCGGAGAGCTACATGTTAGCTGCTTTTGTCTGGATGGGGCTCATCTCTTCTGCTCACATCCATTTGCCAGAGAAAGGAGTGCGAGCGTGTCTGAGCTCAACGGCAATGTGCCCCCTTGCAGCATGGAGTGTTCCAGTGGGCGTGGAAAACAAGCCATGCAGCCATGCTGTGCTCCAGGACACACGGCACTCTTCACAGAGCCTCTCCCTTTGCTTCTTCAGCATTGGTCCATAATCTATGACTGAATCCCTTGAGTTAGATGCATTTCAGAGTTCTACAGTTCATTAACACACAGTGGGTAATAGTCTAAATGAGATCTGGGTGTCACCTGTATTAAATACTTCTGTAGCAAAACACAAATATCCAGATGAAAATGAGAAAAACCAGAAACCTCATCTTGGTTTAGGACTGGTGTTTCCACTAAAGAAATTTGCATAAAAAATAAGGATTTTCAGAGCGTTGTGAAATCAGAATTGTAAATAGCATCAAGAATTAGCTGTTGAGGAAATCCACTTTCAAGTCCCTTCTTCCAGCAGGAATGGCACGAAATTCAGAATATAGAGAAAGCAATGTATTTAGTGGATCCATGAGACATTCCTCTACTTATTGTCTACAAAAGTTATATCAAAATTTAAACTCAACTGCTCAGATGTAAGTGTCAAAAAGTGGAGAAAGTGAGAGGAATCAAACCAAATGTGAATATGCTGCAGATCTCTCCATATTGTCACTTTGACTTATATGTACATTAAAGATAATTGCTCCTGTCAATAACTTCTAGGTAACTAAAATTCCAATGTGCATTCAGGAGTTTGGACCAAATAAAGGGTGGTAGGCTAGAGGGAAAATCTTAAACAAATACCAAAAGAAAAAAAGCAACAGACAAAACAAAAGCTGCACAAAAAGTAAGCGCACTGCAGTTAACCCCGTTAATCAGGCCACCCAAAGAAAGAAAATCAGTTGACAAGTTCTTAACCTCGGAAGGACCGTGACAGCCACAGTTCAAAGAAGCTTGGCTGGTGATCAAAAGACCTCGGTGTCACTGTCCACTCCACCACCGTCTCTCCCATGTAAGATGCTTAGTGAGCTTACATCTGCATGGTAAGACTGCTGAGACTTGGGTAAGAAAACCCTTCCGTGCTCACAGCTGTGCGCGGATGCTAGCGCTTCTGGTATGGCGGCTCCTTTCCCTCCCTTCTTTCCTCCATGTGAGCATATACATACTCTCAGAGATCCTCAGCTCCCTGCTACCTGCCGACCTTTATCCTTCACCCAGTTAAGTGTGAACAGCCTCAGCAGAGCCTGTCTAAAAGCACCTCCTTTGTCCTGAGGTCTGAAGGAAGTGCCCCCGGATTCAGGGCAGAGCTGCTGGGCTTTCTGTGAGGTAAGGATAGCACAATTTAAAAGTCCTCTGGGCCTAATGGTGCTCACATAACCCCAATGCCTGAGCAACATGAAGATTTCTTGGGATCCAGTATCTCTTTCCAATATATCCTGTAAGTACATCATGGACAGTACATTCTCTGTTAAATAGAGTGGAGGATACACTTTCGGCGCTATGCACCGTCAGCAGTTGCTAACGACAGTAGCAGCACAGTGGACGTGTTGCTGCTTTCGTTTACAGAGAGAGGGAATAAATAGAAGGGTGGAAATGTGCTTAGATACTTCTTAGAACGGCACCATGAGGGTGAAAAGGCATGAAGAGGGACCATGGGGTGAATGTTCACTCAACACACTGAGGTTTGAGAAGTCAGCTGCTCATGTGTTTGGCACTGCCATTTTACTGCAGGCCTGCTCTGCCGCACTGAAAGACGGACTGGCAAGCTCAAAGCCCAGGAGCCCTACAGAGCCTGGCTGGAGCTCAGACATAGTCCGCAGTCTACAGAACCTTCACTGTGTAGCTTTGTTCAAGGTCAATATCACACTCTAAAAACCCTCCCATATACGAGTCAAAACGACAATTCCCTGTGACAAGACCCTCTGCCGCTTCAGCCACTGCTTCATCTCCTTCCCAGGTAATGTGTTCCCACAGACAAGGAGTCCTTCCCCACCCAGCGTCAGCCTGGACCAAATCACCGACTTCTGATAGCAAACCACAGCTTCCACTCATCGCCATAGTTAGCGTTTGAAGAATGTGAGTCCCTTCAGTCCACATCACTCTGATACTAGCTATCATAATGCCTGCTCAGAAGGATCAAGTTGAGTATATCTCAGAAAGTGTGTGCTGCTGGCTTTCAAACAAACTGCAGAGCCCAAGGGCCCACTCGCTGGTATTCCTGTCTTGGAAGCAAGATGCAGAGTACACGAATCTGCAACAAAGCAAGCCCCTAGGATTGTTGCGCCTTAGTTCCAAAACCTTACCAGAAAACTGGTGGCTAATCTGGGGTGGCATCCTGGTGTCTGACATTTATCAAGCACAGAAAAGGCAAAGTCAGGATAGATTCAAAACCATGGAATTACCGATGAGAACTTATTTTAGACACAGTTGGACTGCCTATGTTGTAAATGCCCTTTATTTATATGTTATACATTATATATCATATGTACAACATATTATACGTTCACCTTGAACTTCCCAAATTAGTTACAGGAAGCACTAAATATTTTATGCCAATTAAGATTCACAAATGGGGGACTGGAGAGATGGCTCAGTGGTTAAGAGCACTGGCTGCTCTTCCAAAGATCCTGAGTTCAATTCCCAGCAACCACATGGTGGCTCACAACCATCTGTAATGGGGTCCAACGCCCTCTTCTGGTGTGTCTGAAGACAAGCTATAGTGTGCTCACATACATGAAATAAATAAACAAATCTTAAAAAAAAAAAAAAAGATTCACAAATGACAGAATGAACTCCATACCTTCCACATGATTGACAAGGACTAGCCTGAGCCATGCCTACCCTGACTGTTCCCCTCTGTGGGTTTACACCCATTCTCTTGAAGTTCCTCTTTATTTGAGCAGCCCATATGTACTAGATTTATGCACCTAGGAAATCTGCCTTGAATAATACACTGCATGATTTAAAGTTGATTTTAAAGTTGGTGACGGCAAACTTGATGCCTGAGCCACATCCTCTGCCTTCAGTTCCTCTTCTGAGCCCACATTTCTTTTTGCACATCTGTGACTGCTTTCTACTCCTCCCCTCTGCACCACTACCAGTATAATGTTATTTGGAACATGAAAAGAAATCTCTCTACAAAATCTAAAGGCAAAAGGCAGACAGATATGATGGTGAAGAAGTGAACGAAAAGAGAGGAAGGGGAGGCATGCGGTATGTGGCAGAGGACACTGGGTTCCTTTTAGTCTCCTCTGAGGGGACTACCACTCCTGTGCACACTTGCATTGCTCAGCAGCATCTTGTTCCAGCCACAGCCTGTCTCCCCCCTTTACTCACCCAGTGACAAGAAGTCCACACCAGTTCCCCCAACCCCAGGGATCAGCCCTGTGTGTATACAGAAGAGATAGTAGGGACTCAGCTCCCAGGGATTCAGCAAGTGCTCTCAAAGATGCCTGACATGCAGTGCTCCACATCCTCAGAGATGGGACTCCTATGGGAGAGAGAAAGGCGCTGACAGCCCATGCCATTGATCAGGTCTGTTCTCGTCACCCCTATCCCCACCCCAACCCAGGGAATGGATGCTAGGTAGTTCAGTGTCTTCTCTAGCTGCCCCAGTTCAGCAGCTTTATAAGTGTTGACTGGAGTGTGTGATGCAGAGTTCAGCAGGACTGTGATGTAATAGTGGAAGGAGTGAGATGACAGACAGACAGATGGACAGACAGACAGACAGACAGACAAGCCAATAGAAGATTTACAGAAAGAAAACTCGTCAGTAGCACCTTGAAGTATGAGCAGGGTTTCCCCAACTGAAAGAGGGGACAAGGAAAGAGATGAGGAAGAAGTGTGATCAAAGATATCAGGGTGGCATCTGGGACAAGGGCCGATAGTGGCTTTGCATTACTGGATGGCCGTGTACACCCAGAAAGGGACTGTATGAAGCTGAAGGTCCAGCAGAGACCAGAGTGTAAAGGATGTAGATTGAGCTTGACTAAGGAGCTGACAGGATAGTGTTCAGTGGAATGCTACGCCAATTTGCATTTGCTTATTTATGACTTATTGCTTTACTACCCAGCTTTGCACATGTCAGGCAAACACTCTATGACGGAGCTGTATCTCCAGCCAGGTGTGCACGTTATGAACCTCCTCAGTCAAAGTGGACAGCTAAGGTGAGGTGAACAGGGCAGGGTTGAAGGTGTCGAGAACAGTTACGAAGCTTTCTGCAGCCATCAAGCCCAGCTCAGCTGCTGCTGGAATGAAGTCAGGAGGGATCACAAGGAAGGGATGGGAATGGACAATTGTTCAGGGAGGATGCAATTATTAGCATCCAATTGTAGGATGTGTCCAATGAGGAGAAATCAGAGCTACCCCAGGTTTGCAGCTCCTGTGACTTAGGAATCATTTCACTAGAGCAGGAGGGGAAACTGAGCTGTAAAGATGAGGCTATTGTAGAGTCGTCATGAATCCCAACTCCCTATTCCCAAGACAAGCTCCAGAAATGGCTGAGACTTTTAAGGGGCTACGTAGCATATCATAAAGAACTGTTTCCTGAAGGGTCTCTTCGTGGAAGTTCCCTGTCTGCAATTCTGTTTTCTCGCCATTGCCTCCGTCATGGCGAACGCCCAAATACATGGAGCATGCAGGTGTTTTACTTCCTGTACTGAGCTTAGCACACCACTGGAATGATACTACAGAGATCACCTGCCCAAACACCCCTGCTGTTAGAGCTTCTGGTGTCAGCTCTGCTGCTGAGCTTCCCAGCAGCCCAGACAGGCACTGGGCAGGGAGGGTTCTGTGGCAGCACCAGGAGAGATCTGAAGAACCAAGTCTAGATAGCTTGCTTTGTATTTTTTTGGAGAAAAAAAAAAAGATTGCTTATTAACAAATAGTACTTCTAAAAAAGCGATAGGGGAATGCCAGGGCCAATAAGTGGGAGAGGGTGGGGTGGCAGGCATGGGGAGGGGGGAGGCAACAGGGGCTTGTTTTTGTTGTTTTTGTTTGTTTCTTTGTTTTTTGGAGGGGAAACTAGGAAAGGAGAAATTTACATGTAAATAAAGAAAATATCTAAAAAAAAAAAAGATTACAAAAAAAATGCTTAACATATATAAAAACATATATATAAAAAAAATGAATGTATCCCATCACCTTATCCTAGCAGCTGGCCTTCTCTTCTCACCAAACATAAAGCTCAGGAAATTCTCTTCCTCCTTAATAATTACTGGATTCATGGGACGAGGAAAGGAAGCAAAAAAGCTAGTAAATTAATATGATCATCTCTTCGAATTATCCCAATTAAAGCCCTTACTGAGATGCTGCAAAGTTACCTGAAATGTTCATAAGTATGCAAATCCAGGACTGTGTACATGCCAAGCAAGTGTTACCCCCCTGAGCAAAAGCCAGCACCTCGGTGAACATTTTCTATGTGCACCTGGAGTCCTTTGAATAAAAAGTAATTGCCATGCATTTATTTTCACTTTATACCACCTTGACAAGTAGACCTAGGAAGGGCTCCACATTATAAGAAATACTTGAGACAGTAATACAAAGGGTTTCTTTGTTGTTGTTTTGATGGCATTAATTTACCAAACTCATGAGTTATTCCAAATCATTTAGAAGGAATATTTAACTTTTCAGCTATGGTATGATTCTCCTTGGAGGAAAAAGACTTTTTTAATTGGCTTAAGAAGGCGTTGTTAGGAATATGTTGAATGGGTGGGAAGGAAAAGGCATATTGCTTAGAACATCAGCAGAGAGGACACATTCAGAATCACAAGCATAACAATGACAGGATTCCTCTTCTCAGCACAAAGACAAAGCAAGGAGCATCTCCAGCCTATGCTCATAGGATGATTCAGTAAAGGGGTGGCTGAGCCCATCCAGCCTGCCCCCAAACCAACAGTGGGTGGCAGGGATCTCTGCTGCGAGCGAGGGTGTGACTGCTGTAGTGTGTGTGTGTGTGTGTGTGTGTGTGTGTGTGTGTGTGTGCGCGCGTGCACATGAATGGATGGATGTATATGTATGTGTGCATATGTATGTTTATGTGTGTATGTGTGTGAGTGCATGTGAGTGTATGTATGTATATATGTGTATGTATGTGTATAGTGTGTAGTCTCTACTACCCTGCTTTAAGATTCAGACAGACAGTACTACCAGCCCTGCCCAGGTTCCCTTGGATCCACAGATGAAACACACACACACATATTAGCTTATTTTTAATACGCTTTTAGCTCAATGGCCGGGCTCTTCTAAGCCTTCCTTGGTTAGCACACCCTTCTTTTCACTCCCAGCTCAACACCCTAAACCTGCCCTCAACTTAGTTGTCTGGTTACCTCCTTCTGCTCAGCACCCTAATTCTGCCCTCAGCTTAGTCACATTTCTAATCTCCCACCTGCTACCCCAGGACCAGTCAGGGAAGCAGCCAATGACCACCCCACCTGAGATCTCACATGGCTGGTGACTTTCTCTCCCTCAGAAGCACGTTGAATCCTCTTTCTTCTTCCTGCATCTCCTAGCCTGCCTGCAGGAACCTGAAAGCCCTGCCTCTTCCACCTAGCCATTAGCCACTAGCATCTTTATTGATCTATCAAGAACCAATTGGGGAACAGGACCTCCAGTGTTCGCATGCAGATTCCCGATCAAAGCATCAGAACCACTCCCTACATATGTGTGTGCATATTAAGTATTTATATATTTATGTGTGTATATGTATGTATATATGTGTATATGTATGTGTGTATGCATGTGTGTATTATGCATGTGTCTGCATATGTATCTGCATATGTATATGTGTGGGCATGTATATGTATATATATGTGTAAGTATGTGCATATTATGTATTTATCTATGTGTATATGTATGTATATATGTGTATGTGTGTGTGCATATGTATGTGTGTATATGTGTATAATATATATCTTTCCAACAGAAGTATTTATAAACAGTATAATCAGGGCTGGAGAAATGGCTCAATGGTGGTTCAGAGCACTGGCTGCTCTTCTGGAGGACCCAGATTTAATTCTCAAGCACCCACATGGTGGCTTGCAACTATGTATAACTACAGCCTCAGGAGATTTGACAACCTCTCCTGGCACCCATAGGCATGCTGTGCCTATGATACACAGACACACATGTAGGCAAAACACACATACACACAAAAATAAAACTAAATTCATCTTTCAAAATAAAAGAATGTAATCTGAGGCTGAGGAGATGATTCAGGCCATGCAAGGATGAAAACCTGGAGATCAACCTCTACATACAACCCACATAAAAATGCTTTGTATGGGTTGAGAAATGGCTCAGTAGGCAATGTGCTTTTCTCGAACACATGAGGACTTAAGTTCAGAGCCTTGTAAAAAGCTGGTTGTCATATACCTATGATTCCAGCCGTTAAAGAGATGGAAGGCAGAGAGACAAGTGGATTCCTGTGAGACTGAAGGCCAGCTAGGTGAAGTTCTAGGCCAGCATGGGACAAGTGTACCATGCCACCTGACAGAAGACCTGGTAAGACTGAAGCAGGTTCAATAACCCCAGGAACTCTCACAATTGAGAACGGCAGGTGATGGAACCAGCTCCCAGCCAGGATCTATCTGCCCTGGAACACTTAAGCATGACACCCCATTGAGAGGGCTATGACAACCAGTCACACAGGAACAACATCTGAAGTCCATGCAAATAAAACATCCCTAACATCTCAGGTTGAACCAATGGGAAGCATCTACCCCTGGATACCTTACCCTCAAAATGTTTATAAGGTCCCTACCTACACAGAATAAAGTACGTGAGTTATTTCACCGAGAATCATCAGACAGTGGCTGTTTTATTGATTTGTAACACTCCAGGGAAGAGTTTTCTCTCCCAAAGCATTCATTTCTGGACCTCGGCTCTGCCCAGCAGGCCTGGCTCTTACTCTAAGCACTTGCCACTGTGGCTATCAGCTGCAGTTCATTGCCGGTTGCCAGAGCCCTGTAGAACCTTTCATTCTGGCTGGCTAGAGATCCTCAGATTGCATCCTGTCTCCCCAGTGAGGCAGGCCCGAAGCCCAATAGGCCAGTGACAGACTTTGTCTTAAACAAAAAGATGAACTCTGGTTTCTATCCTTGTACACACACACACACACACACACACACACACACACACACACACACACACTACATGAATATCCACACAGGTAGGAATCTACCCACATATACTCATATGTATATATGCATACACAAAATTTGAAATTAACATATTCATCATAATACATGGGCTGAGATGTGTGTGAAAGTTTATAACAGCCAAACACAGATCTAAAGTTCCAACCACTAAGGAACATTAAAATGAACTTTAGCATATCTCTCTTATGCTGTGAACATTCTCACTAAATTATACGGTAACAGAATATTTGTTGGTGTAACAAAGATATGTTTTAGAATAAACAAACAGGCTATCAAACAGTTCCTATATTAAAATTGCATGTACTGCAACATTTATAGTGTTGTGTTTCTCTTCACTTTTCAAGTGTTCTGCCTTGAAGATATATTTGCTTTTGTAATTTTTTAAAAGGCCCCAATCAAGGATATGCATAAAGAGACAGGGAATGGATTACACCACAAACTTAGTGCCTTCCTCCCTCCCAGTGACAGCTAAGCCCGGGGCAGGTGTGCAGGCTACCCTTTGGACCCTGTGATATCCCCCAAACAGAAGCTATATGTGGAGCAAGTTTACATCATCTTCCTAACCATTCCCCAGAAATACCCCTGAGAACCCAGGAATGGTGGCTCATTGAAGCTGCCATGAGTCACTGCTTGGGGAGTCTGCAAAAGAAGGTGTGTGCTGCTCATGACTGCAGGAGAGACACCTCCTTAGAAGTCAAGAGCTTTTAAGTGGACAATAGAAAGATAGAGGGTATCTAACAATCACTTGGCTCATTGAATGGTAGGCAACTGAGTCTCTCTAACAATGAAGCCATAATCAGGGAAGGACCCTTGGATTCACCCAGGTGACTGGAAAGTCTCTCTTCTTGTCCTTTGGCAAAGGCTGGAGAAGGCTTTTGCTGGGAAATACTGAGGGTTGCTGAAGATCCCACAAAAGCACAGAATGGGATCACAAAGTACTTGTGTAAGTAGAGGGCCTGCCCAGGGACACTGAGATGTGCTAACAGCCTCATTTTGTATCTGGAATGATAGTTCCTGCACAGCCTACCTCCAAGGACCCAAGATAAGATAAAGGTGATAAGCCCAACATAGAACTAAGAAATGTGTTCAACAATATGTCATAAAAGAGAAGAAATGATGCCTTATATACCCGCTTTATTTTTAAAAAATTACAAGTATTGGAAAGGATGTAGATAATTTAAAACCCTTAGATGCTGTTGGGAGGGGTGTGTGAAATGGTCTGAGAGAGACAGCATGGCAGTTCTTTACAATGTTAAAAATAGAACTGCAGCTTGATCCAGAACAGAGAATGGAAAGACTGTAAGAGCCAGAGGACCGGGAGGATGGCAGCAAACCAGAGTCTGTGAACATGGCAGGGCTGAAGCACTCACTCATTCACTGAGGGTGTGGCTAACTGCGCAAGACTGGGCCCAAGAGTACTGCGTGATGGAAGGGAGGAGAAATCACTCCTCCCTGAGGGGCACTGACAGTTGATGGTGGCCAGGAAGGGGTGTTGCTTTCTTCACTGATCTCGCCGCCCATGATCAAATAAATAACTGAGAACCCATACTCAAGCAAGCAATTCTGGTTAAACTCACTGTAGGAAAGGACAATTGGGAAGAAGAAAAGTTTCAACAGGACAATGAGAAATGAAGAGAGGGGTAAGGAGGACTAAAGTTAACTATAAACCTGTATGAGATTGTCAGAGAATGAAAAATAAATTAATACGAAAAGAAATTCAGAGTCTGAGATGAAAACAGCTCTGGAGTTATGGGTTTGATTTTTTCCAGAATATAAATGTATTTAATACTACACTTTACACTTCAAATGGGTGACATAGAGCTGGAGAGATGGCTTAGCAGTTAAGCGCCATTTCTGTTCTTACAGAGGACCTGGGATCAATTCCTAGCACCCTCATAGTGACTCCCAAGTATCTGGAACTCTAGTTCCTGGAGATTCTAAACTCTCTTCTGGCCTTCATGAGCACCAGACATAAAGGCAGGTAAGACATAAAATGACTTTTAAAAACTTGGGCAACATAGGGCAGTGGTAGTGCGTGCCTTTAATCCCAGCACTTGGGAGGCAGAGGCAGGCAGATTTCTGAGTTCAAAGCCAGCCTGGTCTACAGAATGAGTTCCAAGACAGCCAGGACTGTGCAGAGAAACCATGTCTTGAAAAAAAATTGGGCAATGTGGTAAATTCTAGATTATATCTATTAGACAACAACTTTAAAGGAGGAAGAAATGTCAGCCGATGAGTAGTTGGCTAAGTTTCGCCTCATTTCTCCTGGAGTCTGTGGAGGGGAGTCGGTATGACATTCAGCCTCCAGAGAACATGTACAAACCAGCAGGAAGCCAAAGAATCCGCTGCCAGCTGGAGCCAGGCAGTAAGCCTGGTGATGAAGATTTTAGCTGATGGGGTTAGACAGTTGGGGTGATCCCAGCCGCACCATCCATCGACGTCGCCCTGAGCAAGTTAGTCAGCTAGAACAGCATCCTAACTGTAGAATGAGGGAACAGCAGCCATTCCACACCACATGGCTGTAGGAATTAAGTAAAGACCATGCACGAAGTGCAGCACCCTATGCGATGGGACGTTGCTGTGCTGTGAAATGAGGGAAATGTTTACGACACTGATTTTATTTTATTTTATTTTATTTTGCATTTAAAAAGCCTCCGAGAGGATGTATAAGACATAAGCAGCAATAATCATTCCTTTGGGAAATAGCAACTGATGGAAAGGCAAATTTTAATCTTATTTCACGAATTTTTAACCATACACATATAGTACCTGTTAATATTCCCAACCACTACATCAGAAGACAATCTACAGCGTGCACATCATTCTGTGTAGAGCGATCCTCAGCCTGTCACTACAGCTGCCACCCTCACCTCTGACTTTGCCAGTCGACAGTCCATAAAAAGTCAAGGCCCTAAGAGAAACAGAGATTCTTGCCCCAGTCTTTAAGATCTCAGACTCCCCATGGCTATTCCAGGATCCCCAAAGCATCACCCAAATCTAGAAAATGCCTATAGAATGGTTCCACTACTCTCGAAGCTCATGGTTAAGGAAGATGATACTAATAAGCCAATCAAACAAGAATTCCGACTCAGAGAATATAAATGTGGGGAAAGAGGGTCGAGCCTAGGAGAAGGCAAGCCTGGACTTCCGAACTATAAGCATAAGCAAGCCCCTCCCTATCCTTTCCTTTTGTTCCCACAAAGCACATCCAGGGTCCCTCACTCAAACTGTTGTATATGGCTAAACAGGGACTACTTAGTTCAAACGGCAAACGACCTGGACCTAAGTGAGCTAATGTTAAACTGCCTCTGCCCAGCATGCCAAAGCACTTGCTTTGGGATGTGCGGGTCCACAGTTACACTGAGGCAGTTCTAGCCTCTAGCCGGGTTTCCCCAGCCTCAGGATCACAGCAAAGCAGAAAGTACAGGGTCCTAGGGGCACACAAGACAACTCCCCAGGGCTCGAGGAGGCGGCTCTGGACAATTCGTCCAAGCTCTCTCGAGAACATATCTGCCATATTTAAGGCATCCTGTCCGTGTCTTTGATTTTCATGTCTTTGTGGCCTCCATTATCTGGTCTCAGTGCCGCTGCCAGCACAGAAAGGCGCAGAAGTTACTGAACAGAGTCCCAGTCCCACTGCCAGGCAGCTGCTCTCCGCATATTCTCCTGTACTACACAGACGGCCTAGTTGGGCAGTAACTTATTTAAGTAAATCTGCATTTTTATATCCTACCCTGTACAAAAACAATTGGTTCCACTTGGGTGCACAGGAATATAGAGAAAAGAAGGAACACATTGTGTTAATATTGGAGCCTGCAGATCATTGAAGAAAGATCACTAGGGGCTCTGTTGGCTGCAAAGGTGGTCCCTCACAGCCAAGTTGATGTACGTGATGTTTTTCAGCCCATTCACCATGTTAATCTACTGCTAATTCTCGAAGATTTATTTAATTATGAAGGATCAAGCCTTTCAGAAATAATTAATTATAAAAGCCACTTAATATTCAGAGGTGTCATGCAAGCAGATAGCTGGCATTCTCTGTTTGTGGTTTAATTAGACAAGATGATGCAAAAGAAAAAAAAAAAAAACCTGTCACTCGTAGCTGGTGGCTTCAGCGAGGGAAGCCCTGGAAAGCAGCACCAATTGGCAGTCTGTTCGAGATACCAAAGCGAGGCCCTTCCAGAAAGCACCTTACACTGGTAGTCTCTCTCATCCACTGCTAATTCTGTTCAGTGACACACGGCTGGAAACAGGGTAAGAGAAAACTATAACCTCAGAGTTGATGCTGCCTGGGTCAGGAGGCTAGGGAAAACAAATAACCCCTTGGTGCCTCAGTTTCTCCACCAGAAAAGCATAAGTTGTAAATGTCATCCATCTGTCTGCCTCCTGGAGCAGCAGCTGCTGGGTATATTCTTTACAAATGGCCAGAAATATGCCAAGTAACAAACCGCCCTCTCCCCGTGAAACTCTGAAACAACAAGCTGGCCAGACAACTCGTGTGTGCTCTATACTGACTGCTGGTTCCTGGTACTTCAGAGCTGGCTAACATGGCGGTGGCTTCTCCTAACCACTCCCTGCCTCTGTGTTAAAGATTCGTCCCTTGACACCCACTGTCTGTATTACCACGGTTTCTGCAGTGTCATTAGACACTGGCAATCCTGCCCAGGGCCACTTCTCTAATCCCCTGGATCTACATTCACATTTATTGAGGTCCCTGTCTTTGTCGTTGCTATTTCTATTCTCAAGAGGAAGAAACTGAAGTTTACAGTGCTTCGGTGGACCCGATCAGTGGCCCACCGAATTGGGATTAAAACTCACAGCACCCTGACCGCAAGTCCTTGAGATTACCTTCCTGGCCTGCCTCTGGAGAACAAAGCAGGTATTCGTCTCTGCCCTCACGAAGGACAGCCAGGGTTTGTGCAGTATAGTAGTCACCATAAGACACAAGAGCAACAGAAAGTCCCTGGTCAAATGCAGTCAGTTTGCAGATAGGCTCCTAGAACAGAAAAACCCTGCCATCAGCGGAGGGCAGCAGGCAGAATCTCCTGGATCACCACATTTAAGCACATCTTGCCACCTCATGTGAAATGGTAAGTATATTATTCTACTGCACTCCTAAGTTGAAAAGTTGGTGATGTTTTGCAAATTTTGATGAAATTTAAATTAAAAGCAGATTTGAATGGCTGCCTGAAGTTTTCTGAAAGTTAAAGTTTACCTTAAAAGTTAGGAGCTATTTAGTCTCTATGCAAATATTGATGTTTACTTCATACAACACCTAAGCCACAAACCTTTTCTTTTTAAAATTAAATTACATTTACTTATTTATTTAGTGTGTATGTGTGTGTGCACACGTGTGAGTATGTGTGAGTATGTGTGCATGTATGTGTGTGTATGTACAAGTATATGTGCACACAAGAATCAAACTCAGGTTGTCAGGCTTAATAGAAAGTGCCTTTAATCCCAGCACTTGGGAGGCAGAGGCAGGTGGATTTCTGAGTTTGAGGCCAGCCTGGTCTACAGAGTGAGTTCCAGGACAGCCAGAGCTACACAGAGAAACCCTGTCTCGGAAAACCAAAAAAAAAAAAAAAAAAAAAAAAAAAAAAAAAAAAAAAAGAAGAAGAAAAAGAAGAAAGTCCCTTTACCCGCTGAGCCTCTTAAGCCTTCCGTTAATGAGAAAAATCATTGATTTTTTTCATATTTTCACAGATAAGAGTTCATTAACCTATAAAAAAATCAACATGTACATTAAATTTTCATATTTGGGATAAATTTAAATATTAATAATTTTGATAATGTTCCAACTTATCAAATATTGGCTCTCTAATTCTCTTCTTAAACAAATTTATTTAACATATGTATAGATTTTTTTAATATTGTTGAACAAACCTGTTTCAACTAAAATTGGCTTTTATCAATGGTTTTATTATAAAAATTAACCTCTAGTAAAAAACATTATTTATAATGACATAAGTTGCAAGCTATTTTTCAATTTTTCAAATAAAAAAAGGCAACAAAATAAAATGCAATCATGTAAAACTACAAATTCATTACAATTGTTGTTAAATAATTTCTGGTACATTAATAAGCATTTTCTTTTTCCTGTATTGAATTTCTAGTCAGAATTTGCATATAGCTGTCTAATGAAAAATCTTATATGATTTCACTGTATCCTTGAATAAGCATTGTTAATTTTGTTTTGACAGTAGACTTAAATCAAACGTAAATGAACTGTGAAATAAAACTTAGCAAGAATCATATAATGCCTCAGAACACCAAAATAAAATGAACCTACATATTAGTTATTTTTTTGCCTCACAAACCCTGTCAAAATGTGTACTAAGAAAACAAGGAACAACAACAACAACAAACAACAGGCCACAGACAAACACATTTACATGATATACTAGAAGAAAAGTATATGGACTCATTAAAGTAGGCACTGGGTGGGGTCGAAATAGTAATTGAAGTAACTATACACAATCTACAGAGCATTCTACTGACACTGTATGGGGCCCATTTGGCCTCATTGCTACAAATGCTGGCTTTGATTTGTCTGTATTGTTTATTACCAAGTAATAACAAAGGCTACTGGTGTTAATCCTCACTTTCTGGGACTGATTTAGACACCACCCCTCAAAAAATATGACCCAATTTTATGTAACAGCACGTTAATGTTGAGTCTCAAACACAGATGGAACTTTGTGTCCAAATAGAGAACACCAACCCATGCAGCCAATGCCCTTCCTATGTGCCATGATCCGAAGCTACAAGAGCCAATCATTATAAAGCAGGAATTACACCCCCATCTCATTGCAATGAGCCTGAATTCAGAAGCTGCACAAAGCAGGACAGCGTGCCTCATTGTTGCTGCTGGGCTTAAAGTTCAGTGTCAGGAAATGTCTCAGTCACACAAAGGAGCTGCTGGTGTGCACTGGGATTTTCATTTTGGTGGGGCAAGAGTATGTTTTTCAGGAACGCTTTTAATTCTGCAAACTGTCATGTGCATGGTCAAGGGACAAGACACATTTGGGTGGGTGGGAGAGCTGTAGGCACAAAGTTTTTGCAACCTACTTTTAATAAGAGTTCAACCTCTCCTCTATCCCACCACTCAGCAAGGGTACTGGAAGAGAAAAGTTATTAGGATATGGGGGAAGTGGACCTGTTCCAACAATAGTTCTTTGAGTGTGAGCTCGATCTTCTTTCTCAACAGTTCAGTCCCGTAGCAAATACCAACAACAGCAGCTTCAGACCAGTCCTCTATGCAGGCAGACACCAGACATGATCCAGCAGCTGTAGTGCAATCCTGAAGAAACTGCCAGGCTAGCCAACCGGCCTGAGGCAAAGCCATAGAGGCTGCAAACTGCTACAAGAACCTCGGGACCAATTCTTGGGCAAATTTCTCTCAATGGCAGTGCTATTGTCATCACAAGTTGAGCTCAACAACACTATGTAGGGTGAACAAATACACGTGTGTTGTTAGCAAAGAACAGTGAGGCAGAGCAAATCAAACCAATGCTGCCTGTGGGGTCATATTTATACTTCTTCACCAAGAGTCCTTTCACGTTTTGCTATATCCATACATCCTTTCATCTGTGTGCCCCAGCAAACCATCATTTGACATAACTAACTTTCCAAAGAACCAGAAGATTCTTGTTATGTTTCATGACTTACAGTAACTATTTGATGAAGTTTATCACTGAATTCTCTGTTTTAATGGCATCTGTACAAGTATTCTTGATCTGAGGAGCCCACACCCGTGGAAAAGATTGTGCCTTCAATATGTCTGTGAACTCTGAGGTGTGAAATTTCATGTACATGTGTGTTTCCCTGGGTAGTGGACCCCCTACTGCTCATTCTCAATGGTATCTGTCACACAGAAGAAGGGAAGCACCACTAGATGAGGGCCAGTGTGTCCTTGTAGGTCCAAACAACTTGCCCACAGAAATGAAATCTTTACAGATACTGTCACAGGCTGAACTGCACAATGCTACCCATACAGCCGCATATGTCAATATCAACCTCAGATTGTCATATCATGTAGCAATAGTGTCTGTAAAACTACACAGTGAAGCTGGATGGTAGCCCCCAATCCAGCAGAGCTGGTTCTCTTGGCACAGGCCTGTTGGGTCAGCTGCTCAGGGGGCTAAGGGAAAAAAGATCCCAAGTTCGGGCAATCTTGGAAAACTTAGTGAGACCCTACCTCAAAACACTCAAAACAAAATTGGGATGTATACAGCTTAGTAATAGAGCACTCTGGTTAGCATGTTGGTTAGCATGGGTGCTAGAAGCCCTGGTTTCCCAGGATTGCTCCAAAAGAAAAGAGTTTACAGATGTGAGAAAGGAAGACTATGAGCTGGGGCTAACAGTAACGCCGTGGACTATGAGAACGCGAGTTGGTCCATAGCACTTAGATCAGCTTCATACATGCATGTATTTTGGGAAGCTTCTATTATATTAGGCTTCCATATGACCCCTCAAACGGCCCTTAATTTTAGCTGCCTTTCCCTGTATCCTCTATGTCACCCCTTTCCCATCCCCCTCCCCATTAGATCCTCCCAATTCCAGTCACCACTGCCCTACCCCACACCCATCCGTCCATAACCTTATATTCTGTGTCCCCTTCCTAAGGAGATCCATACCTCTCTCTGTATACCTAACCTCAGTGGCACTATGGAATGTGGGTTGATTATGAATGACTTAAGAGTTAACATCCACATATAAGCAAATATAGGCAATGTCTTTCTGGGTCTAGGTTACCTCACTCAGAATGATTTTTTTCTTTCTAGCTCCATCCGTTTACCTGCACATTTCATGATTTCATTTTTAGTTGCTAAAAATATTCCGTTATATAAATGTTCCACATTTTCTTTATCCATTCGTATGTTTACGAACATGTAAGATGTTTCCAGTTTCTGGTGATCATGAATACAGCAGCAGTGAATGTGGTTGAGCAAATGTCTCTAGAGTAGGATGAAGTGTCCTTTGGCTATATGCCAAAGGTATAGCTGGATCTTGAAGGAGCTCTCTTCAGCTTCCTGGGGATCTGCCTCATTGATTCCATAGTGGCTGTACAAGTTTGCACTTCCCATCAGCAATGGATGAGTGCTCCCCTTACTCAGCATCTTCCACAGCATGGGCTGTCGTTTGTTTTATTGATCTTGGCCGTTCTGACAGGTAAAGATGAAATCTCAAAGTAGTTTTGATTTGCATTTTCCTGATGACTATGAATCTCAAAACATTTTTTAGTGCTTCCCAGCCATTTGTGATTCATCTTTTGAAAGCTACATTTGGATCTGAATCCCATCTATAGTTGGTTTGCCCTGTTTGTTTGGTTAGTGTTTTTGTTTGTTTGTTTGTTTGTTGTTTTTTAATTTGGGAAGGTTGTTGTTGTTTCTATATTTTGGATATTATCCTCCTAATATGTGTAATTGGCAAAGATATTTTCCCATTCTGCAGCATGTTGCTTTGTTCAAACGACGATGAACTTTTTGCTAGACAGCTTTCCAGTTTCATGAGGTACCATTTATTAGTTGTTAGATTTATTGCCTGCACTATGTTCTGTTCTGAAAGTCATTTCCTGTACCAGAGAGTTCCCCACTTTCTCACCTATCAGATGCATGGCATCTGGCCTTATGTTGAGGGTCTTGATCCAGCCAGAGTTGAGTTTTGTGCTGGGTGATGAAGATGAATATCTGTCTTCTTCTGCCATCCAACTTGACCAGCGCCATTTGTTGAAGACAGCAAGTTTCTTGAGTAGGATAAGAGCCAGAGTTGGTTAAGAGTTCGGAGAACAAGCATTATGCATAGCTGCTAGGATATTAAAAATACCCTAATCCTCACAGAAATCAGTTAATAGATGTATGCTTTCTAAATACTCCAAAAGTCACTTTTTAAAAACTTTATTTATTTTTTACTTACTCTCTTTATATCCCACTCATTGCCCACCTCCCTGTCACTCCTTCCCACAATCCTTCCCCCATCCTCCCTCCCCTTCTCCTCTGAGTGGGTGTCCCCTTCCAGGTATCCCCCTACCCTGGCACTTCAAATCACTGTGAGGCCAGGCATTTCCTCTCCCACTGAGTGCTGACAAGGCAGCCCAGCTAGAAGAACATATCATACAGGCAACAGCTTTTGGGATAGCCCTGGCTCAGTTGTTCAGGATCCACATGAAGATCAAGCTGCGTATCTGCTACATTTGTGCGGGGAGACCCAGGCCCAGCCCGTGTATGATGTTTGGTTAGTGCTTCAGACAGGAGAGCCCCAAGGGTCCAGGTTAGTTGACTCTGTTGGTGTTCCTGTGGAGTTACTGTCCCCTTGGGGGCTGTAATCCTTCCTCCTGTTCTTCCATAAGAGTCCCCAAGCTCCATCCGCTGTTTGCTGTAGGTGTCTGCCTCTGTCTGAGTCACTTGGTGGTTGGGGACTCACAGAGGACAACCATGGTAGGTTCCTATCTGCAAGCATAACAAAGAATCATTAATAGTGTCAGGGATTAGTGTTAAGAGTACATTTCAGGCACTGAAAATCCACTTCTAGAATTCACTCGAGGATATCGCTTATTATAAAATGTATATGCTAACGCATAGCCAATCCTCTGTATCTGCTAAGTTTGTACTCACAGACTCAACCAACTGTGGGCTTAAAATATCTCAGTCCACAAAAATTGCATGTCACTGAATATGCAGACCTTCTTCTCCTTATTATTCTAACACAGACACTTTGCTAGAGATTAGAGGTAGCTTAACCATGAGTAACGTATAGTGGGTGAGCTTAAGGTATACGCCCTGCCAAAAGCATCCTTATAAAAGAGACTGGAACATCCACAGGTGTTGATACTTAAGAGGTCCTAGAAGCAATCTGTCCCATGAGTACCACGGGATGACTATGTGTGTGTGTGTGTGTTTGTGTGTGTGTGTGTGTGTGTGTGTGTGTGTGTATGTGTGTGTATGTATGTGTGTGTGTGTGTATATATATATATATATATATATATCAGTATTGTCAATTAAAGCCAAAATAAAAAACTGTAACTAGCCAAAACCATTAAATATAACACATTAAATATATATATACATATTTACATAAATATATACAAGTCTGTCTATATATATTTTCAGAGGAAATCTGCCATATTTCCTCTGAATTGAAACATATCCTCCTGGGAATGGAGGGAGGCTGACAAGATTAAAGAAGTAAACAAAACTTAGAGGCCTGGTGAGACTCATGAAACGTAGACATTTAGAATGCCCTCCCCAAGGTCATATAAGCTGGAGACACACATACATACAGAGACAGACAGACAGGCAGGCAGGCAGACAGACAGACAGACAGATAGACAGACAGACCAGACAGGCAGGCAGGCAGGCAGGCAGGCAGGCAGGCAGACACTTTCCCACAGACTAACCAACTTGTAGGTCTTGCAGGGATCTTCAGAGTTACATCTTTCAAGAGTCACCCCTCTGCTGAAGCTTTCTGAGTTACTAACTGTACGGGTTGGAATGAAAATGGTCCCCATTGGTTTGTAGGGAGTGACACTTTGAAAGGATTAGGAGGTGTGGCCTGGTTGAAGGAAGTGTGTCACTGGGGGTGGACTTTGGGGTTTCAGAAGCCCAAGCCAGGCCCAGTGTCACTCTCTTCCAGCTACCTATGGATCTAGATGCACAGCTCTCAGCTCCTTCTCCAGCACCATGCCTGCCTGTGTGCCACCATGTTTCCTGCCATGATGACAGTGGACTAAACCTCTGAAACTGTAAGCCAGACCCAATTAAATGTTTTCCTTTATTTATTGCCATGGCCATGTGTCTCTTCACAGCAATAGAACATTGACTAAGGCGCTAAACACTGCTCTAAGTGACCCCAGTAAACTTGAGTTCACTAAGCTAGATTCAGGTAAAATCATTTCCTCTGCTGCCTTATGTGGAGCAAATAGATGCTTGTTCACATCTTCCTGGGGGATAAAATCATACAACAGTATCCTTTCCCCATTTTTATACAATGCACACATTATGTATTGGGTATGTGTTTTAATTTGTGGGACTAAAATAAAATCAAAACTTCATTAACTCTATTTTTCCAGTGGTAAAATTTCTTTCCAAATAAGCCTCAAAGCAGGAAGAGAATCTAATTACTGGAAGTTTCTGCTTTAGCAAGGTTCTTGTGAGCTAAGGCTTACTATAAATAAAAATACAATCAATAACTCATTAATATCTGTCAAGCAAAATCAAAGACAGAAACTGCAAACACAGTTGTGACTTCGCAGCTCAGGGGCTCGGTAATGAGCTGTGAAGACCTCCTCTTCACCAAGAGGCCACATGTCCACCCCATATGGGGGATTCGAGTAAGAAGCCACAGACACATCTGTGCGGTAACGCGCTCTACCTGCCGCTTGCATTCTGGAAACCATTCCAGGAAAGGTTTAGGTCTCACAGTGTGACTACAGCCTTACGAGGTTTGCAGAGAGCAGGCAGACTGTCAGACCACCTCTGAGAGTCCTGGATGGTTAAGGGGGGAGGGGAGAGGCTCCCAAGTGCAGAATGGCCACAGAGTTTGCCTGTCACGTCAGCCCTGGGCTGGGAGCAGCTTTGAGGACACCGGCTCCCACGTCCTCAGCGCTGCAGTTGTCTGCCTTGATTGTCTTCAGGCAATGAATCTGAAGCTGGTCTCTGACTTCCCACTCAGAAGCGCCTCAGTCCCCGTGCCCCCAGTCGTTTGCTCTCCTGACTGAGCTGGGCTTGCCTCTCAGCTTTGCACTAAGAGCAGTCACTACAGTCTTAGAAGGAAAAGATGAAGACGGTTCTGGGATTTTCTTTTCTTTCTTTTTTTTTTTTTATAGTATGAACCAGGTTTAATAAAAGCAAAAGACATCAACTTTCACAGGCACAGGAAAGTTCTAGAAGGATCTAAAAATAGTGAGTTGACCAACAGAGGGAGAGAGAGGTCTCTACTATTCAACAGATTTAATACCTCTTTTTAAAACTACAAACATGGATGATGTATTATGGGTGTGCATGTGTGCATGTGTGTGTGCATGTGTGTGTGCATGTGTGTGTGTGTGTGTGTGTGTATGTGTGTTAAACAACTTTGATTTAAAGATGGTAGAAAGTCAGACATGACAGTGCTCGCTTGTAATTCATAAGAGGTGGAAGAAGATGGAGGAAGCCAGTCTCATTTACAGTGAGTTGAAGGCCAACCTGAGTTACATGAGACTTTGTCTCAAAACAAAAGATGGTAGAACCTCATGCTCATGTCCCTGACTGAAACACTGACAGACTGACTGCAAAGAAAATGAGGAACACAGAAACTCTGAGGCAGGCAGGGGATGTAGATGTGGGGGAGGGGCTTCAATCTAAGAAAAGAGCACAAAACCACCACTCACACCCAGCAAGACCCCAGAACCCCAGGATGTGGAGAGGGATTGGATGGACAGCAATTTGTACATAGCAGGAGGTTCCCACCCGCTTCAAGCAACAACCAGGCTTGTCAGGCAAACCTGCTGAAAAGACAGTTGGGACATGACAAGAATCCCATAATGGACATGGTGGTAATTGGACACACCTGTGATTCCAATGCTTGAGACACTGAGGCAGGAGGAATGCCATGAGTTTCAGAACAGCCAGGTCTACATAGCAAGATCTGTCTCAAGAATAACAACCAAAAAGAGTCAAGTATAGTGACCCAAGTCTGTAATCTCAGGACTTGGGAATGGGGAAGCAGGAGGAAGAGTTCAAGGTCATCTTCAGTCACACAGAGAGTTCAAAGCCAGTTTTGAGTTTGAAAATCCCAGTTGCTACTGGAACCCATGGTGGCCTGTGTAGAGAGCTCTCAAACTGTTTTTGGATGCAGTGCATGATAGGACCCTGAGGCCAGACAGCAACTTCTCATTCTCCTTCACAGAGGCAAGTGGGACACTCTAAAGACATAGGGCCGCCAGGAACAGAGGACAGCAGCCAGGCCCCTGGGGAAGGTTTGAGGGACCTACCACAGCTTAGCTGGAAGGGCACTCTCTTTTGATGGAGTGACTAGAGCCAGCACACAGAAGTGACACTCCTTCCATAAGCAATTAAAATCTTAAAACTGACGCAGGGGTAGTGCAGCCCAGTACTGCCCAGCACAGTACGTACAGCACAGTGCCTACAGCAAAGCCCAGCAGACCAGGGCTCCACATCACTTCCAAGAAACGGCCTCACAGACAACCTCACAGAGCTGGTGCCTGGGCCTGATGTTGCACTGGGAGGTCATCGTGGACAGGGAAGATTCCAGCAGATGCCTCTTCCAGACTTGGCGGGAGCCACATCCACACTTGCCTCTCATCCTCTTTACTCATCCATGCTTCCTTCCTCCCTTCCTCCCTTCCTTCCTTCCTTCCTTTCTTCCTTCCTTCTTTGACTCTTTTTGGTGAGACATCTTCTCTGCAATGGAGGATGTCATGGTGGCTGCTAGACTTTCCAGGCAGCTTCCCAGGCTAATCCACTTCACAGTGATGACGGCTTCTTGAGGGAGCACTGTCTTCTCAGAGTTTTCTGGATGAGGTGTGTACACCAACCTCTCATTCACTGACACCAGATTCGTGAGCGTGATCATCGGGGAGTAACATCAAGCACCTCCTCATCTTAGACCACTGCTTTACATTGGTGGAACACAGCTCCATTTTCCTGGCATCCGGATCCATGACAGAGCGCTCTTGATGTACGTCAAGGTCCTATTGGCTCCCAAAATCCGAACGCGTGCTCTGAGCTCCAAATCTTCATCGCTGCAGCCGCAGGCCCAGGGCTCGGGCTCCAGATTTTCTTTAAAGAATCTGTAGAAATCCTGTGTATGGAGGCTTTTCGTGATTCTCTAGTTGGCTCAAGAGGCTCTTGGGAAAGCACTTACTGGGAAGGACGGAGGCACGCAAGCACAGACCAAGCTTTTCAGCCACTTGACACACACAAGCTGGATGCCCCCTGGGTTGGAAGATGTCCTCAAAGGGTCCAAGAATAACATAGAGTCAGAGTGAGCACAGCCATTCCAGGCTAACTGTGTGGGGAACACTGCTCACAGCCTCCAGATGTCAGCCTCACTCGCTTCCTCTGCTTCCTGGATATTTCCCATACGACTTAGACCTGCTTCTGTCACTCGGATCCCTGCTTCTTCTGTGTTTTCCTTTTCTATCCAGTCACTCCAATCTCTTAGTGTTTATTTAAATGTTCTAAATGTTACTAGCATTGAACATAACCAAAAACCCCATCCATCCTTATGCTACATATACCGATTTTCTAAAGAATCAAAAACAACTTTTAAATTCCAATCAAAACATATTAAGTCATCTAATTCTCATGTGTGCATGACTTGTATGTGCATATATATGTTGGTATCTGTGCATGTGTTATGACTTTTGTCTTGTATGTGCATATATATGTTGGCATCTGTGTATGTGCCTGTATGATTTCTATGTATATATGTATTTCAGTATCTGTGTGTATATGACATGTATGCTTGTCCATCTCTCTCTCACACATTCTCTCTCTCTCCCTCCTTTCTCTCTCTCTCTCTCTCTCTCTCTTTCTCTCTCTTTCTCTCTCTCTCTCTCTCTGTGTGTGTGTGTGTGTGTTCATGTACTCTAGGCTAGCTGGCCTATGAGCTTCCTATGATTCTCCTGTGTTACATGTCTCACAAGGTATGCTAGGATTACAAATGCCTGTGCTCCTAGGTCCCTCCAGACTTTTTTATCAGTTCTAGAAATCTGAACTCTGGTCATCAAGTGCTCCACCCAGTAAGCTATCACCCCAACCTCCTCCATTAATTTGTAAGGGAAAAAACAAAACCAAACAAACAAACAAACAAATCCCAACTCCAACAGCAGCTCCGTAATTGCACCAGCAGGTGACTGACTTTCAGAAGGCCTAATGTTGAGTCTGAAAACTGCCTGCTCTGTGAAATTGACCCAGTAAATCAATTTCCCTGAAACCCCATGAAAACTACAGACAAGAGTAATACAATAGGTCACACACACACACACACACACACACAGAAGGGCAATGATTTCTAAGGAGACCAGCAGCAGCTGGTAAGAATTCACATGAGAAACAAAAGACAGGACCCTATCCCAAGCCAGAATATCAGAAGGGTAGGGGAGCAGCTGTAGTCCTCTAGAAATCTGGGGTAGGCTGCCATCAAGAGGTTATATGATATGAAAAATTTTAGTGAGAGGGAGTGGGAACCAGCAATGTTTGATCACCGATGCATTACTATTCAATACAGTTCAGCTCTCAGCTTACAGCCAACCTTGTGACTTTAACTTCTAAACTAGAAGGAGCTCAAAGGAGAATTCCAAAGTTCTGTCCCTCCCTCTACTCTCAGAGGCTCTCTCCAATCTCAGAGGCTCCTTCCACCCTCAGAGGCTCCCCACACTGTCAGCCTCTTCCCCAACTGTCAACTTCTCCCTCCACCTTCAGCCTCTCCTGGTCTGTCAGTCCCCAGTCACCCTCCACCCTCTCAGCTCTCCCACCACTGCCAGCTGTCATTTCTCATTAAGACAGAGATCTTCTCTGCTTTATCTGCTGTGTCATACACAGTTCTGAGCACCTGCCCAAGGCCAGCTCCCTCTTCCCTACAGAACAAAGTTCTGAGTGGGGCAGCAGCGGCATCTCTTTGCCTTTTGCCAACCTGTGCTCTGAATGAGTGAGTGTGCCAGCAGTCTGACCTTGGCATGAGGTGGTTTTATAAGAAAAACCACGTCTTTTATACAGAAAGATTTATACACCTGATAGATAAAGAATAATGCACACTCTTGCAATCCCCCTGCTCCGGGGCATGAGGATCAGGGACTCAGGTCCTTCCTCTGCTACTGGTGAATTTGAATTCAAGGCCAGTCTCAGCTATATGAGACCCTTTCTTCAGGAAGGGAGGAAAGGAAAAGGGAAGGAAGGGGAGAGCAGGGGGCGGGGAGAGGGAAGGGAGAGTATTTATTCATCTATAATCTATAGCCTCAAAGTGGTGCCACTAACCCAGTGCAGGTACAAGAACTTAAGCTGAATAAATGACTGTCTCACAGAAAGATGTAGACATATTCATAGAAAGTGTAGCTTTTCCCTTACACCCCAAACTCTTGAAAGTTATGTCAGACCTGAGGTTATACGCAGAAGACTGATGGGATGTCACTGCTCGGGGGTAAAGTGCACACTCGGGCGTGGCTGGCTTGTGGGGGTGGAGGAGAGAGCATTCACTAGCTAACTTGAAGTGGTGTCATTGCTGAGAGTCCCTGCTCCCAACTCCGGCTGTGCAGCCTCCTCCCTCTGAGGACAGGGTCCCATTTTGTTTTTATTTAATTATTCCACTCCTTTACATTTCAAATGATATCCCACTTCCCAATTATCCCACCACAAACCCCCCATCCCACATCCACCCTCTCCCCCATCCCCTTTGCCTCTATGAGGGTGCTCACCCACCTACCCACCCTCTCTCGCCCCACTGCTCCAGCATACCCACTTGATCTAGGCATCAAAGACCAAGGGCCTCCCCTCCCACTGATGCCGTCATCTGCTACATATGTATCTGGAGCCATGGACTCCTCCCTGTACACTCCTTGGTTGGTGGCCTAGTCCCTGGGGGACACTGGGTGGTCCGGCCAGCCGGTGTTGTTTTTCCTATGGAGTTGCAGTCCTCCTCAGCTCCCCCAGTCCTTCTGCCAGCTCCCCCACCAGGGTCCTGGAGCTCAGTCTGATGGTTGGCTCCAAGCATCCACATCTGTATTGGTCAGTTGCTGCCTGAACTTCCCAAGAACAATCCCTTTAAGGTTCTGCTTACCAGACATCCTGCTCTGCCCCATGAAATGATGGGACCTGCACCGTGCATTCTACGAGCATACTCTACCTCGAACCTTGGCTTAAATTCAGTCCTACCATTGTTCTGACTCCACAACCTACAAAGGCCTTTGGTCTGCCTAATAGCCTGTCTCTTCTTGCCTTGCTGTCTGGAACATCAAACTTTATCCCCTGCTCTCCAACAAAGAATCCTTACTTCCCACTCGTTCCCTACCTCAGTTTCCCTGTGATAAACCTCACATGGACATTGTGGCTGACTGAGCACTATGCAGCCCACCTTCTTTGAATCTCTAAACTGAGAAGTCAGCTGGGCCCCTATTCCCAGAGTATAACCAAGAGAACTAGGCCAGTACTTAGTTTTAACCATGTTGTGTCGTGCATTGTACACAGTGGGTGTTCAATTGATGCTGCTATCTATATGAACTCTTAAATATTGAGAACATTGATTCTCACCTAAAATCATAAATTGGCTGGGCAGAAGGAAGTCAGCCCTGTCCTGAAATAGTCATTGCAATCAGCAGAAATTTCTACTACATCAATCAAAAGGGTTCACAGCAAGTAGTCAGTGACCCGAGTAAAGTGACCTTCACACTCCCTCCCACTCCTGCCCCACTCCATATTCTTGTTAGCTTCGGTTGATTGATGGCTTCCAGAAAAAGATGATCCATCACTGTTCAGATGAGCAAAGCTTCTGCCAAGATGTGTAGGTCATTCCAGCATGTTGTAAAAGTGAGACAAAATATGAAGTCTAAAGAAATGCTAACTCATGGGAAATAAAGAAAAAGGCTCGACAGAGTGTGGTGTTGCCAGGTACCAGTGAAATTAACGTGGGTGGAAGATGGATAGACCTGCTTCTGAAAACAAAGCATATGTAATATAGAAAGCGGTCAAATTACAGACACATTATAAGGCCTGGGGAATGGTTTGAAATTCACACCAGCATACACACACTTCCAGAATAGCAACTGGGAAAACCCGGTGCCTATGACAGGTGTCAACTACCACTTAGAGTGCACTCTGGCAAATGCCAGGCTGTGTGCCAGCCCCTTTCTATGTTGTCAGACCTAATCCTTCTTTCTGCTGAACGTAAAAGTATGGGGTTTGGGGTTTGGGTTTGTTTGGGGGGATTGTTTGTTTGTTTGTTTGTTGTTTTGTTTTTGTAAAACTGGGAAGCCCTTTCTGGTCACCCAAGGAGCTGGTAAGTGTGAACACCAGATCCAAGTCAGAGGTTACTCTAATGCTCACTCTTACCTCACTGCATGCAGGTCTCCCTTCATCCCAAACTTTCAGAAAGTGGGAGCAGGTTTAACTAACAATGGCTATGAGAATGAAAAGATGAGTTTTTACACATGTATCCTAGTGGTGGTACTTACAGAATGAGAGGATGGCCTTGCTCTTTACAATGACTCTCAAAATGCCTAGACATCATGACACACTTGGGCAAAGAAGTGGTCTTGAGTGTGCACAGCAGTGCATCATGTTTTGAATGAGAAAACGGCGGGGAGATTGTCAGTTCTTCCTAAGAGATTTTGTGAATTTTGCATCATTTCAGTAAAATATATATCGTTCTTCTCAAAGGCAGACAAGTTAATTATATATTTTATTTGAAAGAACAAGTAAGAGTAACCATGGGAACAGTAAAACAATAAGGAGAGGAGACAAGCCCCTCTGGATATTAAACTGTGTTGCAAAGCCTTCGCTGTGAGCAGACCGGCTAACAGATGGACCAAGAGATGGGAAAATGAAACCCCCAAATACACCAGACTATGCATGGCGGTTTAGGATGTCACAAAGACTGCGTATCTCAAATCAGAAGAGGAAAGTGGACTAATGAACAGCTGGCTAGTTATGTAGAGGGATCACACTGAAGCCAGTTCTCACAAGGCACACTAGAATTAACTCCAAATGGGTCTGAACAATAAGTAAATAAACTGCATAAATAGGAGGGAGAAGTCAAATGACTCTTTTCCTTTCTGTGACTTAAAAATCCAGAAGTAATAAAGGAACAGAGATCAATTTCAGCACATAAAAGTTAAGATATTTATGTGAAGATAACATTATTAAAAATAAAACAATAAACAGGTGGAAGATTTACCAATTAAGCCTTTTACAACATGTTCCCATCCCTAATAACTCTCTATGTGAAGATACGGTAGAAAATGGGCAAGTGATACTATTCACAGAAAAAGAAAAACAAATATATTCTTGTTTTAAACACACACACACACATAGGCAAACTTCCAAATGTTTGCCAGCATGCTGTATGTTAAGGCTTGGGAGAACAGGCCCTTGTGCTTTGGGATGGACAACTCCGGTTAACAAGAAGGTCTTGGGTCAGATCTAGGGTGCCTTTTGTAGTTCCCCTATTAGCCCAACAACCTCCCTTCTGGGAATGTTCTCAAAGGCACAATGTTAAATGGTGTAAACATAAAGGCCATTTTCTGTAGTACCTGTTGTAACAGCAAAAGACCAGACACAGCCCCACGTCCACCAGCAGGGTCTAGCACCAATAAACTCCAGGGCTTTCACAACATGGAGTGCAATCTTCCATTAATGGAAGGGAAAAGCACTCGGAATTGTCAGAGAAAGGTGGTTCTCCACTATTGCATGATTTTGCTATATAGCTTTCCCCACAAATATATACCATTAAGTGAAAAGAACAGGGGATATATCTTAGTTAGGGTCTCTACTGCTGTGATGAGACCCCATGACCAAAGCAGCTTGGAGAAGAAAGGGTTCGTTCAGTTTATGTTTCCATATCACAGTTCATCACCAAAGGAAGCCAGTACAAGAACCTGGAGGTAGCAGATAGAGACCATGGAGGAGTGCTGCTTACTGGCTTGCTCAGCCTGCTTTCTTATAGAACTCAGGACCACCCACCCAAGGACAGCCCCACTCACAGTGGCCCAGGCACTCCTTCATTGATCATTCCCCCAGCAATCTGGCCAGCTCAACTACCATCCAGGCCCCCATCAGCAATCTAAGTCAGTCCACCCCGACATCTTCCTTCTATGGGCTGCTGGAACACATAGGGGAGCCAGTCCTGCAGAACCAGATCTCGAAGCACATCATCATCATCGTTATAAAAGAGGAAAAGATGAGGCACCAGAAACCATGTGGAAGTCCACGCTCCAGCTAACAGTAAAGTGTGAGGATGCTTCCTTTACACAGAGACAGCGTAAAGCAGTTCCAAGGAGCCTCCAAGACCGATAGAGGCTCTGAGTGGAGATGAGGGGGCGGTGGTGCAGGTGTGTGCAGTGCCAGCAGTATCCCTGGAACAACTAGAGAAGAGCAAGTTGGAAAGATTTTTTTTAAAAAAAGTGGACTCATGGATGGAAAGATGGCAGAACAGAGCGCTTGTGCAGAGAAGAATGGGGACAGATGGCAGGACAGACCGCCTGTGCAGAGGAGAACGAGGCCACTACAGATGCTGAGGTGAAGTGTATGGGAACCATATGGGAGTGTGGCTGCCGCAGACAAGAGCATGGTATTATAGAGTTGGTCCTAATGACATCCATGATGGTATCCATGGTCCGTGCTGTAACCTCAAGAGCAAGTTGACCTCTATGAGGCATGCTGCCGTCATAGCCATGTTGATGTGAGTGACCTGTGATACCACTTGAGGCCATATTGTTGTCTATGGACCATGCTACCTCTAAAGGTCATGTTGGGGTCAGTAGTCCTGCTGCAGCCAGGGGCTGTGTTGGTGTCTGTGGCTCATATTATCACCGAAGGCCATGTGGGCTGTCTGTGTCTGTGCTGCCACCTGAAGCCATGCCTGTGAGCAGTGTTGCTGCCAGAGACCATGTTAATGTCCATGGAGCATGATGGCATCTGTGAACCATACAACAGCTGAGGTCCGTGTTGATGTCTGTGGTCTGGGCTGCCACCAGAGACCATGCTGAGGTCCGTGGCAGGTGCTGGCACTGGAGGCCATGTAGATGTTCATTGTTCATTCTGTCACCAGAAACCATGTGGAAGTCCATGCTCCAGCTAACAGTAAAGTGTGAGGATGCTTCCTTTACAGTGGTATTGATGACTGCAAACTCACAATTGAGAAAGAAAGTCATAGAAGGCTTCTGTGACAACCCCTACCTCTACCCACTCCCCCAAAGTAACAACCTAGACAGGAAGCCATCAAAGAGACTCTTTTAAATTGCCATAAGGATGCTGAGATGTAGCTCTCCATAACTGGTGGTTTCTGGAAGGGGTACAGGTGGGGAAGGACTCACTGTTAATGGTCTGGCCACTGAATGTTTGACCATGCTCCAGTGACCATATAGACAAAAACTGGACCTGCTGCTGCTTCTTCTCCTTCTCCTCTTCCTCCTGCCACTCCCCTCCCTCCCTCTCCTTCTTCTCTTTGTTCTTCCTCTTCCTCCTCTCCTACTCTTCTCCTCCTCCTTTTCCTCCTTTCCTCGTTTTCCTCCTCCTCTTCCTCCTCCTCTCTTTTCTTCTTCATTTTTTTAGGGGATTGAGGTGGAGGGTAGACCTGAGAGGGCTCGAAAGTGAGTGTGATGAAGTGCATTATGTGAAACTCCAAAAATAAATAAATAAAAATATGTTGGGGACAAAAGAAGAAAATTCTGCATCTGTGAAGGCACTTTCTAAATTGAGGATCCTTCCTCTCTGGGCACTCTAGCTTTTATCAAGTTGACAAAGAAGCCAGAAGAGTGTTCATTAGGCATGTGTAACCTCTACCTAAAGAAAAACATGAGTTTATAGTTAACATATATTCTTATTCCTGTGTATAGAAATATAGTATCAATAAAAATATAAAAATTGCAAAAAAAGAATAAGAATATTACCTGCAAAAAATTGCAGTCTTTTTTTCTCACTACCAAAACAAAAACATCAATTGTTTAAATTCTCTCTGATGAGGTAATCTCAGTGCTACTTTGTGGACCAAGAAGGGTTGGGGCTGCAACTCAGTATGGTCTTAGCACTGGAAGGCAAAGAAAAGCTCTAGGTTTAAAAAAAAAATGAAAAATGTAAAGAAATTAAGAGTTTTGTGTTTTGATATGTGAAGTACCCAGTCCACTACAACAAAGTGTGTGTGTATGTGTGTGTGTGTGTGTGTGTGTGTGTGTGTATGTGTGTGTGTCTGTGTATGTAGCATGTACTGTGTGTTTGAGTGTGTGGGAGTACAATGATATGTGGTTATGTATGCACACATATGCTCGTGGATATGAAGACCAAGGTTGATGCTGGGTGTATTAGTATTGCTGTGATGACATACCATGGCCAGAAACAACTTGAAGAGGAAAAGTATTTTGCTTACACTTCCATATCACTGTTTAGCACTGAAGGAAGCTGGGACAAGAACCTGGAAGCAGAAGCTAATGCAGAGACCACGTAGGTATGCTACATACTGACTTGCTCCCCATGGCTTACTCAACCTTCTTTTAGAGCTGAAGACCACTAGCCCAGGGATGGCTCCACCCACATTGGGTTTTGCCCAACCCATCGATCATTAATTAAGAAAATGCCCATCACCTTAGCTGCCTCTCCCTTGCACGTGGAGAGTCTGCCTCCAGGGACCGCCGTGACCTGGAGTCTCCAGTGAGAGCCACCATCCTCTCTCCAGTGAGTTCCTAAGCCGGGAGCAGCCACCTGGGAGGCACAGGCCCCACGAGTCGCAGGGGGGATAACCCACATTCCACAAGGAACTCAAGAAGAAGGAAGACCAAAAGGTGGACATTTCATTCCTTCTTA